>NC_054492.1:7307145-7615554 GCF_017639515.1 Carcharodon carcharias | reverse complement strand
CGATACATATACTCCTGTAGGATCACAACCAGTGTATTTAAATCCAGTGAATCTATGTTTCTCAGTATGCACAAAGGTACTGCTTGAATTCAGCTACCCAATATTGTGCAGGCCCTCAAGTATAGGACAACAGCACGCTTCCTATTACTGTACTGGTGTCTGTCCAACAAGGGCCACTCTCTCTATTGGGGCTTCCAAGGTTTGGAGCAAGGAGCAGTTATTGAGCCACATGCTATTAGTGAGCCAGTGTCAAAGGAAGCAAAAAATCAAGGCAAGATACTATGCAGTATAATCACACTACATACAAAAATGGCCAGATGCTAGACAGTTTAATAAAATCCATGATTCAGTCAGTTTGTTTTCGAAAACCCTTGACTGATAATTTTCAGTAGGACAAAGGAAAATACCCCTTCAAGCTCCAAAAGACCCTCCATACCTATACTGCCATAATATATCACATATTCTTGTGTAAAAGTAGAATTTTTGAGACCAATTTTTTAGGCCAAAAGTCAGGTAGTCAGCTTTAGCATGGGTAATGTATTTGAGGTAACGTTCCACAAGCAATTGTCCTCTGTACTGTCGAGTGCATTTGATATTCCCCATTTTATCAATGACTTTTTTTGACAATAGTGGGATCCACGTGACTATGGCCCATTGGCACAATGTTACCAGTGAGGATGCTCACATATTCGCCTTTGGTGAATGCTTTTTCATTTTTCAACATTCAATTGTTCCACATCCTTCAGATACTGTTCCTGAGAGGTTTATTTACACACATATCCAAGGACCGAACAACAAGACTGCTGGGAATAACTTCCACATTGGTGGTGGCTGATCTCACACTGTGGACTATGTGGACACAATAATATTTGAACATGTCCCAGATAAACAAACTTTAGTCTTTGTGTAATCATCCTGGTCTCAAATTCCACACTTTGATCCATTTCTTGCAACTGCCTTCCAACATCCAGCCTTTCTCATGGATGGAATATGGGTGACATTGCCTTTCTGAAATTTCTCTTTGGGGAGAGTTTTCTGATTGAATATCACTATCGGCTTTAATTTTGTGTCATACGCCAGACAAGATGGAACCACTGTCAATCGCGTCTTCTCGTGGCCAGGCGTCTTTATAAGGATGATTCTTTCCCCCACCAACCTTGGTGATGGTTTTGTTTGCTGGCATGCTGAAGTTCATCAGTATTTCATCCATATTTTCCAGTGCAAGCCAAACCACAGCATTCTTCTTTCGATCTGAGGTGAGAAAATGGTAGAATTTGATGATTTTTATCCTTGAGTTCTGGTGGCGGATGCTGTGAAACATTTTGTTTTCTGATGGAGTATTAAATTGCACTTTTCCGTGAATCTTGTGCATCACCTGATACTGGCCTTGAACTCTGAAATACCATCTTCCTTTGCTTTTCTGAGGGAGTAGAGTCCATCGGTTCTGTGAGTGATAACATGACCATTTTGCTGATGCTTGTTAATCTATTCTGCCATTTTTTTTCTCCAGTTCAAATTTAGCTGTGTATTTGTTATTCTTTCTTGAAGGCATCATGATAGATCATGTGGTACACAGATGTCTTGTCAATTGGCCAAGAGATTGCGGCTAGAACTGGCGGAGGGAAAATCTAGAGGTTCCTGTGCGTGCCTTCAAATTAATGAACCACAGTAATTATCGGTAAGTAATTAATAATCACAACATGGTTTGATCTCTGAAAACTTAGGGTCAACTTTAAAACAACGTAGATGAAAAATCATGTTTATTTAGGCCAAAAGCCACAAGGATGACTTTTACACAAACTCCACTTTTACACGAGTATCTACAGTATGTATTAAACATGAATTATACATCAAGGAGCAGTAGTTACAAGGATGTTTTTACTTCTGAAGTGAAAGCTGCCGCTGAAGCAGTCAAGCAGCCAAATGTTAACACTCTCCAGATTGGCAGACAATGGGATAATGGCCCACAGTAATTATATTTCCTTTCAGTATTTTCCACTAGTGTTGTCAAAAACGACAACTGAAAATTACAGATCTGTCTGTCAAAATGCAGCATTAGGATTTTAAAAATTCTTCCCCGCCAAAGAGAATCTTTATCAGCTAATTCTTGGAGAACAACACTACTTAGCTCATGTAAGACTGTCATTTTGGTCACCATTTTGTACAAGGTGAAAAGGCAGGCTCCACTGCAAGTGTTCTGAGTTGCATAAAGTCAAAGACAGACATTCTTAACTTGATCAAATTTTCAGGATACGACTGTGTAGGAGCAAGCTCGGTCACTAGAAGGTGATCAGGTAAGTAATTTACTGAGAGAAATATTCTAGCCAACCAAAAAACAATATTTTCCATGAACCAACCACCCTAAGCTGGCTATAGCTCCTACCATCATTGCCTCTATGTCAATACAGCCTCACCTCACTCTGTAGCAACTTCCAGTTATCCTGTAGCAACATAGACAACAATTTTTTGTTCCCCACTGTTGAATCAGCAGACCTGGACCTCCGACTATCAACTAAGCCAAAGAAAACCATTAGCTAGGCTCGGGATTCTTATTACGAAATAGAACTTAAGATTATAGCTTTGACCACAATTCAGGCACTGGCAACTCCAATCCTCAGATAGGCCCATGAATACATTGAAAGTTCTGTACTCCAAACCCTAGAATGCTATATATTGAGTACGGGATGCGTGGAGAATAGACTACGTCGGAGTGAGACACAGAAAGGATGCATGGTTGGAAATTCGGTTCAGGTGGTATGTTCTGCCTCCAGCGATTGGTGAGTTTTCTTCCTTTGTCTCCAAGCTAGGCGAGTGCAACTTTCTATTATTTCAATATAAGTAAAATACTGCAGATGCTGGAAATCTGGAATAAAAACAAACAAAAATTGCTGGAAAAACTCAGCAGGTCTGTCAGCATCTGTGGAAAGAGAATCAGAGTTAACGCTCCGAGTGCACATGACTGTTCTTCAGAGCTTTTCAAGTCATACATACTCGAAACATTAACCCTGTTTCTCTCTCCAAGGATGCTGCCAGACCTGTTGAGTTTTTTCAGCATTCTATTTCTATTACTGCACCTGTGTAAATTACTAACTAGTTGACAAATTAAACAAATAAGGGTGGCCAGAAATGGCAGGGCTGGTGGTGTGCTGCGACTGCAACATGTGGGAATCTGTGGAATGCACTGCAATCCCAGACAACTATATCTACAGTGAATGCAGCTGAAGAAACTTCAGCTCAGAGTTGCGGAAACTGCGGGGCATCAGGGATGGGGAGTAACCTGGACCCTTTGTTCCAGGAGGCAATCACACCTCTTAGGCTATGCAAAATTTTAGAGTTGGTCAGTGGTCAGGGACATGAGGTTGTGACTGCGAGTCAGGCAGGTATGGGGAACCTGCATGTAGTGCCTCAGCCCCTGACTTTGTCCAACAGGTACAAGATGCTTGCAAACTGTGAAGATGAGAAGGACTGCAAGGTGGATGAATGGAGTGACCATGGTGGAGGATGCCATTCAAGTGGGTGGAGTAGAGAGGAATGTGGTAGTGATAGAGGAATAAATACTGTTCTCTGCAGCCATGACTGGGAGCTCAAAAAGTTGTGCTGCCTGTCTGGTGCCAGGGTTAAGGCCCTTTCCTTGCTGCTGTAGAGAAACTTGGAGTGGGATTGGGAGGATCCAGTTGTTGTGGTCCACGTGGGAACCAACGACATAGCAGAACATCATTCCTAGTTCTACGTATGAGAATTTGATTTAGGGACCAAATTAAAATGAGGAACACCAAAGGGAATTATCTCTGGATTGTTACCCGAGCCTTGCACCGATTGGCATAGAGTAAAGCAGATTAGAGAAGTAAATGTGTGGCTCAAACAGTGGTGTGAGAATGGGTTTCAATTTATGGGGCACTGGCATCAGTACTCAGGGAAGAGTGAGCTACTCCGTTGGGATGGGCTCCACTTGAACCAGGCTGGGACCAGTGTCCTGGCCAATCGCAAAACTAGGGCTGTGGACAGGGCTTTCAAGTGAGAGGAGGGAGGGGGGGAAAGAAATCAGGTGAAGGAGATTTAGGAATCCAAAGAGAAAAGTCAAGGCATCAGAACAGTATAGCAATGTGGATAAAGATAAACAGAGTTGGGACAGGAAGGGACAGAGTTTAACAAAAATTGTACATCGGCAAGAAGGTCATTGCAGGTAACAGAAGTAAAAAAACATTGAAAGTAAAGGTTCTTTATCTGAATGCACAAAGCATTTTGCAATAAGATGCATGAACTAGTGGCATAAATAGAGATAAGTGATTTAGATTTAATCACCATTACAGAGACATGGTTAAAAGATGATCAAGGATGGGGAAATAAATATTCCAGGGTACACAATATTTTGGAAAGGCAGACAGAATGGCAGAGGGGGAGGTCTGGCCCTGATAGTAAAGGATCACATAAGGATATTAGTTAGAAAGCATCTGGCCTTAGAAAATCATGAAGTAGAATCAGAATGGGTGGAAATTAGGAATAGCAAGTGTCGGAAACATTGGTGTGAGTAGTTTATAGGCTCCCCAGCGGTAGTTTCCCATTGGCAGAGCATTAAACAAGAAATTATTGGAGCCTGTAACAAGGAAATGTAATAATTGTGGGGGACTTTAATCTTCATATCGACTGGGACAATCAAATTGGTAAGAGTGGTCTAGAAGACGAGCCTGTAAAATGTTTTTGTGACAGTTTCTTGGAGCAATATATTGTGGAACTGACTAAGGATAAAGCTATTTTAGATCTATCATTATGTAATTGGGGCAGGGTTAATTAGCAATGTGGTAGTAAAAGGTTCACTGGGAAATAGTGATCATAATACCACTGAATTCCACGTTAAGTTTGAAAGTGGCATACTCCAATCACAAATGAGAATCTTAAAAAAACAAAGCCAATTACATAGGTATGAGAAAAGAATTGGCTACGGTAAATTGGGTAAATAGACCAAAACATATGGAGTTAAATGAATATTGGGAAACATTTAAAAAAACAATTCAACAAAAAAACATTCCATTGAAAAACAAAACCTCAGTGAGAATGGCCTATCCACGGCTCACTCAGGAAGTCAAGGATAGTATTATGTTAAAAGAGACTTACAATGTTACAAAAATACTGTAGCAAGTCTGAGGATTGCGAATATTTTAGAAACCAGCAGAGGGCCGCTAAAAAGTTGATAAAGGAAAATAATAGAATATGAGAATAAATTGGCCAGAATTATAAAAACAGATTGTAAGAGCTTTTATAAAAAAGTAGCTAAAGTAAATGTTGTCCCCTTAGAAGCAGAGACAGGAGAAATTATCATGGGGAATGACAAGGTGGCAGAGGCAATGAATAAATATTTTGTATCTATCTTCACAGTAGAAGACACAAGTTTCATACCAGAAATAGACAGTAACCTAGGGGCTAAAAAGTGAGAGGAAATAAAGGAAATTAACATCAGCAGAGAAAACGTATTGGCCAAACTTAAAAGACTAAGATTCAACAAATCCCTGGGTCCTGATGGCCTACACCCTAGGGTTCCAAAAGAGATAGTGGATGTGCTGGCTATGATTTTCTAAAGTTCCTTGGATTTGGGAATGGTCCCATTAGATTGGAAGTTGGAAAATGTTACACCACTTTTAAAGAGAGGGAGAGAGAAAACTGAACTATAGGCTAATTAGCCTACCGTCAATGCTAGAATTTATTATTAAGGAAGTCTTAATAATGCACTTAGAAAAGCATGATTAGTATCATTAGTATGATTAGAACAAGTCAACATGCTTTTACTAAAAGGAAATACTGTTTGGCAAATTTATTAGAGTTTTTTTTTGAGGATGTAACTGGTAGGATAGGTAAAAGGGAACCAGTAGATGTAGTATACCTGGATTTCCAAAAGGTATTTGAAAAGGTGCCACACAAAATATGTTAATAGGCTCATGGAGTCGGGGGCAATATTTTAACATGGATAGAGGATTCGTTAACTGACAGAAAGCAAAGAGTAGGCATAAATGGGGATTTTCAAACTGGCAGGCAGTAAATAGTGGACTGCTGCAAGAATCAGTGCTGGGGCCTCAGCTATTTACAATCTATATTAATGACTTGGATGGAAACACAGTAATGTATCGAAGGTTTCTGATGATACCATGCTAGTTGGTAAAGTAAGCATTGCAGAGGACAGAGAGAGGCTGCAAAGAGATATAGGCAGGTTAACTGAGTGAGCAACAAATCAGCAGGTAGAATATACTGTAGGGAAGTGTGAAGTTGTTCACTTCTGTCATAAGAATAGAAAAGCAGAATATTTTTAAAAGGTGTGAAACTTGTAAGTGTTGATGTCCAAAAAGGCTTAGGTGTGCTTGTACAAGGAATACTCAGAAAGTTAGCATACAGGTGCAGCAAGGAATTAGGAAGGCAAATGGCATGTTGGCCTTTTATTGCAAAGGGACCGGAGTACAAGAATAAAGAAGTGTTCCTGCAATTGTACGGGGTTTGGGTAAGCAAACATCTGGAACAGTGTGCGCGGTTTTGGTCTCCATATTTAAGAAAGGATGTACTTGCATTGGAGGCGGCAGAGCAAAGGTTCACTAAATTGTCCCTGGGATGAGGGAGTTGTCTTGTGATGAGAGGCTAACTAAATTGGCTTATATGCTCTAGAGTTTAGAAGAATGAGACATAATCTCATTGAAACTTACAAAATTCTGGAGCTTGAAAAGGATACATGCTGAGAGATTGTTTCCATTGGTCAGGGAGACTAAAACACAGGGGCACAGTCTCAGGATAAGGGGCCAATCATTTAGGACTGAGATGAAGAGGAATTACTTCAATTAAAGGGTCGTGAATCTTTGGAATTCTCTATCCCAGAGGGTTGTGGGTGCACCAGCACTGAATACATACAAGGCTGGGATAAACAGATATTTTCTCTCTCAGGGAATTAAGGGATATGGGGAGCAGGCGGGAAAATGGAGTTGAAGCCCAAGATCAGCCATGATCATATTGAACGATGGAGAAGGCTCGAAGGGCCATACAGTCTACTCCTGCTCCTATTCCTCATGTTCTTGTGCCTTTTCTACTCAAGGGACTACATTTGGACCTGTATAATGTCTCATAAATGCTTGTTCATGTACATTTTTGCAACCACTTGCACTTGGCTGCCAGAACCTGAACTTCCCCAACTTCCATTTTTTGCACCAACTTATGCAACCCTCCACTCACTCACTCTCAGCAACAGCTACTGGTACGTCTTTCATCGCAGGAATCCCCAACTACCTCATCTACCTTTCTTAGCACATCCACCAAATTCCAACAGACTTTGCAAAATTTATTGCTGTACAGATAATCTACCAGTTTTCTGAGCATGGGCATGAACATCTCCTTACATTACTTAAATGCTAGCAACTTACAGCAAGTATGTGAAGTATCTAGCTCATACTGACTTCCCAGGCATCTTCCATTCAACATCTTAAGTGTTTTCAGGTGCCTATACATAGCATTCCCCTACTGCTTCCTGATGCCCCTGACACCTGTAAACTCCCTGATAGAGGCAAAGGATTAAATGCTCTGAAATAATGAGTTGGATTTTCCTGTACCAGGGCATCTAACGCCATCTGCCTTTAGTTAGACTTGCCCTTGCGCATTTAGGTATTTACTTTCTCTACCTGGCAGGTTGCTTAAAGTTAGAGTTAATAATGGGACAGTGAGGGAAACAGGTCATCTGGGACCTGAGTGAACAGGGCAAGCAACTGTGCATCTCCTTAACCAATTAGATTAAAAGATTGTGAAATCAATAGTGCAAGAATTGAGAACTATACATTAGAGAGCATGAATTGAATGTCAAGCCAGGTACCAAAACAGAAAACGAGGAAAAGAAAGATTGGAGTAAGAGGGAGAGAAACAAAATCAAAAGGAAGAGTTAAAAAATTTACATTCTTAAAATCTCCACTCATTAAAACCTGAAGGAAGAAGACTTCACACACTATTAATGGTTAATTTTCAATGTAAGAGATTAACTGGCAGTAATTAACTATTGTCACATTAATAAGGTGCACTTAGATTGGAACAAGCAAGAATAAATTGTCAGTGGTGAGTTGAGTTTGTATCTACCACACACAGATACAGCAACTTCACACCAGTCAATGCTGTTCAATAGTGAAACATTTCCAATATTCCACTATATTATTTGTTCCAATAGTATTTTAAAACCTGAAGCAAATATACCTACCCCATCCAATCAGGAAGCAACAATGAGCTGGTATATATAACTGAATATATGGTGCTACACCTTTATCACACATAGATAAATATCAAAGAACGACAAGTAATTTCAACTGATCTAAGTAATTTTTACATTTAATTAAAATAAAAACTTACTGATTCCAGCCCAGAAAGCCTGTTCCAGACAAAGAAGTTTGTTAATAAAGTGGGTGGTTTAACTAATGCGAGCCTGATCATTGAAATAAATCTGACTTAGATTTGGGGGGCTTGATTTTCATTTTGGGAGGAATCGGGAGTCAAGTCACATCCTAACATCGCAATCTCACCTCTTGCTCAAGAGTGCCCGCCCACATTAACTTCATGGTGAGGGGCGGCTGGAGTAGACACTGCTGCTTTTTGAAGCAGGTCCGAGGTAGGAATGGTGGTGGGCAGTTGCAAGTTTAAAGCCCTGCCACCGTTCACTGAAACATCAACCCAGTTTGGTAGATGAATGTGAGGCTCCCTAACCCTTACCCCGCTGCTGCCCATATCCCCCTCATTCTCTCCATGCATCCTTACCTCCCATAACCCCTCCATACCCCCCTCAACCAGTATCCAATATGTACATAGCTCACAAGCCCTATAATAACATTGGGAAGTTTGTGAGAGGCTCATCGAACTGTCAAAATAAACAGTAATTCAAAATGCACTTGGAAAAAACCATAATCCTGTTAGAACCTCAAAACTGTCAAGATAAACAGTCATTCAAAAACACCAAAAAATTTAAGAGGTCATAAACTGTCAAAATAACCAAACTCATAGACCTCTTAACAGCTATATCAACAACCTCTACTAATCTGAATCAATTAGTGGGTTTGGAACTCAGCCAAGCATTAATAAGATTCCAACACAACTGTGTCAACAAGGCCTCTAGAGATGAATACATTAAATCCTTTGAAGATAGCCAGAAGCTCAGCCATCTGTCAAAGCCTTGAAGCAGTGAAACAGATGGCTGATCTAAAATTAAATGAAAAGGTTAAAGCACAGGGGACAATTGACAGTGTCAAGTCTGAATTTCAATATTGTTCAATGCAAACAAGCACTTTATCCAGTGGATAATGCACTCTAATGCATCGGAAGACTTTTGGACTTCCAAAATGCTGGTCAATGTAATGGCCACTTCCCATTTAAGATCATTACTGTATTAAAAACACATGTAAAACTTATATTACAGCATTTCATTATTCGATGTTGACAACATCTTTTAAACTTACCTGTCAAAAGTTTCCCCGACTACAGAATATGGTTTCCCCATGGTTCATGACACCTCTGAGCTGGTGTGAACTACGCTGTCTTCAAAAGTCAGCCCACCACAATCAAAACTGCATAGAGTCTAAAACACCCACCTTCACATTGGAGCTGGCAAGGTCAAGGAAGCAGCATGCGGGCTGACAACCCACCTCTTATCTCACACACTTCAAAATGGGAATGGGGGTGGGAATCCTAGAATCGGTCCTGCCCAACATGAGTAGGGCCTGCCCTATGTCAGGTCAGGAATATCTGGCCTGAGGAAACTCACCAGCTCTCTTTCAGTCCATTCACGCCAATATTTTTTATCTTTTGCGGTAAACTAGGCTAGTGTGTTTAGTGTAGGGAAGCTGCAACAGATTTGCAGATTCTTACAATACACTACTTGATAACTATATTTAGTTGTGAACTTACCCTGCTGAAAGACTGCGAAGCTACACTGAGACGTCCTTAATTCAACTGGTGAAGCCTAGTTGAGCACCTAGGTGTCAATGCTAGAAGAGATTCAGATGGTAAATCAACAACCAAAACTATTAACAATTCATAACTACCAATTAAAAGCCCACTTTGATGGCTTGATTTTGTTTCTTCACTGAAGATGAAGGGACAAGACCTCCAGTATACAACATCAAGCAAGGTTGAAAACAATGGAAAAAAGTGGTAAAGTTAATCAAATAGAAATCAAATCAAGCTGCATCAATTGGCTCAGTGATAATTCTCTTACCAATATGTAAGCAGCTGAGGAGCAAGGCCCATCATAGACTTCACATAATTTAGACTGACACTTCAATGCAGAACAGAAGGAACGTTATATTGTTGAAGCTGCTGTATTTCGGAGGAGATGGTAAACCAAGGCTCCATCTACCTGCTCTGCTGAATGTGAAAAGGTCTCAAGGCTATATTTGAAGGAGAGCAAAGAATTCTTTTGGCGTCTGCGTCAACAATCCTCCCTTAAGGAACACTACCAAAACAGGCAATCTGGCCACTCATCTCATTTGCTACTTGTGGAGCCTTGCTGTGCAAATACGGATTGCTGCATTTGCCAACTAATAGTGACTATAATCCAAAAATTAATAGAATATCATTTAAAATCCAGGCCTGGACATAACAGATGTTTATGGCTAAAACACCTTTTCCTTTTGTAGCAAAAGAACAGACTTAAGATGCTGAGAATGTCTGGTCAAGAAAAGAGAATCTGGATCAGTCACCTACAGAAGTTAATGCTAGACAATAGTGAAAAGATTGTAAAGAACTTATAACATTTATCACTTATAATGTAATTTTAAAATGGGTATATGTACAGGAGCTTCCAAGCCTTTTCAGTGTTTCAACTGCTCAACAGCATGTATACATAGTGTGGTTAGGTCGTAAGCTCCCTCCCCCATCCCCACCCCCTTTCTGTTTCCCCCCTTCCCTTTCTTTTTTCCCAATAAATTATAAAGATTTTCCTTTTCCCACCTATTTCCATTATATAAATAAAAAAAAAAACCCACTAGAGCTATACCTTGAGTGCCCTACCATCCATTCTTAATTAGCACATTCGTTTAGATAATATCACCAACTTTAATTTTAACACCTATGTGTTCTATTGTACTATTGTCGTTGACATCTTTTGATGAGCTGCTTCTATCACTGCTTGTTTGTCCCTACAACCACACCCCCGCCCCCCCGCTCCACCTCTTTGTCTCTCTATCTCTCCGCCCCCCCCCCACACACACCTTAAACCAGCTTATATTTCAACTCTTTCTTGGACTCGAACGCAAGTTCTGTCGAAGGGTCATGAGGACTCGAAACGTCAACTCTTTTCTTCTCCGCCGATGCTGCCAGACCTGCTGAGTTTTTCCAGGTAATTCTGTTTTTGTTTTGTATACATAGTGACTGCTCAATCACCAGCTAAATTTAATACTACTGAACAGAAAAAAGCTTAGTTAGCTGCTGAGATGCTGCCATGGGTAAATGATAGATAGAAGAACAAATGTGGAATGATCCTGCTCACTTTATTCCTTGAGGATGACAGAAGTACGACAGAATAAAATATGTAAAACTGTTAATGTGAAATTTGATCAGTACATAGGCAAGCAGAGAACTGGAAAAGACTGTAGCCCCTCTGACCAGTCCCAACAAGTATTACCCTTCAACATCAATCTAATTCCGAGATTGCAAGTTGGGGCCTCAAGTGTTTTGCACAGTTCTATATAAAACCTCTATTATAGCTAATGAAATACTACTACAAAGCTGAAAACGGATCTCTTTCAATAGGTAAGGACCCCGTGACTATCACAAAGCCTATATGGACATATCTTACCTAAAGAATTACTGTACTAGATTCAGAAGTGTTCATTTCTACATGACCCACAAGATCAATACATACAAGGAACATATTTCAATCCATCAGGCTTCAACCATTCAGAAAAATAGCTGGATAAATACTTAACAAGGAAAAAATTGCAGACAATGAGGAAAGAGCAGAGGGACTAACTGGATAGCTTTGTGTGCCAGATGGCAACCTTCTGTACTGTAAGATTTTATGAGGGTTTCAGTGGAAGATAAATTGAAGTAGTGGGAAAAGATAAGGAATTTGGAAATAGGTGGTGTTGGTGATGAACAGGATTTATTATTAGAAACTCAGCTCAGGGTCAAATAGAACACCAAGATTGTCAAAAGTCAGCTTCAGCCTGAGGCAGTGGCCAGGAGGGGGAAGAGAGTAGGTGGCAAATGAAGGGAGCTTGTGCTTGGAGTTAAAGGTGATGATTCCAGTCTAAGACTTAGTTAAAGGGAGTTACAACTCACCCAAGACTGGATGATGGGCAAGAATTCTGATGGCACACATGCAGTTGAGGGGTCAAGAGCCATAGAGCTGAGTCATTGGCATACATACTATTTTGCCATCATTGCTATTGTTGATGTTGCAAGAGACCACAGGTAGACAAGGAGGAGGAAGGGGAAAATGGATGAATCCTTGGAAAACTCCAGGTATGAAATAGAGGTGGGAACACAAGTTAATTTGTTAACTTTACCTGGTTTTATTGATAGATGTGATATCTTGATAACAATGTTCCATCTCCACTAGTGTTGTCAAGTCTTAATTTAATTTCAGTTCTTTAAGTCTCCATTTTGACTGGACCCAAATCCATTATTATTATTACAATTTCATACAGCATAAGAAACATGTTCCATTATGTTAAATTTTGCACCTTTTCTTTTCAGTCTTAATTAAATCTTTGTACGTTGAAGTCTGAAAATGAAAAGAAGAATTTATTATGGCTTTTTCATAGTTTGCCTGTCTACCAGAATCGGGATCAAAACAGCCATTAACAACAGAAGCCGATCCATGGTTGCAAGGTTCACAGAATCGAATAATTGACCAATATAGGTGTCATCTGATATCACAGAACCTCAAGCTCAATGACTGAAAAATGACAATTTACAACAGCTATTATACACAGAATAAATTGATTGCTATAATACTAAATGGTTGCAGGGAACATATACTATACTCTCAGAAGGCTTATTAATGTTTAACAGCTGCCATTAACAACTGCTGCAAGTGCTCACATTTCCACTAAATGAGGAAACAGAAAAGAGATATGGTCTTATGCTCCATTTTGGAAAAACAGAATATTTTCCAAAAACAGGATATTCCCTAAATACCGCCTGCAAGTAAAAGCTGCTTCACAGAGAGTGGTTCAAATAAATTGTGGTAATTTAGCCATGTTGCTTTAATATTGCCAGTACTAGTTCTGAAGGTCATTTATTACAAACCAGTATTAACCAGTAATAACCTGAGTCGGGTATCAAATCAAAGCAGGCTCACAGCACTTGAAATTATGACATTCAGTTTTTTTCAATTATTTCATAACTCCCCCATTTACAACAATGTTTTATTTTATACAGTACTGACCAGTGTGATTCAATTGCAGAGAAAAAGGCCAAACTCTATTCATGCTATCCAAAAAACAGCACAACTGTCTTCAAGTTGCAGTTATAACCTTCTACCCCTTGCATATTTCTGATACAGGTACATTTGCTATATTTGGATTTGCAGCTGCATGGAATTTCCTTACAAACCTTCATGTGCTCCATCCAGTGCTCAAAATCACCTTTGAAATGGAGCAGTCTAATAAGCTCCCTTTCCTTGACATACTAGCTGAAAAATCCACTAATAGGTTCTCCACTACTGTAAGCCTACCTTCAGTGTTCAAGTTGGGATACCAAAAGCTCCGCACGCTTCAATCGGCCTTATCGGCAATCTTATAAATAGGGCCCGGGCCATTTGCACACCGAAATAGGGAGCATCAAAACCATTTTGCTGGATAAAGGCCACCCAATCAGATCATTGTTCGCTGTATATCACGCGCTCGTGATAAGTCCAAGGCTGCCATTTTCAGACCTGAAAAGTGCACCACCTACCTCAAATTACTCTGGAAGGGTAAGTTATCTCAAAAAATTGAGCAACAGGTGTAGGTTCACACCATTATTATGCAATAGCAACATGAATGGTATTTTCCACTAACAGGATGCTGCCATCAAGCCAAAAAGGTGTTCTGCCTACTGCGTAAATAAGTAACGTGGCATATGAATTTCAGGGCTGGTGCAATGCCAGGTGCGCAGGTTGTATGTCCCAACAACTGGTAGATCGTATCAAACAGCACGTCCCTTCAGCTGTTCACAATAAGCAGAATTGTTGGTTTCAGTAGATTTTTATGGGCTGTCTATAGTAATCATTAATAGTAATATTAAGAAAATCAAGGGCTGATTTTTCTGCTTGGCTGTGGGTTGAGGGGTGGGGGAGCGGAGCAGAAGCAGGCCCAATCTCCACTCCCGATTGGGTCTGTGCTGCCATTTTATGCAGACAGGCCAATTAAGGCCCGCCCAGTGCAATGCGTGACTCCCGAGGATAGTGGGAGTGGGCGGGCGCGCAGGAATGCATTGTCCACCGGGTCCAATGGCGAGCCGGCGGCCTGTTTATCTGAAGTGCTGGCAGTCTTTGCAAGGTTGCTCACAATGGCAGGTGGAAGAACTCACCAGAAGGCAGCGGGACAGACCAGGCTGGAGGTCCAGTGTGCCCCTCGTTTCTCAGACGACTGCCTTGCTGCCCTCCTCGAGGAGGTGACAGCACGGCGGGAGGTGCTGGTTCCCCAGGATGGGAAGAGGCAGCCCCCCCCCACATGGCGAAACATGCCTGGGAGGAGGTGGCGGAGGCGATGAGCTCCTGCAACGTGGTGTGGTGCACTTGGGTCCAGTGTCGCAAGCGCTTCAACGACTTGTTGCTCCCTGGCAGGGTGAGGACCATGTTGGGATTGGGCATTTAACCCAGCGGTTATCCCCCTGCTACCCCACCCTCCCAAGTCTGAGTGTAGTGACTGCGTTGAATCATCGATGGCATTTGTCCTTTGCTGGGTGGGCCAGCAGACACTGTCCATGCTGAGGTCAGCCTGAGAGGGTGATGAGATGTGTTTTGACCCCACAGCATGTGTTACACTGAGTCCCACATACTGGCTTGGGGGCAACCTGGAGGAGCTGCACCTAGGCGCTGTGTTTGAACTCCAGGGCATGTCCAAGTCAGGGTGATGAGATGCTGGGAGGGGAGTTTCAAGGTGGCGTTGGCAACGAACCATCTGCTGCGCTGTGCTCCACGTGCTTGCACCTCTTTGGAGGATATACCGTGTGGTGCCTAACGTGATGTAGGCAGCATGTGTCTGGGGGTGGTGGTGGTGGTTGGGGGCGGGGGCGGCTCTGGAGCAGGCTGAGAATCTTTGTGTGAGTGTAGCTGCAAGGTGGAGGCGGCTATGGAGCCCTGTTATGTTCCACTCTGGTTGGGGTGGGCCGTGCGTGAAGAGAATCCACGTGCAATTTTCATTAATCAATGCTCATGTCTCATTTTCAGGAGAAGAATACTCAATGCGGCAGAGCGTGTGAGGACTGGCGGCAGCCAGGCGCAGATTGCCATTCTTAGCCGCTTCGAGCAGGAGGCCCTGGATCTGGAGAGGCGCCGTGCGCCAAGGTCTACTGTTGTAGGTGAGGCTGGGGTGCCACAGCCAAGTATTTATGCCCAACATAAATGAGGTCAGCATTGTCCTCCCAACAGCCATAGCACTGCTGAATGTTAATTGATTTAATTTTGTAACAAGGCTTGACCATTGGTTATGGAAGGATGAGTTTATAATAATCCGGGGGACAGGGATACACTTTGACATTATCTCCACGTTAACTGATCCACTGTCCTTGTTCTTCCTTTCAGCATCAGCGGAGCAGGACCGGGAGAAGGAGCAGCAAAGGCCTCCTTTCACACCTGAGGCGTCTGAAGTCTCACCAGCATCACACCATTTCTGCTAGGCAAGTGCCAGCACAGATACTCAGTGGGAATTCAAACATTGGCTAGTGTGCCAGGGCACAGCAGTGAGGGCACTTCATAGGCGCTGGAGGAGCTGGCAGAGACAGAGTGCCCATGGCGCCAGCAGATGGGGGATTGCAGGGGACCAGGCACATGCTCAGTCGGTGCCTGGTGATGTGCCTCTGGAGTCGTCTGCGACGCAGCAGGTACAGGAAATACGGCTGGGTGTGCAGGAACATCTGGAGGAGATACATGAGGCTATGCTTGGCTTGGTCTCCGTGGAGGAGGACTCTACGGGGACGATCACTGAAACAGTAAGCCACATGTCCGAGCGCCATGCGTCCTCCATGGAGAGAGTGGCGACTCTCGTGAAGAGGCTATTCCAGGAGACCCGTCAGTGCTTCCTGGGTATGCACTCTGACCAGCAAGCCTTCACATCGGCATTGACCTCAGCTGGTCAGTGCCAGTCTGGGAGGTGGTTGGGGCATCAACTTTCCTAGTTCAGTGCCCATCCATCCACGGTGAGCAGGGAGGTCCGAAGCAACCTCACATTGGCACAGCAGCTGCCTGGCATCTCTGCGGGCACCTCTCAGGGCACTCCAGATGAGGGAGGCAGATCCTCCGTCCCTCTCCTAGTGACCGTAGCATCTGGTGAGGCTGTGATAACTGAGGAGATGCCAGCTGTGGAACTGGCAGCTCCATCCCAGGCGGGGCCAGCACTGGCTCCACAGGCCAGAGGACGACCGCCAAGGTCATCAAAGCCAACAGGACAGCAGAGTCAGCAGGCTATCTCAGATGCCAGTCCGAGCAATGGGGCAGCACCAAGATGTAGCATCCGGAAACAAAAGCATAAGGCACCTTAGGCACACCACAGGTTTTTCACTGGTGCTTTTGTGTTGGCCCGAGATGAGGTCCTTATGATTTGCTTTGTTTTGTAACACTATTCTCTTTTTCTTTGGAATAAGTTGGTTTGCTTGAGATAAATTCAGACATGCCACCATGGCTGAGGGTGCCTCTTTTCTTCTGCATGTGTATGGTTTCCAAAACTGTCATCAGTACTTTGTTGGACATTCAGCTTTTTCAACAAGGCCCTTAATGATTGTTCCTAACCTGGCAGATTTTGCACTTAGGTGTCATGTATTGAGCCTACAGCCCAGGCATGTCCTGGAGGTCCATCTGTGGTGTGCTAGCTGAAGGTTCATTGGATTAAAGCTTCCTGGGTGTCCCTGCCTCCCTGGAGTATGCTCAGTTCAGTATCTACCCCCTCAGCATTTCCCTGTGCGTGCTCATCCTTGGACTCACTGCTGGACTCATCGTGTGCAGCCAGAGCCACTGCGTCGATGTCTTCATTGTCCACTGCGTCCCTGCTTTCCAGCGCAAGATTGTGAAGAACGCAGCATGAAACCACTGTCACCGAGACACGATCTGGGGGGTACTGGAGTGTGCCCTGAGTGGTCCAGGCATCGGAAGCGCATCTTGAGAAGACCGACAGTTCTCTCCACCACAGCCCTTGTGGTGCCCTGGCTCCTATTATAGCACTGCTCAGCTTCTGTTCTTGGATGGCGGAGAGGCATCATAAGCCACCTTCTGAGGGGATAACCCTCATCACCCAGCAGCCATCCATCAAGCCAGGCTGGAGCACTGAAGAGCCCCGGCACCTGGGAGTGTCTAAGGATGTAGGCGTCGTGGGAGCTGCCTGGGTACCTTGCACAGACTTGTAGAATCAGCATCCTGTGATCACACACTATCTGCATGTTCATGGAGTGGAAGCCCTTTCTGTTGACGAAGGCACCAGGCTCACCTGCTGGTGCCTTGATGGCCACATGTGTACAGTCTATAGCACCCTAGACGTGGGGGAAGCCAGCAATCGCTGCGAAGCCTCTGGCTCACTGTGTCTAGCTTGTCTGGTCCCAACGGTAGTGGATGAAGGTCAATGCACGCCTGAACAGAGCGTCTGTAAACTGCTTGACACAAGTGTGTACAGCTGATTGGGAGACACCGCAAAGATCACCCACCAATCCCTGCAAGGAGCCAGAGGCATAGAAGTTGAGGGCAGGTGTGACCTTCAGAGCCACTAGCATGGGGTATCCACCCACAGAGTTAGCAGAGATCTCAGGCCCTATCATCTGACAGATATAGTTGACTGTGTCTCTTGAGAGACGGAGCCTCCTTCGACACTGCACCTCAGACATATTGAGGTAGCTGCTTCGCCGCCTGTATACCCTGGCAGCAGGATTGTGGCGTCTTCTGCTGCCCCTTCCGCCTTGGACTACCTCTTGGCCCTGCGCCCCTTGTGCCTGCGCCTGCTCTCCCAAAGATGGCTCCCCTGGGGGCTGAATGTGCACTCCTGGCCTCCTCCCCCTTTCTAGCCCTCCTTTCCTCCTCAGAGGAGCTGCCTCCAGCGGACAGTTTAGCTCCCATTCCCAAGCTAAGGGAAGGCTTCCTGAAACTTGCAGGCCCAGAAAAGATTACTCAATGCAGAGTGCTGACCTGAAGGTTAAGAGTCCGAAAAAGCAGCTGGTATGCGTTTTGAAGTACTGCAGATCTCACAGGCAAGTTTTATAAACTTTCATAAATAAATACTTGACTGTGCACACTCGGGACCGCAGTGACCCCTTTTATCCCGCCCTTGGATGAGGTTATACAAATGTGGCCTACCCGCCTGCCTGTGCACCGACCCAAAGATTGCACGGGTGCCGAGGCACCTCAAGGGCCTTAAATGGCCCATTAATTAATGGCGGGCACGCATCGGACATTATTGCGCACCCACCCAGCGAAATATCACGATGGCGCGCGGTGATGTTGGGATGCTCGCCCAGCATCACCTCGTGTAATTTTACGTGTGGACGTGCAGGGCCCGCCCCCACATGCCAAAGGAAAAATTCTGCCTCAAGATTGTGCTGCAAAGCATGAAGGTTAGCTTCACAGAAAATCGTCACTTTGTCAATGTTGGAATATGTGTGTCTGTAAAATCGTATGTAGCACACCCTGAAAATGTTATGCAGCTGGAGGGGGCCCATGCAGTAACTCATGCAGGGGCAACAGAGTATAATATAATTTATGCTTGTTAAGATTAAAATACTTAAGCTAATAGAACTAATTATATGTTAAGTGCAATAATATATTGAAGTCTGTTTGAGTTGATGCTTGTTTTATTACATTTTTTTCAAGGCTATACTTTATTAAAAACCTTTGTGCAATAACAATGGAACAGATAAGATGGAACCTTAGCACTTGCTTGCAGAAAACAAAGGATAAGATGAATGTGAAACTGCAGAATTGAAGAAGTTGAGCTATTAACTATAATGTGAACCTTTGGAAAACAGGAAACACCTGCAAGGGTCTACATGTTGGAGTATAGGGAGTCCACGGACTACCAATGATGTCAAATTGATCCAATCATATTGGCCAGGACAAACTATGGCCTAATATGGCACAGCAAGGGTTTCTCAATGGGGATAAAAGAGAGGGGCTACAAGACACTTTTGGCACATCTAGAAGACAGACTACAGTCAGCAGAACACAGGAACAAAAGAAAGAGGAAAAGAAGACTGTTCCCCAGAAAACCTGAAAGAACTGTCAGAGCCGAATCTCACTACATATCTACTGCTCTTAAGTATTAACTTTGTATTTCTTTGTGATGCTTAATAAACTCCGACTTGATTAAAGAGAGCAAATCCTTACCTTATAGGTCAGAATTGGTCAAGAATCCCAAGTGAGACAGGTTGAGGTAACCTCTGCCTCACACAGATTATATCCCGGGGTCTTTCTCTCCATGATATCTTACACAGTACTGACAGTACTCAGCCAACCTGTCTGAACAATGTCTAATGCTAGATGTTATTCCATGATTGCACAACACTGGCTGAACAATCCAGAGTGTGCGAAGAATTAAACTATCACTTACACTTGGTTGATGCTACATATATTCAGAGGCAGGGACCTGCCCTCTGCAGGCAAAAGGAATATGTCCTGCTTCGCACCTTTTTTTTTTAATTAAAAAGCATGAAGAACAATAGTTCCCTGGGACATTCTCTATGGCAACAACTCAACCAGAGTCAACTTGCCAACCAATCAGCACCCTTTTCCCGAGCAGCATAAATTGTTGCTCCCTTTGAAATTTGACACTCTTGCATCTATCCTGATAAGTACAGGATGAAAAGCTTTGACAGCATGTGTCTTTTCTGAGCAACTTTTTTCAAATTCTGTCCTATCAAGCGACCATTTATTATATGAACTAGCAAAAAAAAGGGGATATTTGTGGCCAATTCCAAAGAAAAATGAAATGTTATTTTGAATTTATATTATGAAAAGATGCTCACCAGAGTGTGATTATAAGGACAGAACTTTCTTGAATTCCTGTGCAAGGTCAGCTCAACACAAAGTGGAAGAGAAAAATCAGAGAGGTCACCAGAACTCACTTCATTGTGTGTATTTTCACAGATTATCATTGCTAGAAAAAAAGATATTTAAGCAAAGGTGCCCAGCATAAGCGTTAAATAAATGCCATGATAAAATCAAAATACTGCGGATGCTGAAAATCTGAAACAAAGACAGAAAATGCTGGAAAAACTCAGCAGGTCTAGCAGCATCTGTGGAGATAGAAACAGAGTTAACATTTCGAGTCCCTATGACCCTTTTTCAGAGGCTAAATAAATACTCTTCACTTTATATTATTTTGGAAGGAAGAACTTGTATTTATATGGCCCCCTTCACAACCTCAGGGTGGCCCGCACTGCTTTACAGCTAATGAAGGATATTTGAAGTGCAGTCACTGTTGTAATGTCACAAAGCAGAACAGCCAATTTTCACACAGCAAAGTCCTAAATACAGAATGAAATGATTGATCAGATCATTTGTTTTAAGTATAAGTTGAGGAATAAAGGTTGGTCAAGACACAGAGCATCCCCTGCTCTTCTTTGAATAGTGCTTGTCCACTGGAAAATAGAAGGCGCTTCAATTTAACATTTCATCCAACTGTCAGCACCTCCAACAGTGCTGCACTCCCTCAGTTCTGCATTGATGTGCCAGCCTAGCCTCCGTAGAAGATTTTGAACCCATGACCTGCTGATTCAGAAGTGAGAATTCTTTCACTAAGTCAAGGAGGCCACTACAGTACTGCAGAAATAGCTGACTCTGTGTTGAACACATCTTTCCAGAAAGGGCTGCACTTAAAGAAGGCTCCCATTCCTAAGCATGGTGGGATTTAAACTCAAACTATTAGAAGGTGCAACTGAATATATTCTACTAAGCAAAAATGAAAACCAGAATAAAGTTAGTTTGAAATATTAATATTTTCAGAAATTGAACTGGTGAATTCATGTCTGTTTCTAAGTGAAGGCACTTCATAAAATACACCGCACAAAGCAAATTTCTAAAAGAAGCTGGATGTCCAACATAACTTGCTAAAGAGCATGGTACACCAAATTCTTTATGGCCTATGAATCTCATGGTCAGAGGCCTGCACAGAGACCCCATTTGGACAAATTTACATCCCAATCATTACCTGCAACCCTAATGAGATGTGAATTCTAAGGAAATATTACAGGAAGATCCCAGGGTCCATTTCCTCCTGATCTGGGCTCATTACATGGCCCAAAGCCATTGATATCTACTTCTTCATTGAGCCACAGTATGAGCATGGCAAAGGGAAAACAGAGGTGAGGACAAACATAAGTGGAGGGGAAACAGAGAGGGTGAAATGAGGATAAAAGCTCGACACCGTTCCCGAGGGGCATTGCTGGCTCTATTGGAAGCTGAAATCACAACATTTTGTGCAACTATCCATTCAAACTTGCTAATTGATTCAGTTTGGGTTTACCTGTTTTCATATTGCTCCTTTTACCATGTCAGGAGCAGTGAATCTATCAGACAAATTGGAAAAGCTTCGAGACCCATTTCAACTGGTATTATATCTGGCTAATTAAACTGCATTATCACCCAGCAAATACATAAAAACAAGCAGGAATGCAAAACTTACTTCTGCAATGTTCATAGGCACATTTCTAAAACTGTGACCAGCAGTACACCTGCTGCTGCCTCCCTGATGCTTCCAGACCTCTCAGGCCTCCTATCTAATGGTCCTCTACCATTGACTCATTCCCCTTCCAACCACCCTCCCCCACACACACGTATCCAGAATTTCCCTCCTTGGTCCTGAAGCAAAGCCAGAGAGGCATTCTGGTGATTTGTGAACACAGAATTTCTAAGAAACTCATTTTCATTTTTTTTGCTGTTATAAAAATGCTTTTGTATGATGAATTATGTTTCTTCTTGATAGTCACAGCATACACTGAGTTAACAAATGGTTACTAGAAATTTCTGCAAGCTGCAAAGCATATACATTAGTCTTGTACTCTGAAGGTACTGATATGCAGATGTTTAACTGCTTGATGTGCTCACTTTCAGCAAGTTAATTCAACTGGATTGCTGCTGTGGCTAAAGAAAGATGTTTGGAAGATGTTTTACATTAGGCCTGTTTGTAACAGAACAAAGGGTCAAAACACTCAATTGAAACACCTCATAATGGCACATATCTGTATTTATATGGGAAAATGCTGTCTTGAATCCTATGAATATCTGATCATGTAATCTAGGCACGACATAATTTGATGTGAAAAACATCTGAAAGAATTTCAAGCAATATCCAAGGGAAGGTAAGGACAGAGTTAACATATCATTATAAAGACAGAAGAGATCAGGACCAAGTGAGTAAGTTCACTGTACCATATGACACGTGGGAAGTAAAAGAACTGTGCTTCAAGGGTCAATTTTAAATTGGGGCTAATACAGAAGAGGCATCTATTTAAAAAAATGCAGAAGCAATTAAGTTAACTTGCACTTAAATAGTATCTTTAATGTAGTAAAACATCCCAAGCTGCTTTGCAGGATCAAAATCAGATTTAAAAAAATCTGAGTAAGAAGAGAGCAAAGTCAAAGAGGCGGGTTTTAAAGGGTGGCTTAAAGGAAGAGAGAGATGAAGAGGTTTAGGGAGGGAATTCCAAAGCTTAGGGCCTAGGAGAGGCTTAGGGCAGGGGAGGTGGTGGCGTAGTATTGGACTGGTATTCTAGAGAACCGGGATAATGCACCGGGGACCCAGGTTCGAATCCCACCACGGCAGATCATGGAATTTGAATTCAATAAAAATCTGGAATTAAAAGTCTAATGACGACCATAAACCATTGTTTTTTGTTGTAAAAGCCCGTCTGGTTCACTAATCTCCTTTGGGGAAGAAAATCTGCTGTCCTTGACTGGTCTGGCCTAGATGTGACTCCAGACCCACAGCAATGTGGTTGACTCTTAAATGTCGTCTGAACAAGAGCAACTAGGGATGGGCAATAAATGCTGGCCGAGCCAGTGACACCCACAACCCATGAACGAATAAAAAAAGGGCAGCTGAAGGCATAACTCCCAATACTGAGAACTGGAAGAATGAAGAGTGCTTGGAGGTTGAAGGGGGCCTACACAGATTGGGAGGGGCTGAGGTCATGGAGAGACTTCAACAGAAGGATGAGAATTTAAAAAAATGCGAGCCAGTCTAAGTCAGCAAGCACTGGACAATGGGTGAACACGATTCGGTGCAATTAAGATCTGGGCAGCAAAGGTTTGGATGAGTTAAAGTTTATTGAAGGTGCAAAGATGGGAGGCTGCCCAGGAGAGCACCAGAAAAGGTAACAAAAGCACGGTTTAGGGTTTCAGTAACAACTACAGTAAATATACTGTTAGTGCCAAGTACTGTCCATTTACTTGCATCCTACTAGGAGCTGAGGTCTAAAAGAATGTATGTTTTCCACCTACTGGCAATCACATGGCAGCTTATGATCCGTTCCAATAAACTAGAGCACTGTGACCAGAGTTCTCTATTCATTGTGTCTGGCTACATATACCTAGACATTAAGCAGGTAATAGCACACTAGTTTGTAGGGAAGCAAGAGCTGGTTTCAAGCATGGCAGTGACATTAAATACAACAATGTAAAAAAAAACAAAATTTAAACTGTAAAAACTTACCATATGACCTCTATTCTAATCCACACTATGTTACAAGAATGCCATATAAGGAAACCAGCAATATTGCAGTCTTCTCAAATGTGACAGGTTTAACACTGCATCTTCCCTTAAAAAAACTCACTAACATTCTTTATAAAAAAAACTTTCAAGATGCAAATTTTATTTCAGCTTGCAACAGTAAACTAAACAACACTACCCAAATTCAAAAATAACACCAAGTTGTAGTTACATAGTGCCTTTAACACAATAAAATGTCCCACAGCAATTCACAGAAGCGTGTCAAACAAATTTTGAAATCCAGTCATATTAGAAAGATGACCAAAGAACATCTTAAAAGAGGAAAGTGAGGCATTTAGGAAGGGGATTCTGCCTCGGCAGTTGAAGGCAAAACCAGCAGTGGTGACGCAATTAAAGTCGGGGGTTTTCAAGAGGCCAAAATTTGAGGAGCACAGATGTTTTTAAAAATTCTTTCATGAGGTGTAGGCATCATTGGCAAGGCCAGCATTTGTGGCCATCCTTAAATTCCCTTAAACTGATCGGCTTGCTCGGCCATTTCAGAAGGCAGTTAAGAGTAGGCAACATTGCTTTCAATCTGGAATCACACAGAGACCAGACCAGGTGAGAATAGCAGATTTCCTTCCCTAAAAGGGCATTAGTAAACCAGATGGGTTTTGTGGTTACCATTACTGAGACTAGCTTTCAATCCCAGATTATTAATGGAATTTAAATCTCACCAGGTGCCACGGTGGGATTTGAACCTGTGTCCCCAGAACATTAGCCTAGGCCTCTGAATTACTAGCCCAGCGACACTACCAGTACCCCACCATCTCTTGGAAGGTTGTGGAGCTGGAGGAGATTACAGAGGTAGGGAGGGGAGAGACCATGGAGAAATTAAAAACAACACTGGGTAGTTTAAAATCAAGGCATTGTTTAACTGGGAGCCAACGTGGTTCAGTGAGAACAAGGGTAATGGCCAGATGAGTCTTGGTACAAATTAGGACATGGGCAACTGAGCTTTGGACAACCTTGGGTTTAAGAAAGGTAGAACATAGGAAACCAGTCAGAAGTTCATCAGGATAGTCAAATCTAGAGATAACAAAGGCATGGATGAGGATCCCAACAGCAGATAGACAGAAGCAGGAACTAAATCAAGCACTGTTATGGAGGTGGAAATAGATTATCTGAATGATGATGGTCTAAGCTCATCAAGGTTGAATTGGGAAGAGTCTACTTCAAATTCAGACAGTAGCCAGGGAGATGGATGGATAGATTTGGTGACTGAAGAAGAGTTTATCGCCATGACTGAAGACAATGGCTTGGTCTTTGTAATAGTTAGTTACTATATTTTTTTCTTATTCAGTGCTGGATGTCAGACAAGCAATCTGACAATTTAGAGACAGTGGAGGAGTTTAGAAAAGTGGTGATAAGGTAGAACTGGGTGTCATCCATGTGCGTGTGGAAATTATTGCTGTGTTTTGATGTTGAGGGGCAGCATGCAAATGAGAAATAGGAAGAGGAAAGGCCAAGGATAGATCCTTGTGGATCACCAGAGTTAACTTTACATTGTTGGCAAGAGAAGTCACTGAAGTTATTTTCTGGCTACAGCTAGATAGATAAGAATGGAACCAACATTATCTATATTTTTTAACTAGGATGAATCATTCCTCCCCGACCTCTCAGCAGTTTGACACATTACAGCATCTTCCTCACCCAACACCTCACATCTGGTGACCAGGTCCATGGGACTGTCCTTATTTGGTTCAGCACTTACCCATCTGATTTTAATCAAAGTGCCTGGGTCAATCTGTTCTCTGCACTTCCTCACACCATCAACTTTGGAGGCCTGAACGATTCACCCTTGTTCTCTACTCTTGCTCATTTAAAGACATGGTGACATCATTCGTAGAAATGCGTAAGCACCAGGCCTCTCGACTGCTTCACTTGTTTCGTATCGTCAAATTTCCAGTCTGACATCCAATCTTGGATGAATCTCAACTTCCTTCACTCCTGTACTGAGACAAAGCCATTACCTTTGGGCCCACCACAAGCTGCATTTGGCTGGTCACTGTATCAGGCTGAACCAGACTATTGACAAACTTGGGCCTTTATCCTGACCCCAAGCTGAATCTACAACCCTATATCCTCTTCATCGCGAACACTGCCTAATCTTCCTCTTAATCCAAAATTAGCAACTATCTCCAGCAGTCTGGGGGGTGTGTGTGTGTGTGTGTGTGTGTGTGTGTGTGTGTGTGTGTGTGTGTGTGGGGGGGGGGGGGGGGGGGGGGGGGGGGGGGGGTGGGGGGGGGATGTATTTTCTAATGTCAGATTGCTGACATTCAAAGGAAGATTAATAAGGCTACTCCAATAAATGTTTCCTCCTTTCATCAAGGAGAAACTTGTGTTGTTTGAGAGGGAACTGGCGCAATGGGTCAGAGTATGGCCCTTTCATCAGAGACCTGGATTTGAATGCAACCCTGACAAATGGGATAAATGGAACGCAACAGGTTTTACTACCCAAGTGAAGACAGTTTGGGCAAGCTCCATCCACAGATTAGAACATATTCAGACCACTGACATTAATTAGCCAAGGCTCCTTAGACAGCACCTTCCAAACCCAAGATCACTACAATCTAGGAGGGCAAGGGCAGCAGAGAGATGGGAACACCACCACCTGGAAGTTCCCCTCAAGTCACTCACCATCCTGACTTGGAAATATATCGCCATTCCTTCACTGTCACTGGAACTGCCTTCCTAACAGCACTGTGGGTGAACCTACACCATGAAATGCAGCGGTTCAAGGCAGCTCACCACCACCTTCTCAAGGGCAATTAGGGATGGGTGATAAATGCTTGCCCAGCCAGCAAAGCCCACATCCCATGAATGAAAAAAAACTAAATAATCAGTCTCACTCAAGAGAAAAACAATATGGATGGCTAATGTGATCACTGGAGGGGGAAAAAAATCATACTTGTGAAATCTCGATAGGGTCTTACCTGTTCCTGCTACACCAGACCTGAAAGCACTTGCTCCTACCACAGTAGCCCTGGTGAGAAAATCTTATTCTCTGGATGCCTCAAAGCACTTTACAGCTGATAAGTTACTTCTGAAGTACAATCACAGTTGTTAGGAAGGCATCCAATTTGCTCATGGCTAGACCACCAAACTACAAATGAGATAAACAACCAGCTTTTTGTGGTAATGTTGGTTTAGTGAGAATTTCCTGCTCTCCTCAAATGGTACTGGAGAATCTTGACTGCCCAATTGAACAGGAAGACAAGGCTTCCGTTCAATCTCACTGAAAGATGGTATCAGCGACAATGCAACACATCCTCCGACCTGCACCACCGTGCCAGCATTACATGCCCAAGGCATGGAGCGAGGACTAAACCCATAAAATCTAATTCAGATATGAATGTTACCAGGTGAGCTTGGCTCCATTTTCTCATATCGATGTCCAGCACGTAACGCGCAAAAACTTCTTAAGAAGTGACTTTACCAAAGAAGGCTATCTACACACTTAGGAACTCCATAACTAAGTGTCATAAAGCATGACTTACCTGGGACTGTAAGTTTTCTTTTTATACAGAGTAATAAAATATCTGTGCTTTGATTATGATGCTGCAAAGTCTCATAAAATATGATTTGTAGCAGTGAACATAATTTTATTTTTCTCCAATTAAAGATCGTTAGTTTTATGAAACAAGTTTGTCAATTGGGTCAAGGTTTTAGTGACGGTGAAATAATTTACATATCAATAAATCATTGTATTCCAAGCATCTACCACATACATTTCCAGCATCCGCAGTTTTTTTGTTTTTATCTACCACGTACATTTGTTTGGTTGATTTTAGAATTTCCCAAGTAGTAAACTTAACTTGCATATATATTTCTCAATATTTATCTTGATCTGTCAGTCTCAATTTCTGGTGATAGACTGTCCACCAATATTCATTACAAGCCTACCGACTCCCACAACTACAGCTCCTCACACCCCGCTTCCTGTAAGGGCTCCATCCCATTGTCTCAGTTCCTTTGCCTCCGTCGCATCTGTTCTGATGATGTCACTTGCCAAAACAGTTCCTCTGACATGTCTTCCTTCACCAAGGTTTTCCAAACACGGTGGTTGACAGGTCCCTCAACCGTGTCCAGCCCCATCTCCCACGCATCTGCCCTCACACCTTCCTCTCCCTTCCAGAACCATGATAGAGTCTCTTTTGTCCTCACTTATCACTCCACCAGCCTCCGCGTTCAAAGGATCATTTTCCACCAACTCCAGCATGATGCCACCACCAAACACATCTTCCCTTCAACCCTTTGGCGGCTTTCCGCAGGGATCATTCCCTCCAGGACACCCTGGTCCACTCCTCCATCACCCCCTACATCTCAACCCCCTCCCACGGCATCTTCCCATGCAACCACAGAAGGTGCAACACCTGCCCCTTTACTTCCCCCCTCCTCACTGTCCAAGGGCCCAAACACTCCTTTCAAGTGAAGCAGCACTTCACTAGCACTTCCCTCAATTTAGTCTACTGCATTCGCTGCTCCCAATGTGGTCTCCTCTACATTGGAGAGTCCAAACACAGACTAGATGACCGCTTTGCGGAACACCTTCGGTCTGTCCGCAAGCATGACCCAGACCTCCCTGTCGCTTGCCACTTCATCACACCACCCTGCTCTCATGCCCACATGTCCGTCCTTGGCCTGCTGCAATGTTCCAGTGAAGTTCAACGCAAACTGGAGGAATAGCACCTCATCTTCTGACTTGGCACTTTGCAGTCTTCCGGACTTAATATTGAGTTCAACAATTTCAGATCATGAACTCTCTCCTCCAACCCCACCCCTTTCCGATCCCCCTTTTTCCAATAATTTGTAATTTAAAAAAAATATAAACTTCTCTTTTCCCACCTATTTTTAAATTTATTTCGATCTATTATTTTATCTCCACCTTTTAGCCCATTTCAATCCCCTCCCCCCCCACCCCACCCCCACTAGGGCCATCTGCCACTAGCTTGTCCTGCTTGCTACCATTAGCATATTCCTTAGATAATATCACCACCATCAACAACCCTTTGTCCTTTTGTCTATGACATCTTTGGCAATCTTTCTTTGCCTCCACCTATCACTGGCCCTCTATCCAGCTCTACCTGTCCCACCCCCTCTACCAACTTATATTTCATCTCATTTCTCTATTTCCTTAGTTCTGATGAAGTGTCATATGGACTTGAAACGTCGACTATATTCCTCTCCGCAGATGCTGTCAGATCTGCTGAGTTTTTCCAGATATTTTTGTTTTTGTTATATATACTTGTTGGCACACCTTGAAACAATGAAAATGAAACGTAGCATACAATATTTTTTTAATTTAAAATATTAGCTCCTGCACAGTAGGGATATTGGAGCTGCAGAAGTTTATTCTGTTCATTAGAAGTGTGTGGAAAAAGCATACTGAATGAAGTTGTAACCCATCTCTGGTATTATCTTTGTCACACTTCTTATGAGCATTCTTCACAGATCATTGCTTCTGCCCAACTGTTCCCTCAGTCTTTGCACTTCTATTTTCAATCCACTTTTGGCGGGCAACAAACTGAAGGCAAGGAATGGAAATGGTCTTATAAACGATGTGAGAACTGGTATTCATCATGAGTGACCTTTCTGATGTCACGGGACCATATCACAAATCTCAAAGAGGAGGCTGGCCCTCAGGCAAGCGTTTCCCACAGGAACATGCAGGCTCATTCCAGCAATTGCAGAGGGTACTCCCTTAATTGAAACTGAAAGACTTTACTGGGAGTAGGCCATTGTTCTCTTTCCAGCTCTGCAAGCAAGGGTTCGAGAACTATTGCCAGCCTGTTTCTAGCTTTAAACTGAACAATGAAATGTCCATATCCTATATTGAGCATCAAAACTTTGGTAATCTGCACAAGTGAATGTATTTCCTCTGCTTTTAAAGGTATTTCAGATTCCCAAATTTTGAGACATATTTGGTCTCATCAGTTGAGATCAGCCAAATAAAACATAAACCATTTTAAAACAGGAGTTTGAATTTTCACCTATGACTTCAAATGGAACATATCTAATCAAATCCTGCACAATATGAACATGAATGAGAACAGCCTAGATGCTACAAAATTTAAAAATCTAGATCCTAATATAAATAGTTGACAGGTAAAAGGATGTTTGCGAGTTGATTTGAGTACTATACAAAGGTAGCGTAATGTCACTAACACATCATGACACCCAATCACAAGTTATACCTGTATGCTATTTATACAATGCAAGCTGTGAAAATGTTCCAGCTCCATATTACATCTATTTATAAGATTTTTTAAATTGGACATTTTCTACTGAAAATTACATATGTTTGGAAACCCAGTATTGCTGTAGGAGGTTATAATTTCGGTCTCCCTTAAGTTAACACATCATCATATTTTATCTATGAAAAAAAACCCACCATATCTTATGCTAACCCTATACAAAAGGGTGACAAGTTAGGGAGAAATATAGCTAGAAGTTGAGAATCAGCCCTATAAGTGGTGGAATAGGAAGTGTAACCTCAGCACCGTAGGTGCATGTTAAAGCGGACTGGAAACAACTACTTGAAGGTGAATCAGGGCCAGATCAGTGGAAGGCATTCAAGGAAGAGATAATGAAGGCCCAGACCAACTATGTTCCCTAAAGGGAAAAAAGGTGGCACTAACAAATTCAGAGTCCTCGGATGTGAAAGGCTTAAAGGGGAGAATGAAGGAAGAAAGGGAAGCTTACGTCAGATACCTGGGACAAAAACAAAAATACCTGGAAAAACTCAGCAGGTCTGGCAGCATCTGCGGAGAGGAACACAGTTAACGTTTTGAGTCTGAACGACCCTTCAACAGAACTAAGTAAAAATAGAAGAGGGGTGAAATATAAGCTGGTTATATTTCACCTCTCTTCTATTTTTACTTAGTTCTGTTGAGGGGTCATTCGGACTCAAAACGTTAACTGTGTTCCTCTCCGCAGATGCTGCCAGACCTGCTGAGTTTTTCCAGGTATTTTTGTTTTTGTTTTGGATTTCCAGCATCCGCAGTTTTTTGCTTTTATGTCAGATACCTGGGGCTCAATACTGCAGAAAGCCTAGAGGAGAATAAAAAGTGTAGGGGTGAAATTAAAAATTAAAAAAGGAAAGCAACGAGAGGGCATGAAAAATTATTAGCAAGTAAAATCAAAGAAAACCCAAAGATATTTTAAAATTTCATGGGCAATGTAAATAATTAAAGAAAGAAGAGGGCCTATTAGGGACCACAAGAGTCACCAGTTTGTGGAGGATGTTCGTATGGTTCTGTTTTCACAAAAGAAAGGGACACTATAGACATCACAGTCAGGGAGGAGGTATGTGAAATATCAGATGACATTAACATAGTCATTGTAAAAGAAGAGGTATTAACGGTTTAACATCTTTGAAAGTAGATAAATCCCCAGACCCTGGATGAAATGTATCCCAGACTTTTAAGGGAATAAGAGAAGGAATAGCAGAGGCTCTATTATTTTCCATTGCTCTCAGGCTACAAGTGTGATGCCAGAGGACTGGAGGACAGTTAATGTTGTAGCAGTATTTAAAAAGGTAGAAAGGGTTAGACCGAGTAATTACAGGCCAGTCAGCCTAACCCAATATGGTGAGAAAATTATTGGAAGAAGTACTGAGGGAGAAATTTTCATTTCAATAATCACAGGTTAATCAAGACAGTCAGCAAAGGTTTGTTACATGCAGGTCATAATTGACTAACTATTGACATTTTTGAGGAGGTAACAAGGATGGTTGGTGTGGGTTGTGCATTTGATGTACTCTAAATGGATTTTAGCAAGGCCTTCAATATGGTCCCACGAGGCAGACAGGTCAGAAAAGTAAAAGCCCATGAAATCCAAGACAAAGTGGCAAGTTGGATCCAAAATTGACTGAGAGGGAGGAAGCAAAGGGCAATGGTCGATGGGTGTTTTGCACTTGGAAGGCTGTTTCTACTGGGTTCTGTAGGACTCAGCACTAGGTCCCTTGTTCATTTATGGTACACATCCAAGATCTGGACATGAATGTAGAGGGTGTGATTATGACGTTTGCGGATAATACAAAAATTGGCTATGTGGTTGATAATGAAGAAGAAATCTGTAGACTGCAGGAAGATATGAATGGACTGGTCAGGCGGACAGAACAATGATAAATGGAGTTCAATCTGGAGAAGTGTGAGGTAATACATTTGGGGAAGGTTAACAAGGCAAGACAATTTATTATTACACAATAAATAGTAGGATACTGAGAAGTGCAGAGGGACCTTGGAGTGCATGTCCACAGATTCCTGAACGTGGCAGGAAAGCAGGTAAGTGGTAGAGAAGGCGTATGGGATTAGCCAAGGCATCAAATATTAGAGCAAGGGGATTACATTGGAACTCCATAAAACTCAGTCCCAGCAGGAGTACTCTGTGCAATTCTGATCATTGCACTACAGAAAAGACGAGATTGCACAAGAGAGGGTACAGAGGTGATTTATGAGGATGATGCCTGGAGTGGAGAATTTTAGTTATGAGGAAAGATTGGGTAGGATAGGGTTGTTGTCTTTGGAACAGAGGATGCTGAGGGGAGATCTTATTGAAGTGTGTAAAATTATGAAGTGCCCACACACAGGGTGGTGAGGGATCTGGAACTCTGCTAGTGAGGATAGTAAAGGCAAAAACCCTCATAATATTTAAAAAGTACTTGGGTATGTACCATGAAGTGCCATAACCAACAAGGCTACAGATCAAGAGCTGGAAAGTGGAATTAGGCTGGATGGCTACTTGGCCACTGATGGACCGAATAGCCTCATTCCATGCTACAAGATTCAATGAATCTATGCAAAAAAACTGCTTTGTTCTGTCACAGAATGTCTGAGAAATAATTCTAATTATGACTCTTCACCGCTGCCCTGTGTGCCATTCCAGTGGTGCTGGGAAGAATCCCCAATACAAAGCTTTCCACAGGGTATGACCATGTTCCATTAGAGCGTATCCAGGCAGAAGATAGTGAGGAACTAGAGAGAGTACAAGCAATCTAACTGTGTAGAGCAAATTCTCAACACAACTCAAGTGATTATACTTCAGAAAACAAGTGATTAGGAAGGCAAATGGAATGTTGTCGTTTATTGCAAGGGGATTGGAATATAAAAGTAGGGAAGCTTGCCTTGTACAGTTTTGGTTTCCTTACTTGAGAAAGGATATAGCATTAGAAGTTCAAAGAAGGTTCACTCGACTGATTCTTGAGATGAAGAGGTTATCTTATGAGGAAAGGTTGGGCTTATATCCATTAGTGTTTAGAAGAATGAGAGGTGATGTTACTTAAATAAAAGATCCTGAGGTGAATTGACAGTGTGGATGCTGAAAGGATGTTTCCCCATGTGGGAGAGACTAGAATTAGGGAACACACAAATATGGGGTCTCCCAATTAAGACTGAGATGTGGAGTAGTTTTTTTCCTCTCAGAGGGTTGTTAGTTTGTGGAATTCTCTTCCCCAGAGAGTGGAGGAGACAGGGTCATTGAATTTTTCAAGGCTAAGTTAAATAGGGAGTCAAAGGGTGGTAGACAGGAAAGTAGGTTTGCGGCCACAATCAAATCAGCCATAATTTTATCAAATGGCGCAGCAGGCTCTATGTGCCAAATAGCCTACTCCTGCTCCTAATTTGTAAGCACATATGTATGTATATCAGTAATGAGGTCACTTTTATTGCATATTGCAATTATATACCTATATCCTCAGAACATCTAAACCACTTCATAATCAACAAATTGTTGAAGCAAGGGCTTAATTTATATTGGCAAACACAGCAGCCAGTTTCCATGCAGCAAGGTCCCACAACAACAAACAAAATGAATGACCAGCTAATCTGTTCTTGGTGGGGTTTGAGGGAAGAATGCTGAGCAGAACTCACTATTCTCCTTGGATTAAGGCTGCAAGATCTTTTGCGTTCCAGCAGAACAAACTTGCATCTCACTCAAAAGATGGAGCTTCTGACAAGGCAGCACTCCCACTTTACTGCATATACAAGTGTTCATCTGGATGGAGCAGGATTTGAACCTGCAATCCTCTGATTCAAGGTGAGAACGCTAGGAAACCGTTTTCTGGCTATGTAGCTGAAAAGGGACACAGGAAGTGCTAAATGAAAAACAAAAGTCTATGTAGATTGCCTTCTACCATCCTGGTAGTTGCATTATAGAACCATATTGGAGCTCTTAATTAATCATGATGATCAATCTCTATCAATTATTCCAGAACAGACCCAGGCATGAGGTGAGAAAACTCCAGTGGTGAAAAGCTTTGGGAACCATTAGTCCAAAGTCACCTTTTCCCTTTCTAAATTTACACTTCACCACATGTTATGTCTGAAGTTACACATATACTGTATCTCTAAATGCTCTTTCTTGAAAGAAAGCCGATTGGCCTTTGAATGAATCAATATTAGCTAATAGGCTGCTTGTCTCTTTAGCCCCAAACAGTGGGCAAGCAACAATGTGACACCAGTTCAGAAATGCAGTCCTTTGAGGGCCAAACAGTAATGTTTCACTGGAGGTTGGAGCTCTGGCTGACCCCCTGCTGTACTGACCTTGTCCTTAGAGCTGTCCACGCCGCATCAATGTCCGAGTAAAGATTTCTCTCGGACGGTTTCCCGCTACTGGCCCCGTAACCTGAGTAATCATAGGAGAAGATGTTGCACTTGATGCGGTTGCCCAGGCCGATGTAGAAGCTGCACATCTGGCCCAGGTCCACGGCGTTACCGTGCGAGAAGAGCAGGGTGTAGCGGCACTCGGGCACACAGCGGGCGAACATACAGGCCAGGCGGCTGCCGCGGCCGCTGCGGACGAAGAAAACCTCCAGCAGCTCGAGCTCCCGCTCCGAGAACTGCCAGTCGGCCCGCTCCGACAGGTGCAGGCTGCACAGGCTGCTCGACTCGTCCGTCAGCACCGTGTAGGTGGGCGCGGGCGGCAGGAAGGCCAGCTTGGCCGCGATCCGGCTCGGGCAAGGCGGGCAGCAGAAGAGCCAGCACAGCTCGCCGAGCGAGAAGCCATTCATCCTGGGGGGAGGGGAGGGCGGCCCGGCTGCCTGCTCCCCGGCGGCGGTCGGCATGGGCACGGTTACCAGGAAACCCGCACGCGCGGGGTGGGGGGCGGGGCCGAGGGCGGTGGGCGGGGCCCCGTCGGAGGGAGGGCGGCCCCGGGCGGAATGGGCGGGGTCCAGGAGGGGGCGGGGCGGGGGCTGGGGACAGCGGTGGGGCCCGGGAGGTGGGGCCGGTTGGAGGGGGGGTGGGGCCCGGCGTAAAGTGAGGGATCCGCAACGAGTTGGTGGGGTCCAGGCGAGGAGCGGGCCCTTGAAAGAATGGGGCCCGGGAGCAGAGGGTGGGGCCCGGGAGCAGGGGGCGGGGCCTTGAAAGGTGGGGCCCGGGAGTAGGGGGCGGGTCCTTGAAGGGTGGGGCCCGGGAGCAGGAGGCGGGGCCTTGAAAGGTGGGGGCGGGGCTGAGGAGGACAGTGGTAGGGCCCTGGATGAGGGGGCGGGGCTGAGGAAGATTGGGACCCTGGAGGGCAGCCGGGGCCCTGGGGGTAGGGTGGCGGATTGACGAAGAAATAGGCGGGTCCCGGGTTAAGGTGCGGGGTCCGAGTTAGGGGCAGGGCTCACGGTGGTGTCAAGGACGAGGGACGGGCTGCGGGAAAAGTGGGCGGGGTTTTGTGAGCGGCGGGAATGAGTGGAAGTGCAGCCTGAGAGTGGGCGTGGTCCGAAGTGGGCGGAGTCGCCGAAAAACGATGCTCTGGGGAACGGTCACTGGCTGGACCGCCCCATATTGGCAACCGCGGTGAAAATGTGTGGTCTGGTACCGTTTGTTCTGTCCAGTAACGACGGGTAGGTGATCGGAATTAGCATCGAGAGACGTTAACACGCTGCTCAACCGGACTCCGAAACACAACGGCAGCCATTAGCGAGGTTTCTCCTTCCGGCTCGACCAACCAGTACTTCCGGGTCACCCGGGGTCAATGTCACCCAGCACCAATACAGGGACATGTGTATGTGGGGCAGGAGAGTCTATCATCCAAAAAAGGAAAACAATTACATTTAAATAGCGTCTTTGATGCCCTCAGGATGTCCCAAAGCGCATTAAAGTACATATGAGGTAAAAGCACAAAATGCTGCAAATGTTCACGTCTGGCTGCACCTGTGGAGGGAGAAACAGTTAACGTTTCAGGACCATGACTTTCCATCAGAAGTTAATTTCAGATTTCCAGTATCTGCAGTATTTTGCTTTTGCATTGAAGTACGTTTGAGGTATAGTCACTGTTGTAATGCAGGCAATTTGCATACAGCAAGTTCACACAAAAAGGAATGACAAAATAATCAGATGATATGTTTCGTAGATGTTGGTTAAGATATAAATTTTGGTTAAAACACTTGGAGGGAGCTACCATAATCTTAGAAGCAGAAAATTTGCAACACGAAGGGAAATCATATGACTCATCATGCCACTAAAAAAACAGCAAGCCAGTCTAATCCCACTTTCCAGGTCTTGGCCCATAGCCCTGTAGGTTATGGCACTTCAAGTGCATATTCAAGTATTATTTTAAATGATATAAGGGCTTCTGTCTCTCATGTTTTCAGGCTGTTGAGTTCCAGTCCCTGCCTCCCCCACCCCCACCATGCACAGGATATACACCTGGTTATTGACCTTTCTGCTAAGGCAATCAGTCCATTATATTTAAGCCCACAAGTAGAAAGACATGGACAGCATTATGGCTTAGGCTAATAAGTGGCAAGTAATAAAAATACCTGGAAACAGTCAGCAGGTCTGACAGCATCTGTGGAGAGGAACACAGTTAACGTTTCAAGTCCGTATGACTCTTCAACAGAAGTGGGAAGTAACATTTGTGCCACACAAGTGCCAGGCAATGACCATCTCCAACAAGAGAGAATCTAACCATGGCCCCTTGATGTTCAAATAGACTCGTAACTCCACAAAGCCTGTCCACCATCTGCAAGACACAAGTCAGGAATATGATGAAATACTCTCCGTTTGCCTGAATAGGTGCAGCTTGAATAACACTTAATAAGCTTAGCACCATCCACGGCAAAGCAGTCAGCTAGTTCGACACCTCATCCACCACTTTAAACATTCACTCCCTCCACCAACAGGACTTAGTGGCAGCAGTGTGCACTACCTGCAAGGTGCACTGCAGCAACTCACCAAGGCTCCTTCAAAAGCATCATCCAAACCCAGAACCTCTACAACTGGAAGGGCGAGAGCAACGGGTGTATAGGGACACCACCATTTACAAGCTCCACTCCAAGTCACACACCATCCTGACTTGAAAATATGTCACTGTTCCTTCAATTTTGCTGGATCGTAAACCTAGAACTCTCTCCCTTACAACGCTGTGGCAGTATATAAATGCAAGTTCTTGTTCCAAATTCCCTCGATTGTAGCACAGTTCCCGTGAATTGTAAGGTGGCTAACGTAAACCCGCTATACATCCAAGAGAGGAGATAAAAAACAGGGAACCACAAACCAGTTACCCTGCCCCCAATTTAATCATTATTTCCTTGAGATGTCTGGCATGCCAACCTTTTCCTCTGCTTTAAATTCAGAAGGCATTTGATAAGGTGCCACACATGACATTGTTATACAGGACTAGGGCTTATGAGATTGTGGGTAATATATTATGTATTGAGGATTGGCTAACAGACAGAACATAGAGACTGGAATAAATGGGTCATTTTTGGGAGGCGAGGTGTAACTGGTGGAATGGCACAAGGATCATTGATGTGGTTTCAGCTATTTAGAATCTATGTCAATGACTTAGATGAGGGGACCAAATGTAATTTATCCAAGTTTGCTGCTGATACCAAAGAATATAGGAACGGAACTTGTAGGGAGGATTCAGAGAGGCAGTAAAGGGATATAAACCAGTTAACTGATTGGGCAAGAAGGTGGCAGGTGGAATATGATGTGGGAAATTCCACTTTGGTAGGAAGAATGGAAAAGCATATTTTGTAAAAGGTGAGAGGATCATAAACGTTGGTATTCAGAGGATTTGAGTGTCCTTCTACACATAGCACAGAGAGTTAACATGCAGATATAGCAGCAGGCAAATGGTCTGCTAGTCTTTATTGCAAAGGGGTGGAGTACAAGAATGAGGAAGTCTTGCTGCAATTACATAAAGCCTTGATAAGACCACACCTGGAATACTGCATACAGTTTTGTTTTCCATACCCAAGGAAGGATATACTTGCCTTAGAAAGGAACAAAGGGTCACGAGATTGATTCTTGGGATGAGAGGACTGTCCAATGCGGTGAGATTGAGTAGTGTAGGCCTATATTCTCTAGAGCTGAGAGGTGATCTCACTGAAACGTATAAAATTCTTAGAGGGCTTGACAAGGTGGATGCTATGAGTCTGTTTCCCCTGGCTGGAGAGTCTAGAACTAGGAAACGTAGTCTCAGGATAAGATTCCACCATTTAGGATTGAGATGAGGTGAAATTTCGTCACTTAAAGCAATGTTTCCCAAATCTTTTCCTGATGTTACCCCATTTTAATGTCATGGACTTGGTGTGCTCCAGAGTGAAGATTTGGGGGGGATATGAGAGTTGTTGAGATGGGGGATGGTGGTGGCCTTCAGTTATTGAGCAGGATAGTAACCTTCACTATTTAATTATTAAAGTGTACACTAACTTTAAACTTACGAAAATGAAGTGCTTTTAAATTTAAACTATTTTGAGAAAATGTTATCTTATTCACTAGACCTAATGAGACACTTTTTTAATATTCATTCACGGGATGTGGGCTTCGCTGGCTGGGCCAGCATTTATTGCCCATCCCTAGATGCCCTTGAGAAGGTGGTGGTGAGCTGCTTTTCTGAACTGCTGCAGTCCATGTGGTGTAGGTACACCCACAGTGCTGTTAGGGAGGGAGTTCCAGGATTTTGACCCAGCGACAGTGAAGAAACGGCGATATATTTCCAAGTCAAAATGGTGAGTGGCTTGGAGGGGAACTTCCAGGTGGTGGTGTTCACATGTGTCTGCTGCCCTTGTCCTTCTAGATAGTAGCGGTTGTGGGTTTAGAAGGTGCTGCCTAAGGAGCCTTGGTGAGTTCCTGCAGTGCACCTTGCAGATGGTACACAATGCTGCTACTGTGCGTCGGTGGCATAGGGAGTGTGATGGGGTACAAATCAAGCAGGCTTCTTTGTCCTGGATGGTGTCAAGCTTCATGAGTGTTGTTGGAGCTGCACTCATCTAGGCAAGCATGTTGTGACAGTATCTCAAAATCTTGCAGTGTGGTTGATAGTACACTTCTAATATCCGATGTGACATGCAGGCTTTATCAATATCGTGGTTTTGTGCAGACCATTGTGCTAAGAAAAATGGGCGTTCTCAAGGCAGACACTGAGGCTAACGGTGCGAAACCTGTTCACTCCCCCACCCCCTTCCAGTGAACTGCAAGCGGTGGAAAAAAGAACGGGAATCATGGGACCTCGGATTTGGTCCAGGACTGTCCCAGCAGAATCTTCACTCCACAGCCACCATTGAGGCCTTGGAGCGCGTGACCCCAAAATCTCGTCTTTGGGGTCGCACAGCACGGCTTGGGAACCACTGACCTAGAAGGCTTGAATCTTTATAATTCTCTATCCTAAAACCCAGTCAGTCAATATATTCAAGACTAAGATCCATAGATTTTTAGGCAAAAGGGAATCAAGGGATATGGGGATTGGATAGAAATGTGGAGTTGGTGCAGAGATTCAGTCGTGATCTTATTGAATGGCAGAGCAGGCTCAAGTGCCTTACTATTGGGCCTACATTCTCTGGAGTTTAGAATAATGAGAGGCAATCTTATTGAAACATAAAAGACTGAGGGGGCTTAATAGGGTAAACACTGAGAGATTGCTTCCAATGGTCAGGGAATCTAAAACATGGGGACTAAGATGAATAGAAATTACTTCACCTAAAGGGATGTGAATCTTAGGAATTCTCTACCTCAGAGGGTTGTGGATACTCCACCATTGGATGCATTTACGGCTGGAATAGACAGATTTTGGTCTCTCAGGGAGTTGAGGGATATGGGGAGTGGGTAGGAAAGTGGAGTTGAAGCCCAAGACCAGCCATGATCAAATCAAATGGTGGAGCAGGATCAACAGGCCATGTAGTCTACTCCTACTCCTGTTTCTTGTGTGCCCAATGTATGTTCTGCTCCTAGTTCTTAAATGTACCAAGTTGGGTGCCCTCGCAGAGTTGACATCCATAACCTCATGGATGCATTTGTGGATGGAGACTTGTAGTATCCCACAGAGATCACCTGTGGAGCATGGAAAGGAGCCACTGGCGTAAAAAATGATCACTTTCATGGCCACTGGCAGTGGATGCCCTCCATGGTGCCAATTCCCGCAGTAGCTGGCAGATGTGATTGACCAGTTCCCTAGACATGCACAGTCTTCGGCAAATACTGGTTGCCAGTCATCTGCAGGAATGAAAGGCGGCATCTATAGACCCTGGGTCTAGCCAGGCATCGACCAACAATGGCTCGCTGTGGCTCTTCAGCAGCATGTGCAGGAGTCCCAGCCGCCCCTTCTTCCTGAGGGTGCTGCTTCTCCCTCTGCGCAGCCAGGTGCTTCCATCACTCTCTTCTCCATCATCTCCGCTCTCTGTACATCACGAGGCATACAGCTAGTTCACCAGGCTCCATGATCCTGATGTACTCCTGCAGGATGAAAGAGAGAGACTTGTGGGTTAGCTTTGCTGCACTAAGAACCTCTCTTGGTTAAGTCTGAAGGCCCCTTCCTGAAGAGTGCAGGCCATCAGTTGTATGGCCAGAGATTAGTGCACTGCATGGCTGCCTGAAACCCCACCTTCCTCCACCCCTCTCCACCTGACCGATTGGCAGCAGCCTTACCCACTGGACTGCAGGCTGTGCTCTCAGCTCAGGCACAGGCATTCTCCTAACCCACACTGCAAGGCTGCACTGTTAGCTTGAACCATGGAGGAGACTGGTCCAAACCAAGATGATGACATTGCAAGGGGCTGTGAGCACCTCCAGCAGTGACTGCTCCATGACCAGCTTTAGCAAGGAGATTGTACAACGTGCCCCATCATCCAACTGTTCTGCGTCCACTAATAAGCTCATTAGTTTGCAGTCTGTGCCCGAGGGATGAAAAGATCTGGGGCACTTTGTGGCAATTTGATGCCTCTGCATTGCTTGAGTGGGCAGATAAGCTAGAGGCCCAACTCCCCGCATGTCAATGTGGCTACGTCTGAACTGTCTCAGCTGCAGAGGAATGGTCACTTTATACAAGGTTTCCCCAAAGCATGGCTGCTTTCCTCGCCCATCCTGCACGTGCTTGTGCACTACCTTCAAACACAGGGCAGCGCCCCCCCCCACCCCCGACCTGCCTCAAACACAGGGCAGTGCCCCCCCCCAACCCCCGACCTGCCTCAAACACAGGGCAGCGCCCCCCCCCCAACCCCCGACCTGCCTCAAACACAGGGCAGCGCCCCCCCCCCAACCCCCGACCTGCCTCAAACACAGGGCAGCCCTTGCCCCTACCCGCAAGTCGTTTCAACCACAAGGCAGCCCTTGCCCCCACCCCCAAGTTGCCTCAGCCGCAGGGCAGCCCTTGCCCCCACACCTCCAATACGCCTCAACCTTGAGGTCCAAGAGGCGAACTGGGCGAGTGCTCCACAACGTTACTGTGTATTCAGCTCCAAGTTCCCCTCACAACATCATGAAACCGATGTTTGGCCTTCTCGCCATGTTGTCCACTCACGCCACCGAGAACGCCCAATGCCAGCTGGCATAGATGAATCCACCCACTGCCTCAAAAAAAACTTCTGAAATGTTGTCCAGCTAAGTTGGAAGCGCAATACCAAATATGCCCGGTACCATCTACCCATTTCAATGCTGCTGGACCACTGACGAGAAGGAGAGTTTTACCAGCTCATTGGAGATGGACCAAAAGACAGGAGCGCTGGTAAAATGGCCACAGAAGGCTTCGAGAAGGAAGCATGACATGTTCCAGGCGCTGGGGATAGACCCAGCCACAAGGTCAGCAGTATCTTAGCCACCTGCCAACCAGAAATGGACGGTCAATCATTTGATCTATTAACTGCCATTTTACCAGGACACCAGCGTTTTACCAGCATCAGAGCTGCTTCCCCACTTCTCCCCCAACCCACCATATGCAAAGTGTCCGCCAGCTACATCTAGGCTGCCCCCAGGGGCCACCGTGGCTGGAGGCTCCATGGCCCAAGAAGAGGCCCCTGCCAGCAATAGCTGTTCTCACATCCCTGATGCCACCGATGGAATGTTCATCCCCCGCACCCCCCCCCCCCCCCCCCCCCCCCCCCCCCGCCCCGATCACCAGGACCTGCCTGCCTGACCCTGGCACATCAATTCATCCCTTATTGGCTCTTTGAAGGTGCCGTTCCTTCTAATAGCAGCCTCAGCAATTGTCCACCTCTACCGGTGACACTGCCAAGTCTGCAGGGCTGTTGGCCCTCTAATTGGGCCAGCAGCTTGACTAGGCAGGCCAACACCCTTAATTGGTCAGGCTGGTAAAAGTGCCACCTCAATCCCACCTTCCACTCCTGTGGGCTCCCGACAAGAAACTGAACTGGACTCGCCATATAAATAGTGTGGCTTCAAGAGCAGGTCAGCGGCTAGGAATCCTGTGGCGAGTAACTCACCTTCTGACTTCCCAAAGGCCTGTCCACCATTTACAAGGCACAAGTCAGGAGTGTGATCGCCACTTGACATTCAATGGCATTACCATCTCTGAATCCCCCACTATCAACATCCTGTGGGTTACCATTGACCAGATACTGAACTGGACTAGCCATATAAATACAGTGGCTGCAAAAGCACTTTTGACCTTATGATGGAAGGAAGGTCATTGATGAAGCAGCTGAAGATAGCTGGCTCTAGTATTGATCGACATTCAGTAGATATTCCAAGTAGGGGATTGGAAGATACAAGTTCTATAAAATTTAAGGGCGGTGGTTATCTTTAATCTTGCTGGCAAGTTTGTTGTCCAGTTTGTGATGCAGGCTGTAGCAGATTGTATTTGTGGTTCGCTATCCCCTTAGATGGTCACAGTCTCCTTAAAGCTGTCCTCTGACATCCAGAAGTAGCTTTGACATCCCGTTGGATGGGATAATGTCAATTGCGGGTGACTTGCTTTTGATGGAGTCAAATTTTGGCAGTGTGAATTTACTGTTATTTATGGTCCTTTTCCAGTTCCATGTGAATTTACTGTTATTTATGGCCCTTTTCCAGCTCCATGTGGATTTTGAATCTACGCCATGACTTTTCAGCTGGAAAAATGAAGAGAGATTTAAAGCAAAGGGTTGAATCAGTCGGGGAAAAGTAAATTTGAAATATAAACAAAAATATATGCATCAAAGAAAGGATGTTGGGTAAAATGTAGCTATATTGAATGACAAAAAGCGAAATGTGTATCAGGACCAGGCAAAAGCTGATATGCCTCATTAAATCAGTTGGTCAGCTCTGAACACCAGTGAACTGCCAATCTTAATTATGAAGGATTCTCACATGGGTTGTGTGATCCACTAAGCAGCAGAATTTTTCATAAAAATTCTGGAATGGCTTATAACAAATAATTAGCAACTTCAGTTGCTGCTACACACGGAATCAGTCATTAGGCCAAGTTAGGAACATAGGAGCAGGAGTAGGCCAGTCGGCCCCTCAAGCCTGCTCTGTCACTCAATTAGATCATGGCTGCTCGTCCACTTTAATGCAATTTTCCCACACTATCCCCATAACCCTTGATATCTTTAATGTCCAGAAATCTATCAATCTCTGTATTGAATATGCTCAATGACTAAGCCCCCACAGCCCTCTAGGATAAAGTATTCCAATAATTCACCTGGCTGTGACTGAAGAAATTGTTCTTATCTCAGTCCTAAATGGCCTACCTCATTCTGAGACTGTGCCCCCTGGCTCTCGACCACCCAGGCAGGGAAATCATCCTTCCAGCACCTACCCTGTTAGCCCTGTAAGGTTTTGTGTGGTTTGATGAGATTACCTCCCACTCTTCTAAACTCTAGAGGATACAGTCCCAATCTTCTCAATCTTCCCTCTTAGGACAACCCTGCCATCCCTGGAATCAGTCTGGTGAACCTTTGTTGCACTCCCTCTATTGCAAGTATATACGACTGCAACAAGACTTCCTTACTCCTGTACTGTAGTCCTCTTGCAATAAAGGCTAACATACCATTTACCTTCTTAATTGCTTGTTGAACCACATGCTCGCTTTCAGTGATATATGAACAAAATCACCCAGGTCCTTTTGGACTTCAACACTTCCCAAGCTTTCACTATTTAAGAAATATTCTGCATCTCTGTTTTTCCTACCAAAATGATAACTTCAGATGACAGACACCCTTATTTAACTACATGCGTTTTACTAATTTGTTTAACTTACAAAGAACAGAATTTAGAGACCAAATGAATGTTAAGAAATCAGATTCAACCTAAAGCTCTTATTTTTCAATCAAATATATTTGATACAAAAATTTCAGATTATGACTTATAATCACATTAACATAATTTTAGAATGAGAATAAATTAAAGCCCAAACAGATTAATTCTGTTACTTAAAGAAATTCTCTTACTTAAAGAAAGAAAATTAATAATGGAAAATAGGGAGACGGCAGATGAATTGAACAGGTACTTTGCATCGGTCTTCACTACAGAGGATACGAATAGCATCCCAGAAATAGCTATAAATCAGGAAATGGAAGGGAGGAACTCAAGATAATTACAATCACCAGGGCAGTGGTACTGAGCAAACTGTTAGAACTGTGGGCTGACAAGTTCCTGGGTCCTGATGGTCTTCATCCTAGGGTCTTAAAAGAAGTGTCTAGTGAGATAGTTGATGCATTGGTTTGAATTTTCCAAAATTCCCTAGATTCAGCGAAGGTCCCATTAGATTGGAAAACATGGAATGTAACTCCTTTATTCAAAAAAGGAGGGAGACAGAATGCAGGAAAGAGAGGCTATGCTCCAAATATGCAAGGCATTGGTGAGACCACACCTGCAGTGCTGTGTACAGTAGTGGTCTCCTTTTTTAAGGAAGGATGTAAATGCATTGGAAGCAATTCAGAGAAGGTTTACCAGATGAATACCTGAAATATCTTATGAGGAAAGGTTGGACAGCTTTGGCTTGTATCCGCTGGAGTTTAGAAGAGTGAGAAGTGACTTGATTGAAACACAAGATCTTGAGGGGGTCTTGACAAGGTGAATGTGCAAAGGAAGTTTCCTCTTGTGGGAGAATCTAGAACTAGACGTCATTGTTTAAAATTCAGCGGTCACCCATTTAAGACAAAGATGAGAAGAAATTTTTCTCTCAGAGGGTTGTGAATCTCTTCCTCAAAATGCAGTTTAAGCAGAGTCATTGAATATTTTTAAGACAGAGCTAGATATGTTCTTGATTAACAAGGGGTGAAAGGTAGGAATATGGAGTTGAGATTGCAATCAGATCAACCATGATCTTATTGCTTGGCGGAGCAGGCTCGAGGGGCCAAATGGTCTACTCCTGCTCCTAATCTGTCTGTCCATAAAGCGAGAAAGAACTTATATTTATATAGCGCCTTTCATGACCTCAAGACAACTTTTAAAGCGTAATTAAATGCAAAATACTGCAGATGCTGGAAATCTGAAATAAAAACTGAAAATGCTGGAAAACTCAGTGGGTCCGGCAGCATCTGTGGAGAGAGAAACAGTTAACGTTTCGAGTCCGTGTGACTCTTCCTCATCAATGACCTGCCCAGATCTGAAGAAGAGTCATACGGGCTCAAAATGTTAACTCAGTTTCTCTGTCCACAGATGCTCCAGACCTGCTGAGTTTTCCCAGCATTTTCTGTTTTTATCTTATAGCGTAGTCACTGTTATAATGTAAGAAACATGACAACCAATTTAGATAAAGCAAGATCCCACAAACAATAATGAGATAAATAACTTTGGATATTAGTTGAGGATTACCAGGAGAACTCCCTCGTTCTTATTTGAATTGAACTGTGAGATCTTTTATATTCACCTGAAAGGGCAGACTGGGCCTTAGTTTAATATCTCATCAGAAAGACAGCAGCACCACTCTCTCATTAATATACTGAAATGCCAGCTAGATTATGTGCTCAAGTCTCTGGAGTGGGGCTTGAACCCACAACCATCTGCCTCAGAGGTATGAATGCAACCCACTGAACCAAGGCGGCCATATTCATTAGAGTTTTTAAGATCAGGAAAATTCATTAGGCCCAACATGATCAATACCTTTCCAATAGGCAAATATCAGCCTTGTTACCTGATTTGCTTTTTTTCCTCCTGACTCCCCCATTTATAACCTGGCATTTACTCAAGAAGATGCTCGGTTTGGGTTCTGCCAGGTCACTCACCTCCTGGCCTCATTACAGTCTTGGTCCAAATGTGGGAAAAAGAGCTTAACAAAGAGGTGAGGTGAGAGTGACTGCCATTAACATCAAGGCAGTATTTAACCAACATCAAGGAGCCCTGCAAAATTTAAATCAATGGGAATCGGTGGTGGCAGGGGCGGGGGGGGAAGCTCCACTGGTTGGAATCATGCCTAGTACAAAGGAAGATGGTTATGGTTGTGTTAGTTGGAGGTCAATTATCTCAGTTCCAGGACATAAGGAGGGCATGAAGAGTTCCTCAGGATAATGTCCAAAGTCCAACTATCTTCAGCTGATTCATCAATGACCTTCCCTCCATCATAAGGTCAGAAGTGGGGATGTTCAATGTTGCACAATGTTCAACGCCATTTACAACTCCTCAGATTCTGAAATAGTCCGTGTCCATATGCAGCAAGACCTGGACAATATTCATGTTACATTCATGCCACATAAGTGCCAGGCAATGACCATCTCCAACAAGAGAGAATCCAGCCATCTCCTCTTGATTTTCAATGGTATTACCATCACTGAATCCTCCACTATCAACATCCTGGGGTTACCATTGACCAGAACTGACCTGGACCAACCATATATATATATATATATATATATATAGATAAAATATATACTGTGGCTACAAGAGCCGGTCAGAGGCTGGAAATTCTGTAATTCACCTCCTCCACCCATCTCCAAGGCACAAATCTAGAAGGACAAGGGCAGGAAATACATGGGAACACCATCACCTACAAGTTCCCCTCCAAGCCACACACTATCCTGACTTGAAACTATATCACCATTCATTCAATGTCACTGTGTGAAAATCCTGGAACTCCCACCCTAACAGCACTGTGGGTGTACCTACACCACGTGGATTGCAACGGTTCAAGAAAGCAGCTCACCACCACCTTCTCAAGGGCAATTAGGGATGGGCAATAAATGCTGGCCTAGTCATTGAAAACCACATCTCATGAAAAAATTTTTAAAAATGAACCATTTAATTTGATAAAGAATTTACCTAGATCATTTTGCCAAATGCATTCATAATCTAGGAAGTTTGATATACAGCTTTTATTTAACCGAATGCTGTTGCAGTTAACTCTTATTGCTGACATGTGTATCTACTCATCTCACTCATACCCAACCATACATTAGTAGCATTTCTTATGGATAAAACTTGTTAAATAAAAAACAGTAATGAAAGAACGGGCACCAAAAAAATAAATTTATATACATAATAAAGTTCTTCCAATTAGCACATAATAATTCTTTATATTTTCGCAAAATCCCTTCTATAAAAGAAGCAATAATTGAATCCTAGCTCATACTCCTAACAACTTCGCAGAAACATGTCAATGAATGGGTGAACTTTTTTGCCAAACTGTGAAGAATTCAACTCAAATAATTCAAAGATTAAATTAAGAGCTTCTGTTTGTCCGATGACACTAAGAATTGGTCAGCTGATTTCAACAGAGCAAGGGTATCAGCAGAGCAATTATTCAGACTCCTTGTGGTTCCAATTAAGTTAATAAAGGGAAAGAGAACTGCATTTCAGAAATCAACTCGTGAAAGTAATATGTCTAAGTGAACCAATCTGCTTAGTACAAATTCCACTCAGCATTTTAACTTACAGAGATGCTTACATTTGCTTACAATTTTTCTTTTATTCATTTATGGGATGTGGGCATCGCTGGCTAGGTCAGCATTTATTGCCCATCCCTAATTAAAAGTGGCACAGATAATGCTTTGCAGTTCTTTCTCATTATCTCATATGCTGTTGAAGATTTTTGTCTTGCACTCATCAGGACAGAAACGCAAGAATACTAAATCTCAAAGGGACAATAATTTATACTGCATGAGAAGAGGGTGCTGATTGGTTGGCAAGTGGATTCTGATTGGTAGAGGCGTTGCCCTGGAGAATGCACAAGGAACAGTTAATTGCCAAGCTTTTGTTTAAAATCAAACTAGGTAAGTCAACTCTGATTGGTCAAAGCATTACCATGGGGAATGAACCAGGGAATGACTGTCCCTCAGGCCTTTGTTTAGTTGAGAAGGGCACAATGTGTGCACGTGTTCTTTCTGTTTGCAAAGGACAGGGCTCTATGTGTAGCTTCTAGCATGCATAAGTGATCCACACTGCAAGCCTGACAGATAATTTTAAATTGGTTGGTAGTGTAATTCTTAGCACATTTGGGATTGTTTAGTAAGTGTTGTCCAACTGCGGAATCACATCTAATATTGTTCACTATGTTCTGAGTTTTGCAATCACCTGATTACTTAGGAACATAGAACTTAGGAGCAGGAGTAGCCATTTGGCCCTTCGAACCTGCTCTGCCATTCAATATGATAATGGCTGATCTGTTTGTGGTTTCAGCTCCACTTCTTGTCTGCCCTCTCATAACCCTTGACTCCCTGGTCTATCAAAAGTCTAACTCAGCCTTGAATAAATTTAAAGATCCATCTCCTCTCTGTCTTAAAAGATAGACCTCTTATTCTTAAACTATGTCCCCTAGTTTTAGTCTCCCCCACAAGAGGAAACATCCTCTGGGTATTCGCCCTATCAAGTCCCCTCAAGATCTTATATGTTTCAATAAGATCACCTCTCATTCTTCTAAACTCCAATGGGTATAGGCTCAACATGTTCAACCTTTCTTCAGAGGATAAGCCCTTCATCCCAGGAATGAGTTGGGTAAACTGTCTCTGAACTGCTTTTAAAGCAGTTATCTTTTTTCAAATAAGGAGACCAAAACTGCACACAGTACTCCAGATGAAGTCTCACCAAGGTCCTGTACAGCTGCAGTAAAACTTCTGTACTTGTATATTCCATTCCTCTTTCAATAAATGCTGACATTCCATTTGCCTTTCTAATCACTTGCTGTACCTGCATTATAACTTTACGTGATTCATGTACCAGAACACCCACGTCCTTCTGTACCATTGAGTTCTGCAATTTTTCTCAATTGAAATGGTATACTACCTTTCTGTTCTTCCTGCTAAAGTGAAGAAATTCCCATTTACCCACAGTAGACTCCATGTGCCAAATTTTTGCCCACTCATCTAACCTATCTACATCCCTATTCAGACTCTCTACCTCCTCTTGACAACTTACTTTCCTACCTACCTTCGTATCATCAGAAAAGTTAGCTACCATACATTCGGTCCCTTCATCCAAGTCATTGATATAGATTGTAACTGGTTGAAGACACAGCACTGATCCCTGTGGCACTCCACTAGTTCCAGCTTGTCAATCTGAAAAAGACCTATTGATCCTACTTTCTGCTTTCTGTTGCCTAACCAATCTTTAATCTACACTGATATGTTACCCTGTACACCATGGCTCCTTATCTTGTGTAGTAATCTTTGATGTGGTACCTAATCAAATGCCTTTTGAAAATCTAAGTATACCACATCCACTGGTTCTCCTTTATCCACCTTGAATATTACTTTGTCTAAAAACTCTCCATTTGGTTGGCAGGCGAGCAAATAGGCCAGGCGGCCTTTGCATTTTTAACGAAACCTCATCGACAGGCGGGATGAGGTTTCTGATGATAATTTAAAATAAAGTAAAAATTTTTAAATCTCATTTTTAACACGTCTCTGCTCATGTGACAACGTCAAATTTACCTTAATCTTAAAATCTTTATTTTTAATGTTAGAACTCTCCAGCTCCCGGAGCAGCTGGGTCCCTTCAGGGAGCTTTCACTGTGCGCACCCGCACGCATGTGCTGACTTCCGTGCTCTCCCCCGCCCCCCTCCCCCACCCAGACAGCACTGAGTGTTTCAGTGCTGGTTGGCAGTTAATTGGCCAGCCAGCGTGAAATCGCAGCCGGGGCCTGATCGTAGGTGGAGGACCATGGCACAGCTGCTCCCGGGCCTGCCTGATGAAGGGAAAATCCAACACCTCCGCCTTTTCCTTGTTTCCCATTATCAATTCTACTGACTCACACTCTAGAAGACCAACACTAGCTTTAATTACTCTTTTCCTTTTTAAATACTGGTAGAAATTCTTGCTATCTGTTTTATATTACTAGCTAGCTTTCTCTCACGCTCTTCTTTCTGCCTATTTATTATCTTTTTAGTCACTCTTTGCTGGTTCTTAAAATCTGTCCAACCCTCTGACCTACCGCTAATCCTTACAGATTTGTACAGTGTTTCTTTCAATTTGATACTATCCTTAACTTCCTTATTTAGCCACAGGCGATGCACCTTTCTCAAAGAGCCTTTTTTACTCACTTGGGTAAGTCTTTGCTGAGAGTTATTAAATATTTCCTTAAACATTTGCCACTGCATCTCTACTATGCTAACTTTTAACCTAGTTTCCCAGTTCACCCGAGCCAGCTGTTATGGTCAGGGGAGAGAGGCAAACTGAGCTCCTTTATTTTTCTTGCCTTCTGTCTATAAGCAGAGGTGTTTTAAGTTTTGAACTAGGCTATGGCATATTTCCCCAAACCCTCTGTTTGTGCAGTCAATTTTAAAGTGACTCGTAGCAAACTCTCTTTAGGGTTAAATCAGAATCTTTCACTCAGTTCTGTTGAAGGGTCATGAGGACTCGAAACGTCAACTCTTTTCTTCTCCACAGATGCTGCCAGACCTGCTGAGTTTTTCCAGGTAATTCTGTTTTTGTTTTGGATTTCCAGCATCCGCAGTTTTTTGTTTTTAAATCAGCAGTATTGTTTATTCATATATTCAAAGCAGGGTGTGTGGGTGGGTGGGTGGGGGGAGTCGTGGGGTTGGTGATCACAACTACATGTGCACACACAAGCACACAAGAAGAAAATAGGAAAGAAAAGTGTTTTACAACTAGGGATAACTTTAAAAAAACACATGGACATTAATTCACGTGAATGTCAGAGCCGAGAACGTCAGTCCAGACAAGGTTCCTTCACAGAGGAGTTAAGTTCAGGCGGGTTCAGCGAGCTGAAACCAGGGGCAGAAATTTTTGCCAGGTGGGCAGGCGCACGCTCGGCCCACTCGAGCGTAAAATGATGCGCGATGATGTCGGCCGAGCAGCCGATGCCAATGTGCAGTCGTGTGATGGTTTGGTCGGCGGGCGTGGGCCGGAGTTGGCAGGGCGCCTGCCGACAATTAAAAGGCCTGTTAAGGCCGTTAAATAATCATTTAACCTAAAATTTTCACTGCTCGTCCAACCTAATGGTTTGCGGGCAGGCAAAAAGGCCAAACGCCCATTGCATTTTTTTGAGGAACCTCATCCACGGGCTGGAGGAGGCTTCCAAAAGCAATAAAAACAAACTAAAAGTTTTACAATTGAATTCATAACAGAGTCACACGAGGGGATATCTTTTATTACATTTTTATTTTCTTGATTTTCCTTTTTTTAACAACACTTCATCTCCCTGAGGCATATCTGTGCAGCGCTGCCACTCACATTTCACACTGTCCAAGCCTTAATTGGCTCGCCAGCGTGAAATCGTGGTCCAGTGCCGATTGCGGGCGGTGTTCAGCTTCCCGACCACCCCCGCCAAGCCCGCCCACCAGAGGCAAAATTCTGCTCCAGAAGTTACCAAATTCCCTCAAACTTGGTGATGGGGATGGTATACAGAGGCTTGGTCCTTTCAAATAGTGATGGCAGGAATCTTCCAGAGAACCTGACTTGACATGGTTTTTGTTGTCAGTCTGGAGTCCGGCTTTGGTGTTGACAGGCTGGATATTAAACAGTAGACGGACTTGGGAATCCAGAAATGTAACACTAAAATTTTCCAAAGGCTTAGGTCATGTGGTGTTGCCCATTGACAAGTCAGTTTTAGGTTCAATCAGTTTCTCTGGGCAGAATCTTTGGATTGGCGAGCGGGGGCAAGGCCCACTCGCCGAGGCGTAAAATGACTCGTGCTGGCATCGGGCATGTGTCCCGACGTCACCGCGCGTCATTTAGATATTACGTCCGGCTGGTGGTTGCATGTTCAAAAGAGCGCAGGTCCCGACTCAGGCAAACCCCCCCCCCCCCCTTCACAGGGAGCGTTCAGCACTTCTGGGCATGCATCACACTGGGTGGGCCTTAATTGGCCTGCTCACGTAAAATGGCGGTGCCCAGCCGATTGGGGGTGCCAATCGGCTGCGCACCAGCCCCTGCACAACCCCACGGACGGGGAGAAAATTCTTCCCCATTGTTCACTTTAGGAGATAGATGGTGGCTATTAGCACCTCCACAGATATAATGAGTTTCGATGGTTCTCTCTTTGTTATAAGTCCAGGCTGGGGAGCCAGACCATCTGCTGCTCTCTTGTTTCATTGATTGTAATGGGTCCACATAGTGATAAATGTGAGATTCCACAAGGATGAGGGTTGAGCTTTGTCTTGTAATTACAGTTGGAAATTTCCAGAACTGTAGCCAACTTGCAAATCATGTGACCTGTAGCAGCCACGTTTTTGGTCCAGCAAGTCCATTTTTAAATAAGCAGAAAGTAAGGTTTGATTTAAACAGTTTAAGATCTCTTTCATGCCTTACAGACATGACACATCTCTCCCTTCATATGCTTATAGTTACTGTTTTTTAAGTTTAGAACACTAGTCATGGAACCTTTCCAGCTGAACATGAAATTCTGTCATGTTTTGATCTCTATCATCTCGAGGCTCCTTTGTCATGAGGTTATAGCTTAATCCTGACTCATAGCACATTACCAGGACTAGTATAGCCTACTCTGGTTGGCTGTAGAACATACTGCTGTAAGAAATTGTCCTGAAAACACTCTATGAACTCATTTTTCAGGCTACCTTTGCCTGTTTGATTTATCCAATCCACATGTAGATTAAAGTCATTTAAATTAGAGTGATTATTGCTGTACCTTTCTTACACACCCCATTTATTTCTTCCTGTATGCGCTGTCCTATAGTTAACTACTGTTAGGGGGGACCTCTAAACTACTCCCAGAAATGACCTCTCTTCTTTACTATTTCTTACCTCTATCCAAACTGATTCTACAACCTGTTCTTTCAAGCCAAGGTCATCTCTCGGTACCAAACTAATGTCATCCTTAATTAACAAAGCTACCCACCATCTTTTCCTAGTTTCCTATCATTCCGATATGTCAAATACCCTTCATCATTCAGGTCCCAGCCTTGGTCACCTTTCAACCGTGTCTTTGTAATGCCTATCGAGTCACGCATACTCACCTCTATCTGTGCTAACAATTCATCCTTTTTAGAGTCATAGGTCACAATTTTCTACTTGGACGTGCGGCGAGCAGGTCCCACATGTCAGTGCATAAAATGACGGGTGGTTACATCAGGCGAGCATCCTGACATTACCACGCGCCATTACGATATTTCGCTGAGTGGGTGCGTGATGAAGTTCGACACACGCCCACCATCAATTAACGGGCTGGTTAAGGCCCTTAAATCGTTAATCGACGCTGATTTTCAGGCGCCCGTGCGATCTTTGGGCTGACGCACAGGCGCAACAGGCAGGCGGGTAAACGACTTCTTAATAAAACTCATCCACGGGCGGGATAAGAGGGCTCAGTGGGGTTGTCAATCTGGTCTGTGAGTATTTACTGCAGAAAGTTTTTTAAACTTGCCTGTGTGATCTGTGACAGTTCAGAATGAATTCCAGCAGCTTTCTGTGTACTTTGAATATTCAGCTCAGCACTCTTCAGTTAGGAATCTTTATCGGGCCTGCAGCTTTCCAGAGGCCTCCCTTTAGCCTGGGTATGGGTTCTGACATGTCCACTGGAGGCAGCTCCTCTGAGGAGGATGGGAGGGATAGAATAAGGAGGAGGCCAGGAGTGCATAGTCAGCCTCCAGGGGAGCCACCTTTGGGAGAACAGGCGCAGGCACAAGGGATGCAGGGCCAAGAGGTTGTCCAAGGCAGAAGGGGCTGCAGAAGACACCACCATCCTGCTGTCAGGGTATACAGGCAGCGAAGCAGCTACCTCAATATGTCTGAGGTGCAGTGCCAAAGGAGGTTCCAACTGTCAAGGGAGACAGTCAACTACATCTGTCAGATGATTGGCCCTGAGATCTCTCCTAACTGTGTGGGTGGACACCCCGTGCCAGTGACTCTGAAGGTCACAGTTGCCCTCAACTTCTATGCCTCTGGCTCCTTCCAGGGTGATCTTTGCGGTGTCTCCCAATCAGCTGTACATGCTTGTGTCAAGCAGGTTACAGACGCTCTGTTCAGACGGGCATTGACCTTCATCCAATTCCGCTGTGACCAGGCAAGTGAGGTACAGTGAACCAGAGGCTTCATGGCCATTGCTGGCTTCCCCCGTGTCCAGGGTGCTATAGACTGTACACATGTGGCCATCAAGGCGCCAGCGGGTGAGCCCGGTGCCTTCGTCAACAGGAAGGGCTTCCACTCCATGAACGTGCAGATAGTGTGTGATCACAGGATGCTGATTCTACAAGTCTGCGCAAGGTACCCAGGCAGCTCCCATGACGCCTACATCCTTAGACACTCCCAGGTGCCGGGGCTCTTCAGTGCTCCAGCCCAGCTGGATGGATGGCTGCTGGGTGACAAGGGCTATCCCCTCAGAAGGTGGCTCATGATGCCTCTCCACCATCCAAGAACAGAAGCTGAGCAGCGGTACAATAGGAGCCAGGGCACCACAAGGGCTGTGGTGGAGAGAACCATCGGTCTTCTCAAGATGCACTTCCGATGCCTGGACCACTCAGGGGGCGCACTCCAGTACCCCCCAGATCGTGTCTTGATGACAGTAGATGCATTCTGCGCTCTCCACAATCTTGCGCTGGAAAGTGGGGACACCGTGGACGATGAAGACGTTGACACAGTGTCTGTGGCTGCACACGATGAGTCCAGCACTGATTCTGAGGATGAGGAGGCACAGGGGAATGATGAGGGGCTAAACGCTGACCCGGAACTACACCAAGGAGGCAGGGACACCTAGGAGACTTTAATCCAACGAGCCTTCAGCTAGCTCCACACAAATGGATCAGGAAGACCAGCCTTGCCTGGCGCTTCCATACTCGCCACTTAAGTGCTACACTTGTCATGACATCAGCTGCAACTAAGGGCTTTGGACATAATCCTCAATGTCCACTCAAACACTCATGACGTGTATGTAAAACATACAAATGCAGAACAAAGGAGCCACCCTCAACCATGGTAACACATCTGGTTTTAATTTTCCCCATCATAAGGTCACACAAAATAAAAGCAAAATGTTCTTAAAGCAGAAACAAATAATAATTCCCTAATCTAGGGCCAACACAAAAGCACCAGTGAGAAACCTGCTTGTTCTCCTGGAAGCCCCTCTCCATGAGAGTCGCCACTCTCTCCATGGAGGAAGCATGACGCTCTGCCATGAGGCTCACTGCATCTGATGCTCCGTGTGGACTCCTCCACCACGACACCAAGCAAAGCATCATCTCATGCAACACTCCTGGATGCTCCCACACACCCAGCTGCATTTCCTGCAGCTGCTGCATCGTGGACGACCCCAGAGGCACATCATCGGACCCCAACTCAGCTTGTGCCTGGCCCCCTCCAGTCCTCCGACTGCTGGTGCCATCAGCACTCTCTGCCTCCGCCAATTCCTCCAGCGATTGTGAAGTGCCCTCTCCACTGTGTCCTGGGACACTAGCCAATGTTGCAATGCCCACCAAGGTGCTAATATCTGCACTGGTGCCTGCCTCGCAGAAATGGTATGATGCAGGTGACAGTTGAGGGCCCTCAGGTGTGAGAGGGGACATCTGCAATTGCTCCTGGTCGACAGGCTCTGATGATGCTGAAATGAACAACAAGGACAGTGGATCAGTTAACGTGCACAGTGACACATTTCATCCCTTTACCCCAGGCTCATTATGTGCTCAACCTTCCAGAACCTATGGAGACGAATATTGGTGAGGTGGCAAATAGTCAGGAGGAGGCCCAAACATTACAGGCGGATACAGATGGGCTGGTCAGATGGCCTAAAGAATGCCAAATGGAATGTTATGTGGATAAGTGTGAGGTGATGCACTTGGGCAGGAGAAACAAGGTATGGGAATACATGAGGAATGGTAGGACAGTGGAAAGTAAAGAGGATCAGAGGGTCCTTGCTGGGCATGTCGACAGGCCTGTTAAAGTAGCGGGACAGGTACATAAGGCATTTAAGAAGGTAAATGCCATCCTTGCCTTTATTAGCTGAGGAATAGAATATAGGAGCAGGGAGGTCATGTTGCACGTGCAGGAAACGCTGCCGAGTCCACAGCTATAGTCCTGCGTTCAGTTGTGATATGCGCTTCACGGGAGGGATGTGATTGGAGTGGAGGGAGTGTAGAGATCGCTGACCAGGATGCTGGCGGGGTTGGAGAGTTGGAGTTAGGAGGAGACATAGCATAGACTGGGGTTATTTCCCCTGGAGCAGAGGAGATTGAGGGGTGACATTATTGAGCTTTATAACAGTATGAGGGGCATAGATAGGGTCAACAGGAACTTTTCCCCTTGGCGGAGGGATGAGTAACCAGGTAGCATTGATTTAAGGTAAGGTGCATGAGGTTGACAGATGCGGTGATGAGCAGTTTTTGCACACAGAGTGTGTTGGGAATGTGGGACGCATTGGCTGAAAGGATGGTGGACACAGAAATCCTCCTAACTTGTAATAAATATTTGGATGTGCAGTTGCGATTCCATGGCACACAAGGCCATGGGGATAGTGCTGGGAAATGGGATAAGGTGACTTTGGAAGGTGCTTGACACGCGCGTCTTCGAAGGGCTGAGGGACCTTTGTCTATGACCCACACCTCTGACTCTATCAGTTTGTGAATGAGCAATGTTGTAACAATAACAAATCAAACAGTCATCAGTGCTATGAATGGTGGGAAGACAGAGCGGATGTCACTGTTGACCTCAAATACCTGGCCGTCCCACCCCAGCCTCACCAACACCTGTGGACCTGGGCGCATGGCGCCTTTCAAGCTGCAGAGCCTCGTGTTCGAAATGGCTTAAAATCATGAGCTGGGCCTGGCCGCTTCCAGTCTGCAAATGTTCACGTGCATTGTGAGCATTCTTCTCCTGAAAAACAGAGAAGACCATTCATTGCAGCTAATTGCACACGGACTCTGCACACGCATCGCTTTAGGAAACACACGGTCTTAGCTCCCATAGCAAGGAAGCGCAACTAGGTGCAGCGTCGAGGGCAGCAGACGGCTCTTGTCTACGAGACCTTGAGGCTCCCCTTCCACAATCTCATCACCATGAACTACTGAGGCTGATGTAAGCATGGGCACTATCTGCTTGCCCACCCAGCGTATGAGAAATGCCCAACATGATTCACTGCAGTCATGACAGTAAGACTTGTGGGGGGGGCCTTAAAGCCTAAGGCTACCTGCTGGGTTAAATGCCCAATGCCAACATGGTCCTCACCCTGCCAGGGAGCAACAAGTCGTTGAAGCGCTTGCAACACTGGACCCAGGTGCACCGCACCATGTCGTGGGAGCTCATCACCTCCGCCACCTCCTCCCAGGCATGTTTCGCCATGTGGGGGGGGTCCACCTCCTCCCATCCTGGGGAACCAGCACCTCCCACCATGCTGCCACCTCCTCAAGGAGAGCAACAAGGCAGTCATCTGAGAAACGAGGGGCACACTGGACCCCCACCCTACCCTCTAGCCTGGCCTGCTCCTCTGCCCTTCCCTCCAGAGTGCCCTGCTGAGCAGACCCCTTGCAGTTGGATCTCCAGGTGGCCATTGTGAACAGCCTACAGAAGGGCCTGGCTTATACAGAGTTAATGTGGGACTGAGTACAATACCACTCACACTGTGATATAAGAAGGCACATGATCCATACCTAGGGTCATTGTGGTGTTGGCCAGAGATGTGGTAAGACGTAGGATGGAGATAGCTCCTTGACTATACCCTTTACTGTATATTTATATTAAGTTACAAGTAGTTAATAAAGACTTGCTGTTAACATACAGAAGGCTGCTTTAGACACATTCTGTAATCAACACCTTCAACCCCCACACTCCCTGCTCTGCTCACACCTCCCCTGCCCACGTTGCCAGCTGTTGATCCCTGCCCCCACAACCCTGGCTCCTCAGACCTCCCAATGTCTGAGAAGAGTCAATGGGGGAGGTGTTCGTAAGCAGAACCGGAGGTGGGGGAGGCAGTGTCGGGAGTGTGCCTAGGGCATTGGAGTTGCCATGTCTAGAATTAAATGGTGAATGAAAGAAACCTTGAAAGTAGTTGTAAACACCTGTAAACACTTGTAAACTCTTGAAACCATTTGTAAACACTTAAAACCACTTGTAAACACTTAAGCTTATAAAAGCAACTGAAAGTGTTTATAAGAGTTGAACTAGTGGAAAACTGATTAAAATCTTTAAAAAGCACCTATCAGAACACTGGTGCATTGCCTTCCTCCAGTGATGTGAAAGGGAAAATGGCTTCGCCACATCTGCCCTTTGTAACTAGGCCTCATGAACCCCATCGCCCATTGCTCCACCCTGCAGCCAGGAGAGAAAATCCCAATGGCAATCAATGTAAAAGGTAAAAGCCAATTTTTAAAAGGGGTCAGTGTTGCACACCTCCATGTCACTACTGACTGGAAGTTCCAGGCAATTGATAGACAAATTAGTGTCAAATGAATTTCAATATAGGCTAGTGTGAGGCACACTGAAAAGGATAGAACAGAATTCTTTCCAAATGGTGAAAAGCTGGAAGCAGTCGAATCCAAAGTGACTTGAGGGTCCATGTACCAAGATTATTAAGATGGCACGGACAAATACAAAAAGTAATCAAAAAGGCTAATGGAACACTGGCCTTTATATCTAGTGAACTAGAACACAAAGCAGTAGAAGTCATAGTTCAGCTATACAAAGTCCTAGTTAGACCACACCTGGTGTACTGTGAGAAGTTCTGAGCATCATACTTTAGGAAGGATATATTGGCCCTGGAAGGAAGATACAATAGAGTGATCAGGATGATGTCCGGACTCCAAGGGTTAAATTAAGAGGAGAGATTACATGAACCAGGGATGGATTATCTGAAATTTAGAAGATTATGGGGTGATTTAATCAAAGTTTTCGAGATGTCAAGGAGAACAGATAGGATAAATGAAGAGAAACTGATTGGGGAACCTAGGAGTGGGGACGTGGCCTAATAATTAAGAAATACTTCCAAATGCAAAGTATAGTTGATGTTTGGAATTCACATTCGCAATTTACTAGATAATTTTAAATCTGAGATTGATAGATTTCTGTTACCCAAAGGGATTAAAGAATAAAAACAGTTATATGGAGTTAGGTCACAAATCAGCCATGATTTCACTGAATGTGGGAATAGGCTCCAAAGGCTAAATGGCCTCCTCCTGTTTATATTCCCCCAATGAAAACACTAACCAACTGAAGAGATAGACAATGTACTAGTCAATAATTAGCAAGTGGAAATGAAATCCACTAATCAGGAATCCTCAAAAAACTACCAATTAGTCTCAAAGTTATTGCTCAAAATATTTTTCAAAGTTACTTCAATTACAATCCTTTTTTTTTAACTAAGCTGAGGATACAATTCTAAAGTAAGATTTCAGTGTAGATCAGCATTTAATGAAATGTTTTGGGAAAATCGTAGGAGATCTGAAACTCCCGGATGCTCGGGTCACCACTTTAAGGTGGGACTTTTGCCTGCTAACTCAGCAGCCTTAACATCATCCAAACCCCTGTGATGCAGTCAATAGTACACAGTAGCAAGTACCTATGTCACTTACAATGCTTTGTGGTTGTCTGCCTCGTGCTGGTGAAATGCAGGAAAATGGAAAAATACTTGCCACTCCATTTGGGGCAGGTTGTTGCAGATAAAGATAATTATTTTATGTAAATAATCCTGAAAATTCTCCATTGTCACTGTGTTAACCAGCACCATGCTCCACTGCTACACGGGTAACATCAATATTGCTGCCTCTTTGCCCTGGTGTAGGCAGAACTGGCAGGATTCCTGGTGGCAGAGGTCATTCTTTCCAGTCGCACTTCTTAAGTGACATGATGATGGTGCAGCCACACAAATGAGGCAGCACCTCACCCCCAGATTCCAGTCCCTCACCTGATTTATATCTTGCTAGCACTTTTCCAAATTCAGGAATTTGGAGTTAGGGTGTCTAGGTAACGGGAATGTAGTGAATGTTGTAAATGTGGATTTCTGAAAGCATTTAATCAAGTGCCATACAATTAAGGCGCGTGATATTAAAGGGATTTAAGCTGCATGCTTGGAAATCTTTCTGGGGTGGGAGGGCAGCAAATGGGCTAAGCAGTAATGTGTCCTAAAGAGCTGTGGTGAGATCTCTTATTTTCCTAATTACAAAAACAATTTGAAGATAGGCTCAGAAGGACTGATTGTGAAATTTTCTGGCGATACCAAGTTAGGGGGCATAGCTAAGTGTCATGTCCCTAAGACATGAACGAGATCATAAACTGTTTTAGCAGTTAATGGAGGGGCAGACATGTGAAAATTGCAATTCAAAGCAGAAACATAAGTAAAAGTAGTACATTTTGAAGTAAGGAAATTTTATTTGAATGATGATAATTCGCACCATAAGCCACAAAGTGATTTCACATAGGGAATATCACTCCTCAATTTGTAGCATGCAGCATCATCACCAATCTTTCTTATCTCTACATATGAAAGGTTATCTCCATCTTTATCATATCTTAGAGGACAGTAACCTTACTCTATGAATGCCTGTATATTAAAGGCAGATTATTTCCTTTTGCATCCTAACCCCTGATCATCAAAACAATTTTTTTCACTTCCAAATAGTCTTCAATCCATAAATGTAACCATTATTTTCTATTGTTAAGTCTCTTCCAAATCCTGTTGTTACATTTTTGGGATATTTGATCACCTTTCCATGGAAACCATGTGAGGAAGCCAAAAAAAACAGTCAGGCCAAGCAAAAGCTGGAGCCAGGGTAGAATTTACAATAATAGTTAGGAAGTAGTGGTCTTGAAAATCCCAATGGCTTCCTGACACTTAAAAGTGTGAGTCTTAGATAACCCCTATATAATTTCAAGGCCAATTTGTTTAATTCATGCATGATGACTGACTGATGTGGGGCGGTATAGCCTGCTTTTTTTTGTTGTTATTATATAAAAATAGATTGTACTAATGGAAGTAAATGAATCCAAACTTAACTCTTGCTTTGTTCACATGTACCTGGCCTTGTCTCACCAAATGTTCGCTCAGGTGTTCTTCAAAGAGTTGAAGAAGCACATTTGCAGATAACATGAATATCCAGTTCTGATTATTACACCCCTCCCAGAAGGAAAAAAACAGCAAAAACTGGGAAATAAGAATACTGGTCCAGACTGGTCTTGTATACCTTGAAATGGAACACCAATAAAAAGTGGGAAATAAGAATACTTGTCCAAACTGTTTTTTTCCTTCTGGGCTGGGTAATACTACTGCATAGTTTGATATTGGGAAGTACATACCTCTAAAAGTAAGACACTCAGCTTGCTTACAGGAGTTACTAAATGTAGCTGTATCCAAAAGATACAGATATCTAAGGGATGGCTCTAAATGTGTAATATCTGTTTGGGGTAGAGTTTCTGCTTAGTGGCTTAATTTGACTTAATTTTTAGAATCTCCTCAGAAGTTGCACACAAGGGCAATTAACTGAATGAAACTCACCATGGTGGTCAATTTGATCTGGGGACGCAACCAGTTTTGTGGATGGGCCTGACACCCATGGCAATGTTTTTCAAACCTGTGAAAAAGATCACCAAAGCTTGATCTGTGCTGGGCGTGATCTGCGCTTAAACTTTCACCAACTTTTGCATTGATCTGGACAATTTCAGGTCGATTGCACTGAAAAAAAATGTCCGCATTTTCGAGTGTTGAATTAATTTCATTTTTCTTGAACTTCTATCAGCTTGTAGCATTTCAGTGCTTGTTCACTCCAGCTTTCATGAACATCCACAGGTCTCTTACCTTCCCACTACCAGGATTTCAGCAAATCCACTTTGCCCTCCTGTGTGCAGTGTTGTTAAAGATTGTCGGTCACGCTGCTGAAAGGAATGTGCATTACAGCAGTCACCTTAGGAAGCTTGACAAATGAAAACACCACAAAGAGGCCAAACAGATGGCAAGCAAGTGGCTAATGTGCCACAGCACTAGTAAATGAATATCAGCTTCTCAAAATTCAGCTATATGATTTTATTCTTCAAAACAATTCTCTTCAGTGTTGGGGACAGAATCCACTGCAGTGGTGGTGTCGTCTTCAACAGTCAAGCATGAAAAGTTCCTCTTCTTATTTTTTTTAAATTAATCGTTGGCTTTTGAGGTAATAGGCTAAGCAAGCATAGCCTTATTAATGCAATGCACAGTATGACTCTCAGTCACATCTTTACTATTAAAATCAGGTTTCATATATCAATTTCCTATTAACATTTAGTTTTCTGTTGAAAAGTGAATTAGTTTAACAAGGAGGACTAGGGATACTTATTCTGTTAGTACAACATTATGTTGTACCTGCTTAGTCCATTTAAATTAAACAAGCTTTAGTCAATATACAAATGCATTAATTCGACATACACTAATAATGCACATTCCAAAAATGAGACTTATAACAAAAAATTCTTAAGTATATTAAAAACATCCGTTCTGTAGATCAAAAGGTTTAAAGTTGTAAAACAATAAACTACAAGTATAATTGCTGTAAACACATAGCCAAGGGACTGCTAGGGAAGGATAAGGTTTTTTCTCTATTTTCCATTATGTGGAACACTGACGTAAAAAGGATTTTGAAAGTGTGGAAATTATATTTTAGGCAGGATATAAAGGGTCAACATGACAATTCGTCTTGCAACTATTGTATTTGAAAATACTATAAGGTGAACTCAGTGATCTTGTGCTCCCAGGGGGAGACTCATTCTACAGAAGCTGGGATAGAGACATGACTACAACATAAATCCTTAAGTTCCGATCCATGTTTCTGTCTAGTGAGGCTGCCTGCTGGGAGCACAACATGACTGAATAAGCCCTTATCTTTATGTTGTCTTGAAAATTATAAATGATGAGGCCACTTCTTTACATTGTGCATGTCAATCACGTTAATCATAGGATTAGGAGCGGTGTTGAAATCTGCAGACAATACCAAAGTAGAAGGAACAGGCAATTTCTTTAAAAAACCATAGGAAGCTGCAGAGACCTATTGGTGAGAAATGAGTTAAAAAGTGGCAGATTCAGTGAGGTAGAAATTGGTATGTGCTACCAATTTCTTGGATGTAAAACCAGCACAAAGTAGCAGGATTAGGAGCAGCATGGTCTGCGCCAAACTTGTTAGGCCACATTTTTCGGCATTCCAGTCAAATGCCTAAAGCAGGTGTTTAGCTTCTTGAATATGTAAATTAGGACCAAATGCCTGTAAAAGGACCCCTTTGACAAATTGAGAAAGATTTCCATTTAGGCACCAACAACAGTGCAACTCTTCTCAGTGGTACACTGGATTTTCAGCCTAGATTATGTGCTCTAGTCTTTGGAGTTGTCAAAGATGACAGACCTGAAACATTGGGCAGAATCTTGTTGAGGTGACGGGGGTCTCAACGCAGGCTGGGGAGCTGGCAAGAGGCCCACCTGCCTCTTTTCTGGAAGGTCCACTGAACCTCAAGCCAATCAGGCAGTGGCAAGGTTTTCCCCTGGAATAAAGGCCCCGGGAGCTGATGTCTCCCATACTAAGAGCTGCCAGCCAATCAGAAGCGAGTAGCCCTTGTGCTCAGAGATACCACTGGGGAGGCCATGGCTGCTGCTGGAAGGACAGGCACAGGAGACCCAGGATCGTGCAGCGACCCAGGCCACAGGTAAGTAATGTTTTCACAGGGCAGGGGTCATGGGGAAACGGGTGCAGGTGGGGTCGGCAGCAAAGGCATGGAGGTGGCTCACAGCGGGCCTCCTCCCTATCCTTATGTCGAGTCCCTTGATCAGGCACTGAGTGCCTTTGATGGAGGGCCCCTCACCAGCCCCAACAGTCCCCCCAACCCCGGAGGTGGCAAGCCAGTCCACACAGGTTTACCTGTCATGCATGCCGCATGGCGATAGGCCCGCCTGCTGCTGATTTATTACCAGTGACAGCAGGAGGATGCCCTTAATTGGTTATTAATTGACCACTTAAGGGCCTCAATTGGCAACAGGGTGGGTAGATCGACCATGCACCTTCCTGCCCAGAACTTAATTCAGATGGAGAGGGGAAGGTGGCGAGGCTTCATCCTGCCTAAGTACATGCCCTTCCCACCTCCAAGCTAACCACGAGCGAGAGCACAAGATTCCACATATTAACTCTGGGCAGGATTTTCCCCTCGTCAGGGGCAAAGTTGAATGGCAGGCCCCCATTCGGATGTGCGGCGCCATTTTATGTGGGTGGGCCAATTAAGGCCCGCCCAGCGCAACTTCTGCACGGAAGCGCTATGTGCTCCCCGTGTGGGCGGAGGGGGGAATCCCTAAATCGAGAGAGCGCTCTTTCGCGCATATTCACCAAAGAGCGCACTCATCTCCCTGAGGCTAAGTGCAGCCTCAGGGAGATCGGCTGTTCTTCACAAATATTAAAAATAAAAAAAAGAATTCCTGGCATGTTCCCTCATGTGACAATGTCACGTGAGTTAGGACATGTTCATAATTTTTACAAAAACTTTAATAACATTTTTTAAAACCTATATGAAATTTCATCTTGCCGGTAGATGAGGTTTCATGCTTTTTCTAGTTCCTGCCGGGGCTCCCGGCCTGCCCACTAACCTTAAGGTTGGACGGGCAGGTCCATTAATTAGTTAAATGACTCTGTCAATGGTCTCAATTGGCCATTGATAGGTCGGCGGGTGCACAGTTGATCTTGCTGCGCCCTCGCCTACCAGAAAATTGAAAAGGGGCGGGGTGATGTCGGGAGTACCGCCCAATGTCACAGCGCCGTCATTTTACCCTTTGGCGAGTGGGCCCCGCCTCCCTGCTCGCCGATTGGTAAATCCTGCCCTCAGTTTCTTGCTCCACAGATGCTGCCTGACCTGTTGAGAATTTCAAGCATTTTCTGTTTTTATTTCTGAATTCCAGCACCTACAATATCTTGTCGCTGAATCCATAACTTTCTGACTCGGAAGCTGATGGGAAAGCTTCAATCTGCTGAGAAGAGCAGTGACCCTTGTCTGCTCATCTCCAAGTTGATTTCTCAGTCTCCCAGCATGGCAGATACATCAGCTCTTCCTGACACTCTGTCCTAAAGTGTGTGTTAAACCTTGAGTGTTTGTGGGAGAAAATATTCAAGATTTGAAGGAAATTGCCTTATATTAAATAAGTACATGTACATAGTCCCATGTTATACACAATGAATGAAAGGATGCTGCAAGTCATATGGAATATAGTGAGAATCAACATATAAACGGTGATATTTGAAAGGTTAGTGAGTACAGGTAATAGCTTGTGATAGTTTCAGAAAATGTAGTTTATTAAAATTATTCTAAGAATGAAAATGAATGTTCCATAAATATTGAATTATGCTCTATGTTAGATATTTTCCCTTTGATACCTCTGAACAATTTTTGTGGAGATTGAAGGAAACAAGCAAGAACCATTCATATTAACCGTGTCATGGAAACAATATGTCATATTTCGAGGAAGGATTTATTGAAAAGAAAAGGAAAGTATTTAATGTGGCTTTGGAAAGCAGAATGAAAATGTGTGGTGAACCTGGGTTTAAGATTGACACTTTTATAGAGTAAATACTGAATGACTTGTACTTGAATTCATGTGTACTTGGCATGGACTGCTTACCAGATCTGCCAAGGGTGTTCCTCACTCTCCATTGATGCAAAGCTCTTACAGGCATTGGGTATACTATTGGGAGACTGCACAGTGGAGAGAGCACAATTTCTGTTATTTAAGAGCTGGAGCAGCTCCTTACAGTGATGGGATTAATTAAAGCTTACATTTAGAGGAGATCATTGGAAGGTAAAAAAGAAACCAAGAATAAGACCGTGAAAGGAATAAAGAAGCGGCTGCAAAATAATATATGAAGACAACAAATATAACAGGTGCCCAGACAGCACAAAACTCTAATCCCCAACCCACACTCCCTCCCAGTTGATGAAGTGGGTGTGCTACTGCTTGAAGTAGTTACAGGGAGGATTATATTTTGCTGGCACCCAGACCATTGTTCCTGAAAGAAAACAACGCAATATGCCTGGTCGGAGAATACAGCCACTGTACAGTACCTGAAGGGTCTTTTTTAAAAATTCGTTCATGGGATGTGGGCATCACTGGCCAGGCCAGCATTTATTGCCCATCCCTAAGTGCCCCTGTTCAGAGGGCATTTTAAGAGTCAACCACATTGCTGTGGGTTTGGAGTCACGTGTAGGCCAGACCAGGTAAGAACGGCAGATTTCCTTCCCAAAAGGGCATTATTGAACCCGATGGATTTTTACAACAATCGACAATGGCTTCATGGTCATCATTAGACTTTTAATTCCAGATTTTTATTGAATTCAAATTCCACCATCTGCTGTAGTGGGATTCAAACCCAGGTCCCAAGAACATTACCCTGGGTCTCCGGATTATAAATCTAGCGACAATGTGGAAGAAGGTAACGAATTTGGGGAAAACTGCCAATCAGTACCATATACCAGGTTGATGGCTCACGTATACATGCCACACAGTGTTATCTGTCAACCTACTCTGCACTTACAGCTATCATGAGGATGTGCTTTTTGAAGATATGATTTCTGATTTTTTTTACTGGCTGGATTTTAAACTGGAACCCTATACAATTGTGTTTTTTTAAAGAAACAGCCCAGATGGGCTGAGCTGCTACAGTTTCACATTCCAAAAAGTTGGAATGAACTCAGACAATTAACACCCTGGGGAACATGAAAGGCCCCATCTCCTGACTATTCACACCACACAGAGACTTTGCAAATATTTCTGAGACGAGACATCAAAATTCATTAACCTGTTCTGAAACAATAATGACAGCAGACACTAACTAATCAAGCTGCTTTGGAATATACAACCAGCAAGGGATTTTAAGGGAACCCCATGTCAAGCAGGAGAGAGAAAGAAGTGAAAAGGAATATGCTGTGCTAAAACAGGCGTTCTGTTGAAGAGTCATGCGGACTCGAAACGTTAACTGTGTTCCTCTCCACAGATGCTGCCGGACCTGCTGAGTTTTTCCAGGTATTTTTGTTTTTGTTTCTGTTGGAGCTATGTGCCTTCTCTCTCTCTCTCTTTCCTTCTTTCAGTCTCTCTCTGGAAGTACTGCACACAGTTTGTAAAGGGACCACCCTGAGAAGGCAACAACTGCAAACTGAGATCTTTTAAAATGTGCAAATCTCCTTCATAAGGAGAACAGCTAAACTAACTGGCCACCATGTGGAATCATCGCATCAAGACCAATCAAGGAACAGCTATCCATAGACTCCATTTTTTCTTTCACGGACTGTAAAATCTTTCCATCTGTGATCGTGCGTGCATGGGCCCAGACAAATTTGTGTCACTGTATGAATGGTGTCAACGTTTTTCTTATTTCTTTTAGCGTGGGAATAGTTTCAATAAACTTATCTTGTTCTTTGTTTAACCTAAGAGAACCCATCGGAGTAATCCTCTACAACCCCGACCCGTAAATAGTGAGACACTTATAGAATTGGCACTCTATTATTGTTGGGTTGTTGGAAGACATTGGGCATCTTACTCTCTGAGGAGATCTGGCTGGAGGCAAAGATCTTTCCTTAAAAGTACTTTTATTTACATAACTAGCTATATACAGGATTACAGAACACCAGGATGGAAAAATACTGCTCCTTTCTTATGTTTTCCTCTCTCATCTCTCCCTGAGTGACATCATTATGGCATAGCTCCTTGCGCACATGCTCAGTAGCTATTCTTAGAATAGTGTTAAAGTTAACCCTTTACTCTACAAGCAAAGCATATCCTCTTTAAATTCGTAAAAGCATAAATGAACCCTGTTACGGTCAAATGGGAAGTGGGAGAATAGGGGGCTCATTTCACCCCTCCTAACCTGTTTGTACCACTGCTCCCCCTCAGACAACATTCTCATTGCTTACCATTCAATCCCACGTTGATAATTATTACAGAACCTTCTGATTAATTTCATACTCTGACAACTTTGGTTTGAATGCCATCTTCCATTCCAAGATCTAGCGGTGAAATTTCTCTGAAGGTAGGCCAGAAGAAAGAACATTAAAAATGCATTTCCCATAACTAAATTAGGTGGTCCCTCACTCATTGGGCTCAAACTGACATTTTCCCACAGAAACACAACTGCCAAGCCAACATAAACTGTGAGCAGCTTCAAAGATTGGAATTGAATAGAATGATCCGTTCCAAGCACTTTGAATGATCTGGGCAGTGGCGGTAGTTAATTCACACATACAGATGGTGTAAGGAGCGGCAGTAATTCTGCATGTTTTGTGATCAGCAGAAAAAAATCCAAGAAATAATGAGACTAAATGCTTCATGTTGTTACACCATTGATCAATCCTCTGCACTATTGAACATGCAGCAGCATTGTGGTCAACCAGCCATATTGTGTTGCTGTTACTGTTTTGAATGCAACAGGATAGGTTTTCCAACTGACTCAACTTCAATAGGCAGCGCCTCCAGCACTTCACTCAGCTTAGCACTCCTCTTGTGCAAGCATAGGCAGCGAGTGGTGGTAAGTGATTTGAATGTAAGGGGTATTAGTGTTGAGCCCAATCCTGTTCTAAGAGACTCACCATCCAAATGTGAATCACACAGGAACAGGAAATTTGATTGGCTTTTCTCTTTCTCCAATCAATTGTAGCACCAATTGCCCTGGATGAAGTCAGCTAATAAGGTCTAGACTGGTCTGAATAGTTTAGTGTCAAATTGGGTTCTGCTTTTAGGCAACGATGACATTTGTTTTTCCTTAGATTTATTTGTTGCCTAAAAAACTCAAGGAACGGTGTCAGAAGACAACAAGTTGATTGCCTCTTGAATATTGTCATTCTTTGGTCTTTAAGCTGGATCACTGGTTTAACTCCAGGGAGGGGGAAGAGTTATCTGGATACTTTGAACCAGGACTCAGTCATGTTTTCTTGTGTGGCAGGGGTCTAGATGGGGGATTTGATGATTGTCTATTCTCCCAAAGTATACTGCTTAAGTCTGTAGTTTCTCAAAACAATTACTTGTTATTTACAGTAAGAATTTACACATTTGAATCTCTACTTGAGGTTGAAGCTTCTTCTCCTTCCCAGTCGCTCTTCCTTCAGTCATGTGATCTGATATCATTATTGTATCAGCGTCATGTGTTTCTGATGTTAAACCTTTACATCTCCCCCCAAGTCTTGATCCCTATCATATTTCCATCCTCCTACATCTAACCTCAAAGTTTCAAACATTCACAGGGTTAGTCCCTGAGGTGCCAATCTCCCTGATCTCATTCTGATCTCCTTTTGAGGTCAAGGATATTCCGTCCTCTCCCTTCTGTCGGTGTGAGTGTTCTTCCCCTGGTGTAGTAATGAGTCTTTATTCTTCTTCAGCAGGAGCATAGAAACATAGGACATTGGAGTCGGCCATTCAGCCCTTTGAGCTTGCTCTGCCATTCAATAAGAGCATGGCTGATCTGGTAGGGGTTCCATCTCCACTTTCCTGTCTTCCCCCATAACCCTTGATTCCCTTGCCTTCAAAAATCTGGCTAACTTTGCCTTGAATAAATTCAGTGACCCAGCCTCCACTGCTTTCTGGGGAAGAGAATTCCACAGAATAAGAAAGAAAAAAATTCCCCTCACCTCCATCTTAAAAAGTAGACCTCTTATTCTTAAACTATGTCCCCTAGCACTAGACTCTCCCACAAGTGGAAACATCCTCCTGGTATCCACCCTATCAAGTCCCCTCAGGATCTTAGATGTTTCAATAAGATCACCTCTCATTCTTCTAAACTCCAATGGGTATAGGCCCAACCTGTTCAACATTTCTTCATAAGATAAGCCCCTCATCCCAGAAATTAGTTGAGTAAACCTTCTCTGAACTGCTTCAAACGCAATTATATCCTTCTTCAAATAAGGAGACCAAAGTTGTACACAATACTCCAGATGTGGTCTCACCAATGCCCTGTACAACTGCAGCACAATTTCCCTACTTTTATATTCCATTCTCCTGGCAATAAGCACCAACATTCCATTTGCCTTCCGAATCACTTGCTGTACCTGCATACTAACTTTATGATCCATGTACCAGGACACTAGATCCCTCTGTACCACTGAGTTTTGCGGTCTCTCTCTATTTAACAAGTGTACTGCTTTTCTATTCTTCCTGCCAAAGTGGACAAGTTCTCAATTTCCCACGTTATATTCTATCTGCCAATTTTTTGTCCATTCACTCACCCCGTCAATGTCCCAGTGCAGACTCTCTACATCCTCTTGACAACTTACTTCCTACCTGAGCAGAAATCCCAAGTTTCTATTGGCTTTCTCTCCAAGGATATTAAGACACTGCGGTTTCTCCTTATGACACCCTGGTCTGTCTCAATACTGTATGATCTTGGTTTTTCAATGATTGTACCTTCCTTCTGTTGGTCTCAGACCCATATTCCCTCCCTGGGCTCTATGCCGGTGATTAAAATTCTGAGCCTGGTTGCTTCTCTGTTCTTCCTTATGCTGTTTTACTCTCTCGTGGGCGTTTGTAGTGATCTGGGGTTTGAGTTGTCTGTTCCTGGCTGCTTACGGCTCCAGTAAGACAGTTAGTAATCATTTCTTCTAGAGAGCGAGTTATGCCTGGCCACCAGGCTGATTGCTTTGCTCTCCCATGACATTTTGCTATTCCAAGATTATCTTAGTGAAGTCTTTGAAGAATATCAAAGCAAAGTGTTCTCGGTACAACTATTCTCTCATTGAAGACTAGTAAGTCATCAATGACAGTGAGGTGCTTGCATTGCTGAAAGTACTGCCATGGTATAGGATTAGTGGGGGGTCTAGCCTGGCCATTCAGATAATATTCTCAGACTTGAGGACATTCTTTATCTAATCGTTGAGCCTGTTTTCTTCCCTGCAACCTTTTTTTAGTGGCTGGTAAGTACTGGGTGATTAAGGATGTATATGCTTCAACCTCCTCAATGAAGTGTAAATCCTCTTGTTTGACTCCTTCTGATGGTAATCATGATAGTGTGTTTGCTACTGTTTGATACTTCCCTTGCACATAATCTGTGATGGAGTCATATCTCATTAATCTTAATCTGAACTTTTAGATTCTGGGTGGCATCTTCACAATTTCTTTCAGGTTCAGAAAGGTGACTAGCGGCTTATAGTCTGTTCCAATTTTTAAATGCAATCTCATATTCTAGTCTGAAAACTTTTCATACACTCACGTTGCTGCCAATGTTTCTTTTTCCATCATGGCGTATCATTGTTCTGTTTCTGTTAGTGACTAAGAGGCTTAGTAGACTGGTCTATGCTTGTCATCTCATTGCATTTCAAATAAAACTGCCCCAGTTCTGTAGACAAAGCATCTGTTGCTATGATGTTGTTAATTCTGGGTTGTAACGTGCCAAGATTTCAGAAGAGATTAAAAGTTGTTTAATCCTTTTCAAAGTATTTTGTTGGTCCACATTCCAGCAATACTACTGTTGACCCTGTCTCAACAGTGGTCTCAAGGGCTTGTTGACCTCTGCTAACTTTGGTAGGAACCTGCCTACTTGGTTGACCATCCCGAGGAATCTTCGAATCTTTGAAACTCAGTTATATTCCTGGGTTGTGGAAATTCTCTGATTAATTTTGTTTTTTTTTAGCTTGGATTCTAGTGGCTTATACCATGTGGCCTAGAAATGTAATCATGGGTTTGGTGAACTCACATTTTTCATTCAATGTTAAGCCTGCACCCTGTAAGATTCTCAGGACTGTTCTGACCCTGCAATCATGCTCTTCTCTCGTGGAGCCATGTATAATTATGTTGTCCATAGGTAATATTACTCCTTCCATGACCTCAAGAGTGTGAGACATTGTCTCTGAAAAATTTCTGGAGTGGATGCAATTCCAGAGGGCAACCTATTGAAATAATAAAGACCAAATGGCATTATAAATGTGGGCAGCAATCTTGATTCTTTGTCCAGAGACAATTGCCAAAATCCACTGTTCGCATTTAAATTGGTAAATAAAGTAGTCTTGGCTAGTTTGGCAAAGCTCTCTTCCACTGAGGCCATCAGGTGGATCTCACATTCCACTGATTTGTTTAGTTGCATTAAATCCATGCAGATTCTTATAGGTTCATTTGGCTTTGACACTGTAACCATCCCTGAACATCATTTTGTTGTCATGGTGACCAGTGAGGTAATCCTTTGCTGCTGCATCTTTTCAATTTCACCCTTGACCATGTCTAAGACTGGGTGAGGGACTTTCCTCGGTGTAAAGGGGTAAATTGGTTTAGCATCAGCTCATAGGGTGATATGGTACTCGGTCTTAAACTTCCCTCAGCCTGAAAACAATTTTAGAAATTCATTTCGAAATGTACTGTAGTCCTGATCTGCAATTTTATCCTCCTTATAGATTAATTTCTGTTTTAGGCATGCCTTTCTGCTTAGTAGAGAGCACTTTTCATTTTGAATGACATAGAAGTTCGAGAATTTCTTAGTCTTTATATTTCAGCTTTGCCATGAGTTGGTCTTTGACTTTTAAAGTTAGCCCCCCCAGAATCTGTAATTTAATGCATGAGGGTTGCAATGTAGTCTGTTTGAGCCATTTGACTTCATCTGATAAAACAGAAACTCCTGCTCCTGTGTCTACTTTAAATTTCTGTGAGGTGTCCATCCACTTCAATTTCGGTATGATTTACCTCTCGCAGGAAAGTTAATTCCTTTGCTTGTTGTTCTTCCACTTCTTGTATATGGCTCTATTGTAAAATTTTCTCCCATTTTTACAGGATTTACAAATGTCAGCGTTTTTGAGTGACTAACAGTTTTGAAATGGTCTATTTTTCCACAATTGTGGCACCCTGTCCCCCTTTGATGGACATTCTTTTTGCTTGTGCAGTTTGTTCCCGCCATACCAAAATGACGGACGGTGTGCTTTTCCCTGTTTTGGTGGGCTTAGGCTTTGGAGTGTTTTCATTTTTATGGCCTACAAACTGAATGGTCTCTCTCGATATTCTCCACAGGGCCTTTATTCCCCGTGAACAACACCTGATTCTGTTTGCTAAGTTCCATTTAGCCTCTCGATCTGCACCTCTTTTACTATTGTTAAATCCTCTGTGCCTGTGAGAGATCTGATTCTTGGGCCTTGACTATGATTCTGTCATGAATCAGCTTATCCTTTATCATCGATGAACAAGTCCATGCCTTCTCCTGGTCTCTGCTTTCTTTTATTAAATTTAGCCCTCTATTATTAAATTCCAATGGACACTGAAATAAAAATCGAAAGGTTCCAGGACTTCTTCATAAGAAGTTGAAGCCTCATTAACCCCCTGCCTTACTGTTGGTTGTTAGGTCGACCATGACCATTGGACCCTCCCTGACATGTTCACAAATCAAACTGACAAAAGTAGTCTGGAGGACAAATTGATGGATTGCATCCGTGATAGTTTCCTAGAACAATAAATCATGAAATTTAAGAGACCATGTTACTTTGGATCTTGTCTTGTGTGATGAGACAGAGTTAATTAGTAATCTGATAGTAAGGAATCCCCTGTGGAAGAGTGATCATAATATGAAAGAATTTCACATTGAGTTTGAGAGTGACTTATTTAAGTGAGAAACTAACATCTCAAACTCATATAAAGCCAAGTATGTCAGACGACTTGAGTGAGGTAGATTAGAAAATCAGATTAAAAGTAGGATGGTAGAAGAGTATAGCAAACAATTGATGAAATATTTCATAATGCTCATTGATAAGTATAAACTCCATGGGAAGAAGGATCCGTCCATGCTATCTAAAAAGGCTAAGGATAGCATTAGATTAAAAGAAGAGGTTCATAATGTTGCTAAGAAGAGCAGTAAGCCTCAGGTTTGGGAGAATTCTAGAAACCAGCAAAGGAAGACCAATAGAGAGGGGAAAATATAAAATAAATAAGTAAAGTAAATAAAACAAAGTGTAAACTAGTAACAAATGTAAAAATAGATTATAAGAGCTTTTACAAGTAGGTGAAAGGGAAGAGACCAATGAAAGTAGGCATGGATCCCTTAGAGGCTGAGACAGGAGAAATTATAATGGGGAAATCAGAAATCTCAGAGAAATTAAACAGATATTTAAGGTGTTCCCTTGCATCAGCTGCCCTTGTCCTTCTAGGTGGTAGATAGAATAGGTTTGGAAGGTGCTGTTGAAGGAGGCTTTAGTGAGTTGCTTCAGAGCATCCGAGACAATGTTTTGGAGGCAAGAACACATCAGGGAGCAGACCCCAACATGCCTTGATCTGAATTTCCATCCTCGCCCCTCCCCACCACCTCCAAAGCTGTCTGCCCGAGGCTGGGAAAATTCTGTGGAAGAATATGCAAAGCAATATAGATTGTTTGAGTGAGGGGGAAAAAAATGGTAGTTGGAGTATAATATAGGAAAAGGTGTAGGAAGCAAAGAAAAGCTGAATAATTTTTAAATAGTGGGAGACTATTAAATGTTGCTGCTCCTTGTACATGAAACATGGAAAGTTAACATGCAGGTATGGCAAGCAATTTGGTGGAACGGTATAGGGGGTAACTTATTAGCATGGACAAACCATTGGTTCGCTAACAGGGAGCAGAGAATAGGGATAAATGGGTCATGATTGGGTTGGCAATCTGTAACAAGTGGAATGCCACAAGGATCAGTGCTGGGGCCTCAGCTATTTACAATCTACATCAATGACTTAGATGAAGGGACCGAATGAATGGTAGCTAAATTTGCTGATGATACCAGGATAGCTAGGTAAGTAAGTTGCCAAGAGTCTGCAAAGGTATGAAGACTGGTTAAGTGAATGGGCAAAATCTGGTGGATGGAGTATAATATGGGAAATTGTGAACTTGTCCACTTTGGCAGGAAGAATAGAAAAACAGTATGCTATTTAACTGGAGAGAGATTACAAAGTCCGGTGGTACATGAATAACATAAATTATTATGCAACTGCAGCAAGTGATTAAGAAGACAAATGGAATGTTGATATTTATAGCAAGAAGAATGGAATATAGTATGGAAGTTTTACTGCAGCTGTACAGGGCATCGCCAAGACCACATCTGGAATGCTGTGTAGAGTTTTGTTCTCATTTGAAAAAGGATATAATTGCATTAGAAGCAGTTCAGAGAATGTTCACTCAACTCATTCCGAGGATGAAGAACTTATTCTTTCATGGGATGTGGGCATCACTAGCAAGGCCAGCATTTGTTGCCATCCCCAATTGCCCTTGAACTGACCTTGCTAGTTCATTTCAGAGGGCAGCTAAGAGTCAACCATGTTGCTGTCGCTCTGGAGAAACATGTAGGCCAGAATGGGTAAGGATGGCAGATTTCCTTCCCTAAAGGGCATCAGTGAACCAGTTGGGTTTTTATGACAATCATTGATAGTTTCATGGTTATCATCACTGGGACTAGCTTCCAGTCCCAACTTATTAACTGAATTCAAATTCCACCAGCTGCTGTGGTGCGTTTTGAACCCATGCCCCCAGAACATTAGCCTGGGCCTCTAGATTACTAGTCCAGCAACATTACCACTATTCCACCATCTTCCCCTATCTTATGAACAAAGGTTGAATAAGTTGGGCCTATACCCATTAGAGATTAAAATGAGAGGTGATCTTATTGAAACATAAAATCCTGAAGGCACTTGATAGGGTGGATACTGGGAGGATATTTCCTCTTGCGGGGGAAGCTAGAACTAGGGGAAACGGTTTAAGAATAAGAGGTCACCTTTTTTAAGACAGAGATGAAGAGAAATGTTTTCCTTCAAAGGATCGTAAGCATGTGGAATTCCCTTCCCCCCGAAAGCAGTGGAGGCTGGATCATTGAATTTATTTAGAGCAGAATTGGACAGATTTTTGATCATCGATAGAGACAAGGGTTATGGGGAGCAGACAGGAAAGTGAGTTGACACCACAATCAGATCAGCCATGATCTTGTCAAATGGCAGAACAGGCTCGAAGGGCTGAATGACCTACTGCTGCTCCTAAGTCCTCTGTTCCTTTATTCCTATAAGGTAAATGTTATATTGGCCTTTAATACAAGAGGGTTGGAGCAAGAGTAAGGAAGTCTTGCTACAAAGTCTTGTTCATTGGATTGATTCCTGGGATGAGAAGGCTGCCCTATAAACACAAGAGCACAAGAAAGTGGAGCAGGAATAGACTATATGGCCTGTCAAACATCGGATGGCTGATATTAAGCTTCAGCCCCACTTTACTGCTCACTCCCCATGTCCCTTAATTCCCTGAGAGATCAAAAATCTGTCTGTCGCAGCCTTAAATATATTCAACAATTCCACAACCCAAGTCATTTCTCCTCATCACAAAAACAGAATTACCTGGAAAAACTCAGCAGGTCTGGCAGCATCGGCGGAGAAGAAAAGAGTTGACGTTTCGAGTCCTCATGACCCTTCAACAGAACTGATCTTTCTAAAAGGAGAGGGAAATATAAGCTGGTTTAAGGTGGGGGGGTTTGGGGGCGGTGGGGGGGAAGTGGAGGGGTGGGGGGTGTTAGGATAGGAGCAGATCATCAAAAGATGTCACAGACAAAAGAACAAAAGAACACAGAGGTGTTGAAGTTGGTGATATTATCTAAACGAATGTGCTAATTAAGAATGGGTGGTAGAGCACTCAAGGTATATCTCTGGGGGGGGGGTGGGGGAGCATAAAAGATTTAAAAATAATAGAAATAGGTGGGAAAAGAAAAATCTATATAAATTATTGGGGAAAAAAAACAAAAGGAAGGGGGAAGAAACAGAAAGGGTTGTTTCTCCAGTTTGCGTTGAGCTTCACTGGAACAATGCAGCAGGCCAAGGACAGACATGTGGGCAAGAGAGCAGGGTGGAGCGTTAAAATGGCAAGCGACAGGGAGGTTTGGGTCATTCTTGCGGACAGACCGCAGGTGTTCTGCAAAGCAGTCGCCCAGTTTACGTTTGGTGTCTCCAATGTAGAGGAGACCGCATTGGGAGCAACGAATACAGTAGACTAAGTTGGGGGAAATGCAAGTGAAATGCTGCTTCACTTGAAAGGAGTGTTTGGGCCCTTGGACGGTGAAGAACAGCACCTCATCTTCCGACTAGGCACTTTACAGCCTTCCGGACTGAATATTGAATTCAACAACTTTAGGTCTTGATCTCCCTCCTCCATCCCCACCCCCTTTCTGTTTCTTCCCCTTTCCTTTTGTTTTTTTTTTCCCAATAATTTATATAGATTTTTCTTTTCCCACCTATTTCCATTATTTTTAAATCTTTTATGCTCCCCCACCCCCACTAGAGCTATACCTTGAGTGCCCAACCATTCATTCTTAATTAGCACATTCGTTTAGATAATATCACCAACTTCAACACCTCTGTGTTCTTTTGTTCTTTTGTCTGTGACATCTTTTGATGATCTGCTCCTATCCTAACACCCCCCACCCCTCCACTTCCCCCCCACCGCCCCCAAACCCCCCCACCTTAAACCAGCTTATATTTCCCTCTCCTTGTAAAGAAAGATCAGTTCTGTTGAAGGGTCATGAGGACTCGAAACGTCAACTCTTTTCTTCTCCGCCGATGCTGCCAGACCTGCTGAGTTTTTCCAGGTAATTCTGTTTTTGTTTTGGATTTCCAGCATCCGCAGTTTTTTCTTTTTATCATTTCTCCTCATCTCAATCCTAAATGATTGGCCCCTTAAGTTGAGACTGTGCCCCTGTATTTTAGGCTCCCCAACTGGTGGAAACAATCTCTCAGCATCCATGCTATAAAGCCCCCTCAGAATTTTGTAGGTTTCAATGGGATCGCCTCTCATTCTTCTGAGAATATAAGCTCAATTTACTCAGCCTCTCATCATGGGACAACCCCCTCATCCCAGGGACCAATTTAGTGAACTTTCGCTGTACTGCCTCTAGTGCAAGTATATCCTTTCTTAAATGTGGAGACCAAAACTGCACACAATGTGGTCTCAACAAAACCCTGTGCAACTGTAAGACTTCTTTATTCTGATACTCCAATTCCCTTGCAATAAAGGCCAACATGTCATTTGCACCTTCCTAATTGTTTACTGCACCTGCATGCTAACTTTCTGTGTTCCTTGTATGAGCACACCCAAGTCTCTTTGAACATCAACACTTACAAGTTTCACGCCTTTTAAAAAGTATTCTGCTTTTCTATTCTTGCGACCAAAGTGAATAACTTCACACTTCCCTACATTGTACTCCACCTTGTTGCCCACCCACCTAACAAAATTGAGTAATAATAATTACATAATAATATCAAGAATAAGGAGAGATTGAGTCAAATGGGCCTATATTCTCTGGAGTTTAGAAGAATGAAAGATGATCTCATTGAAACATATAATAATCTCAGTGGATTTGACTGGTAGACGTTGAGAGACTGTTTTCCCTGGAGAGCCTTGAACTAGGAGGTATTGTTACAAATGAAAGCGTTGGCCATTTAGGACTGTGATGAGGGGAGTTGTGAATCTCATCCAAAGGGCTGCAGATGCTCAGTTGTTGAGTGTATTCAGGGATTGACAGATTTTTGGACTCAAGGAATCCAGGGGTATAGGGATGGGGGCGGGGGGGTGGGTGGTGGGGGGGTGTGTGGGCAAAGTAGAGTTTAAGTTAAAAGATCAAGCATGATTCCATCAAGTTGCAAGTTGCAGATCAGGCTCAAGGGGCTGTACGGTTGCCGCACTTTTCTGTTTCATCACGGACAAGTTATTTCGACATTAATATCCGAGAACTGAATACTTTGAGCCAAAATGAGTATCAAATCAAAGGGCTGGCACGCACCCGCCCCAATCGGACGCAATATTGTGCAAGATGGCAATGAGCAAACGTCCCTTCATCATCCTGCGCTCGCGCGATATTTCGGTTGGCAAGTCCGAGCAAAAGTCGGAAGCATGCCCGCCGTCAATTAAGAGGCCAGTTAGTGTAATTAAAGATTCTTTGTGGTCCATCCAACCTTACGAATAGGCCAGGTGGTCTTTGCATTTCTCATGAAACCTCATCCAAGGGCGGCATGAGGTTTCTGTCATTAAACAAAATAAAAATAAAAATCTATGGATAGCATTTTTTTATAATGTGTATTTCGGGTGACTGATTGTGATGTTTGAACATCTTTTCTCCTGATTTTAAAAACTTCATTTAGTTGTTTTCAAGTCTTCAGCTCCCTGAGGCAGCTTCTCTGCCGTCAGGGAGCTTTCATTCAGATCTTGCCTGCGCCCGCACTTAACGTCAGTGCCCGCCCCTGGCAGCGCTGAGCATTTCAGCGCGCTTCATCCGGGCTGGCCGTTGATTTGGGTCAGGGGTCGATCGCGGTCAGTGGTCTGTTCCCGCCCCCCCCCCCCCACCCGGGCTGATCCCGGGCCCACTGCCCGCCAACCTCCAAATCCTGCCCGCAGAGTTTTCCTGAAATGTGCAGAGATTGATGTAAGTTTACTGTGTTTGTGGGGACATGCCCCTGTAATGAATGGGTTAATATCAGACTGACAGCCATGGAATATGGAAAATTGGAAAAAGTATCCGGAGTAATAATTATATGAAAAAGTGAAATGTTGTTGAGGCATCTGGATTCAGAAACAGGAAAAGGATATTAAACGGCTAAAAAGTCAGATTGTATCAATTTATTTCCATTTAAACTGTTCCACCAGCTGCCTTGTGCCAAGGGCAGATTGTTGGCTATGACTGTCAATCATTGAGTTAAAAACATAAATTAGACATGCTGATAGATTTTTGACAGATCTTTATTTACATTTTTACAAATTATTGTTGTCATATTTTACCAATAGCTGTGTTTCCCAGCACAAAGGACAGAAAATATATTTTAACCAGGAGCTGAATTTCCTTTGTAAAATATATTTCTTCAATATTTACAAGAGGATTATTTCTAAGTTCCTCATCCTGATTTATTTCAAAACAGAGTTAATGGTCCAGAATGTGCCGAAGAAAGTTAGGGCTTGTATTTAGCGGTGCAAGGACCATTTTAATGACGGTCCTGGACGCTCTGAAGAAAGAGTCTTACGGACTCGAAACGTTAACTCTTGTTTCTCTCTCCACAGATGCTGTTAGAACTGCTGAATTTTTCTGGCATTTTCTGTTTTCGTTTTAATGACGAGATTGATTTCCCTGCAATATCACTTTACCTCAGAGGCCATGAGAGGGAACAATTAAAACTTTGGTGTCTCATTCCCGCAGGTAGTATATTGTCCCTGGATGTTAAAAAAAAATTAAAAGTATTTGTTTTTCGAGCTCTTCCCTTTTTCCTCTTTCTTCTGACTTTTAATCCAATCTTTCTTTCACTCTCTTTATTTCTCTCTGTATCTGGTTTGACTCGAATTCACCCTATAGTTCGTTTCCACTCGTCAGGGGATCTAAAACACGGGGGCAGAGACTCAGGGTAAGGGAACAATCATTTAGGACTGAGATGAGGAGAAATTACTTCATTCAAAGGGTTGTGAATCTTTGGAATTCTCTACCCCAGAGGGTTTTTTTTTTAACTTATTCGTTCATGTGATACAGGTGCCACTGGCTAGGCCAGCATTTATTGCTCATCCCTAGTTGCCCTTGAGAAAGTGGTGGTGAGCTGCCTTATTGAGCCGCTGCAGCCCATGTGGTGTAGGTACACCCACAGGGCTGTAAGAAAGGGAGTTTCAGGGTTTTGACCCAGTGACAGTGAAGAAACGGCGATATATTTCCAAGTGAGTGACTTAGAGGGGAACTTGCAGGTAGCGGTGTTCCCATCTATCTGCTGCCCCAGTCCTTCTAGATGGTAGCGGTCGCTGGTTTGGAAGGTGCTGTTGAAGGAGCTGTCGAAAGATGTTAAGGGTGGTGGATGGGGTGCCAATCAAACTGGCTGCTTTGTCCTGGATGGTGTCAAGCTGCAATCACCCAGATAAGTGGGGAGTATTCCATCATACTCCTGACCTGTGCCTTGTAGATGGTGGACAGGCTTTGGGGAGTCAGGAGATGAGTTACTCGCCACAGGATTCCTAGCCTCTGACCTGCTCTTGTAGCCACAGTATTTATATGGCTAGTCCAGTTCAGTTTCTGGTCAATGGTAATCCGCAGGATGTTGATAATGGGGTTTAATGATGGAATGCCATTGAATGTCAAGGGGTTATGGTTAGATTCTCTCCTGTTGGAGACAGCCATTGCCTGGCACTTGTGTGGCACGAATGTTACTTACTTCTTACACGCGCAACCTGGATATTGTCCAAGTCTTACTATATTTGGACATGGACTCCTTCTGTATCTGAGGGGTCGCGAATGGTGCTAAACATTGTGCAGTCATCAGTGAACATCCTCAATGTAAGTTCATTGATGATGCTGCTGGAGATGTTTGGGCCGAGCACACGACACTGAAGAGCTCCTGCAGTGATGTCATCGGACTGAAATGATTGACCTCCAACAACTACAACCATCTTCCTTTGTGCTAGGTATGACTCCAGTCAGTGGAGAGATTTCCCCTGATTCATTGGTTCCAGTTTTGCCAGGGCTCCTTGATGGCACACTCAGTCAAATAAGGCTTTGATGTCAAGGGCACTCTCATTCTCACCTCACCTCTTTTGTCCGTGTTTGAACCAAGGCTGTAATGAGGTCAGGAGCTGAGTGGCTCTGGCAGAACCCAAACTGGGCATCAGTGAGCAGGTTATTGCTGAGTAAGTGCCGCTTGATAGCACTGTTGATGAGCCCCTTCCATCACTCTACTGATGATCGAGAATAGACTGATGGGGCGGTAATTGGTTGGGTTGGATTTGTCCTGCTTTTTGTGTACAAGACATACCTGGGCAATTTTCCATATTGCCGGGTAGATGGCAGTGTTATAGCTGTACTGGAACAGCTTGGCTAGGGGCGCGGCATGTTCTGGAGCGCAAGTCTTCAATACTATTGCCGGAATATTGTCAGGGGCCATAGCCTTTGTAGTATTCAGCGCCTTCAGCCATTTCTTGATATCACGTAGAGTGAATTTAATTGACTGAAGTCTGGCATCTGTGATGCTGGGGACCTCCAGAGGAGGCCGAGATGGATCATCCACTCGGCCCTTCTGGCTGAAGATTGTTGCAAATGCTTTACCCATGTTTTTTGCACTGATGTGCTGGGCTCCCCCATCATCGAGAATAGGGATATTTGTGGAGCCTCCTCCTCCAGTGAGTTGCTTAATTGTCCACCACCATTCATGACTGAATGTGGCAGGACTGCAGAGCTTAGATCTGATCTGTTGGTTGTGAAATCGCTTAGCTCTGTCTATCACTTGCTGCTTATGCTGTTTGACACGCATGTAGTCCTGTGTTGTAGCTTCACCAGGTTGACACCTCATTTTTAGGTGTGCCTGGTGCTGCTCCTGGCATGTCCTCCTGCACTCTTCATTGAATTAGGGTTGATCCCCTGGCTTGGTGGTGATGGTAGAGTGGAGGATATGCCGGGTCATGAGGTTACAGATTGTGTTTGAGTAGAATTCTGCTGCTGCTGATGGCCCACAGCGCCTCATGGATGTCCAGTCTTGAGTTGCTAGATCTGTTTGAAATCTATTCCACATAGCACAGTGGTCTTCTTCTTATCATGTCCAAGGACAGTCTATACATGGCCCAGCCAGAACTGGACACATTTTTGCGCCTTGTTATTGAATTCGGCAAGATCTGCAACAGTGCAGGGTTCCTCTAGCGATAGGCATTGCAGGAGATGTTGCATAGTCTGTGGCTCAGTTCCACATTCACAAGTTGTCGGGCAGGTTGTATATCCCCATTTGCTTAGTGACACTTTTGACCGACCTACACCAGTCCTAAGTCTGTTAAGGCACTTCCAGGTTGCCCAGTGGCAATTAGCTCCTGGGGGAAGGCTTTCAACTGGTAGAATTTCCATCGCTGGGGGTTGTTTGAGACTGGCGAATTGGTCTTTCCACAAGGCGATGCGGGCTTCAGATGGGGTTGTTTGTAATGGAACAACACTGTTCATGAAGCTCTTCCTTGACTTTAGGCAGCTGTGTGTAGGTGTATGACCATATAGAGGGTGCCTCTCATCTGATGTTTGACGGAGTCGCTCTTTCTTGCTGGCTACCACTCTTCTTATATCAGGAGGAGCAATACCCACCAGAATACATAGGTTGTTGGTGTTTGTTGGTTTTAAACAACTTGTGATAAGTTGGAACCTTTCATTAGAACGGCATCCACCTTATTAGCATGAGTAGATCTTTCCCATGCAGGGCAGCGTATTCGGCAGTGGAATAGCAAAGAGCAAGTGCACTGCTTCGCAATGTTTTCGAGCTTGCTCCCCATTTTGTGTTAGTGAGCTTATTCAGGATGTTGTTGCGTGTAAAACAAAAACAGAATTAGCTGGAAAAACTCAGCAGGTCTGGCAGCATCGGCAGAGAGTGCTCACTTTTGCCTTTGTCTTTTTGATGTGGTTCTTGAAGGTGAGGCATCTGTCAAGAGTGACTCCTAAGTAGATAGGGTGCTCACAATGCGTCAGTGTTGTTCCGCACCAGGTTACTTTAGGCTGACGTTTGGCTTCACGGTTTCTGAGGTGGAATGCACAAACTTGCGTCTTTGATGGGTTTGCGCGAAGGTGGTTTTCTTCATAATCAGATGTTAGTCCCTCCAAGGCCTCAGAAAGCATTTTCTCCACTGTGTTAAAATCAGTGCTTTGGGCAGTGACATAAGTCATCAGCATATAAAATGGCGTGTGACACCATCTATAGGTTGATCATTTGTGTAGATGTTGTACAGCAGCGGTGCAAGCACGCTTCCCTGAGGAAGACCATTCTTCAGAATATGCCACCTGCTGTGCTTCCCATCAAAGTGCACAGTGATAATATCACACAATGCAATGGAGGGTATCCTCAATGTGAAGATGAGACTTCGTCTCCAAGTCTGTGTGGTTGACACTCCTACTAATACAGTCATGGACAGATGCATCAGTGGCAGGTAGGTTGGTGAGGATTAAGTCAAGTTTATTTTTCTCTGTTGTTGGTTCCCTCACCAACTGCTGCAGACCCAGTCTAGCATCTGTGTCCTTTTGGACTCAGCCAGCTTGGTCAGTATTGGTGCTACCGAGCCACTCTTGGTGATGGACATTGAAATCCCCACCCAGAGAAAATTCTTGCAACCTTCAGTGCTTCCTCCAAGCGGTGTTCAACATGGAGGAGCACTGATTCATCAGCTGGGGGTCTGGAGGCGATATGTGGTGATCAGCAGCAAGTTTCCTTTTCCATGTTTGACCTGATGCCATGAGACTTCATGAGGTCTGGAGTCAATGTTGAGGATTCCCAGGACAACTCCCTCCCGACTGTATACCACTTTGTTGGGTCTGTCCTGCTGGTGGGACAGAACATATCCAGGGATGGTGATGGTGGTGTCTGGGACATCGTCTGTAAGGTATGATTCCATGAGTATAACTTGACTAGTCTGTGGGACGGTCTCCCACTTTTAGCACAAGCCCCCAGGTGTTAGTAAGGAGGACTTTGCACGGTCAACAGGGCAGGGTTTGCTGTTGTTGTTTCCAGTGTCTAGGTTGTTGCCAGGTGGTCTGCCTGGTTTCATTCCTTTAAGGCTTTGTAGCAGTTTGATACATCTGAGTAGCTTGCTAGACCATTTCAGTGTTAACCACATTGCTGATGCACTCTCCATTGCTGCGCTCTGGAGTCACATGTAGGCCAGACCAGGTAAGGATGCCAGATTTCCTCCCCTAAAGGGCATTAAAGAACCAGATGGGTTTTTATGACAATCAATTCATTGCGCAGAATTTTTCCCTTGGCGGGCAGGCTCAGCAGGAGTGGGCGGGAGCGGCCAGGAAGCCAACTGCTGCCCGCGATCGGCACTGCACCGTAATTTCAAGCTGGCGGGCCAATTAAGGCCCACCCGGCATGAAACGAGAGTGGCAGCTTTCAGTGCTGCCTGCGGTGGTGGTAGGGGTGGGTGGAGGGGGGAATGCGGGAGGAGGACGAGCGTGAACTTGGTGCATGTGCATGAATGAGCACTTCATAATCTCCCTGAGGGGCACAGAGCTGCCTCAGGGAGATGAAGCATTGTTAAAAAGAGAAAATAAAAAAATAAAAATGTAATAAAAGAGGTCCCCTCATGTGACTCTGTCACATGAGCAAGGACATGTTATTAATTCAATTGTAGAACTTTTATTTTATTTTTATTTGCTTTTGGAAAGTTCATCCCGCCCGTGGATAAGGTTTCCAAAACCTTTTGACCTGCCTGCCAACTGTTAGGTTCGATGGGCAATGAAAAATTTAGGTTAATTGGTTATTTAATGGCCTTAACAGGCCTTTCAATTGTCGGCTGACGACTCCGGTGTGCACCCATTGGCCGAACTATCGCACAACCGCACTTTGACATCAGCACGCTCAGCCAACGTGAATGCGCATCATTTCACGCTCGAGCATGTCGGGCTTGCGCTCACCCGCCGAGCAAACACTTCTGCCCATGGTCACCGTTACTGAGACTAGCTTTTAATTCCAGATTTATTCACTGAACTGAAATTCCGCCAGCTGCTGGGGACCCCAGAGCATTGCCTGCACATCTGGATTACTACTCCAGTGACATTACCACCACGGCCTCCCCTCGAGGATGCTCCATCAGTGAATACGTTTAAGGCTGGGATAGACAGATTTTTGTCCTCTCAGGGAATCAAGGGGTATGGGTGGTGGGTTATGATCGTATTGAATGATGGAGCAGGCTCGACAGGCCTGTTCCTAGCTCTCCTGCTCTTAGTTCTTGTGTTGTCATAGCTGTCAAAACGTGAACAGAGATTTCAGAACAGGTTGTTCGTCGTGAATTGGACTGAAGCGATGGCAATTTAATAAAAAAAAATCTTTGTTTCAGCCTCGTAGTTACAAAGCATCAACCAGGCAGGGAAAAGCCTCAAGGAAGAGCTGCATAATTGTAATAACGTTGAGTTAACACTACGTGGCAGAGCTAGGTATGTGCTCTTTCACATGCCCTTTTCACTTTTGGTGTAATGCTTTCAGTTCTATTCCAACACCTCATTGAGAAAATTCTTTGCTTCAGGCAAATTAGCTTGTAAATGAATAATTTGTCTGAAGGCTTTTCCCACAAAAATTTATTATGTTATATTCCCCAAGCATTTTCACTTTTAAATCTTTCTCTGTTGATATCCGTTCAGGTTGTTGGTTAATCTTAGACACCTGAAATATGGCATAGCTTGGAGTTTCCCAAACTATGTGTCTATGTGTTTGGACCCAACTTTGGGCATCACACTTCAGGGGTCACTGTGTGCATGGTGACTCCCGGTTCTGCCTTGGTTTTAAAGTCCTTGTCCCTGTTTTCAAGGGCCTCCATGGTCTTGCCTCACCTTATGTCCATAATCTCCTCCAGCCCCACAATGCTCCTAGAACTCTTCAATTCTGGCTTCTTGCACACCCCCATTTTAATTGCTCCAATGTTGGTGGCTGAGCCCCAGCGGCCAAAGCCCTACTCTCTGGAATTCCCTCTCCAAACCTCTTTGCCTCTCTAACTATCTCTCCTCCTTTAAGGTGCTCCTTAAAACCTACCTCTTTGCTCATGATGTTGACTACTCGTCCTAAGGGCAGTATTTAATTTCAGCAATGGGGGACTTGCCTGCCAGCTGGAGAGCGAGTGAGGGCCCTTGTTGCCTTCTCTGGAGAAGGGTCACTTGTATTAAGTGCTTCTCAGGCACTTAAGTGGCCAATGGCGGGTTTCCCCGGGGTCAAGGACCTCAGATGCAAAAGTCCCACCCCCCCAGGAGCAGCCGGCCAATCAAAGGCTGGCACCTGTGTGATGGGTTTGTGAGTGTGAGAGTTGAGAGTGACAAGTAGAGTGAATTACCCTGGCGGAATGGATGAGGCCGTTCATCCTGTAATGGCACTGGGTGGCTGTCCTCTTTTGCAGGGCGTTGGCACCAGTGCCAGCAGGAGCAGTGGCAGATTTTGGTAATACACCCAGAGGAGGCCGAGAATCTACGAGGCTCACAGGTCTCAGGTGAGTGAGGGCAACATGGGGGCCACAGGGTGAAGGTCTTGAGAGAGAAAAAAGGTAGTTGGCAGCAAAGGCAGGGGCCTGGCTCTCAGTGGGCCCCTCCCCTTCCCCTTTCCCAATGACAGGTCCCTCAATTAGGCACTAAGTGCCTTTGAACGAGCGATCCCACCCCCCCACCCCGAAGTCCACATGCAACCCCGGTAGGAATTAATTTTTGGGCTTCCTGTCTAGTGTTTTCTCTAGTGAGTATTAATTGCCCAATTAAAGGCCTCACTTGGCCGTTCTCAAGCCTTCCCACCCCAGAATGAACAAGGCCAGAGGCAGGAAGACACCGGGATCTCCACCCAGCACCATCCCACCTAATTAAATGCCCCTCTGCCTCCAAACCCGTCTCAGGGCCGGGCATTAAATTCTGCCCAATTTCTCGTGTGGTGAGGTGGCACATTTTGTTTGATAACGCTCTTGTAAAATGATTTTGGAATGTTTCACTATGTTAAGGTCACTATGTAAATACTAGTTTTTGTTGATGTCATCATACTTCAAAGTGTGAAAGCTATGACAAAAGGATAATGAAAGCTGTTCACTTTATTGCTGGTTTTTGTGAGATTAATACCATTGCCATTCCCCAAGGATAGAATCCAGGCATTTACAGAACCAAGTTGTCTATAAAAATGTCTGTCAACAATAAGCCTCTAATTGACTTACATAGACTACTTCTCCACCGGGAGCACATGAGGAGCAATATTAGACAGATCCCGGGTTAAACATAGTTCCATCTTAGCAGCTAAACATCACAATTATGAGTCAGATCCTAGGCTACCTATGAGCAATGCCTCAGGTCATCAGCTAATATTTACAAAACTATTCACTCCTTAAACTTGAACTTTTACAACTTGTAATGAAGAGATACCTGCATTTACCTGTTTAATTATACTTAGTTTGGCACACATTTTTTCATGTACTTCATCGCACAATCTCTGTTTGGACCCAGTGTCTCAGCTCTCTCAGACCTGCACTTTATTACAACAAGCCCCTACTTGGGATATGAGTGACACTGAAAAGGCAGCATTCATTGCCCAGCGCTAGTTCTCTGAGGCCATAAAGAGTCAAAACACAAAGGCCAGAATCATCCCAGATTTGCCCTAAGTGCAGTAGTGGGCGGGAAAAGGGACGTTTTACCCGCCAGCCACAATGACAGGTTTCCTAATCCTGCCTCATTAAGCTTGCATTCTGGGGAAACACGCCATTTCGATGGTGGGTGGGCTCTCATTTGCCTGCCAAGCCATCACCTTGCTGCTTCATCACACCGCGCTTCATCGTGCTATTTAAAGCGTAGCCACGCGTACACCTCTCAGTGCTTCCAGCCCAGGACTGCTGCAAAGAAGACATGGCCCCAAAAGGCAAGAAGACTACAGCCGCCCCCACAACCCCCCTTCCCCCCCCGCCCCGGTTTAATGATGCATCCCTCAAGCTTCCTTTGAATGCTGTGGAGTGCAGGTCTGCCATTAAGTTCTCTACCCCCACTCTAGCCACAGGATGGGCAACAACATCACTAATCCAGCATGGGAGGCAGTGGCAGTGGTGCTCAGCGCCAACACCCTGCAAAAGAGGACAGCCACCCAGTGTCATTGCAGGATGAATGGTCTCATCCATTCCACCAGGGTATTTCACTCTTCTCATCACTCTCAACTCTCACTCACAAACCCATCACACATCCACAGGGATCTCACACCTCAAGGGACAACACCACATACTCTCACACACACCCTCACGTCTCCATCAGCCTCATATCCTCTGGAGCTCGTGTCCTCATCCTGTCCATGTCTCCACTCACCACACAAACATTCCACTCAGTGCCATGTGTCCTGTTCACACTCTCTCCATCTGTTTTCATGCAAGAGAGGCTGATTCAAAGCAGCAGAGAGAGGTCCCAGACCAGGGGTGGAGTGGCCCACATTAGGTCCCTCACTCACTTTGAGGAGTGAGCCATCGCACTGACTGGTGAGGACATGGACTGTGCCTGAGGTGATGGTGAGGTCGGTGAGGTCACCTGACAATCCTGCACCACATCATCCCTCTCTCACACAAATGTGATTCTCTCTCTCCTGCTTTTGATTCTGCAGTCATGCACTAATTCTGTCCACTCTGGTTCACAAGGAGCTCTGCCAAGTGACAAACAACCTCAGTCAGCCAGTCCCTCAGCTCCATCCACGTCCTCACCTCCAGCCAAGAGGACACCTCCTCCATTGAAGAGCTGGAAATAAGCAGCCAGGTAGACCCGTCACAGCGCTTACCCACACCCTCCACCAGCGCAGAGACACACACCTCGGTGGGATCTCAATCTAGAGCAGGTTTGGGTTCCCAATCTGGTGGTCACTGCACGGACACATGCCCACAGCAGGGTGAGACAGGTTCAGCTGAGCTCCCCAAAACTCAGAGGACTGCTGGGGAAGAGGCATCTATGAGGCCCAAGTCAGATGACAAGCCTCTGGATTTGGCCTCCCAACTCATGGAGAGTCAGCAGAAGGCAGGAAAACATCATGTAGAGCTGTTGGAAGCCTTCAACAGAGTGGCATGAGAATTGGACAAGGGTGTCCACTTGCTCTCTGATGAAGTGGTGCCCAAATGCTTATGTATGGAGGTCTTCATAGGGAGGATGGCAGATGCCATGGAGACCCTGATCTAGCAGAACATGGAGATGTGTGCAGACCTGCACTCCATTGCAGTAACCGTGGGTGAGTTCCTGCAGTGGTAACATGAGAGGGAAATGGGGCACCTTGATGTCCCCCCAGGTGCTCCTTCCCCTCAAGGAGTCAGGTCAGGACCCCTACACACCCAAAGGGAGGAGGAACAGGAGCTGGTCACTCCTGGGTCATCCACTCAGGAATCTCAGAGGCTGTCCACTCTCTCAGAGTCCCCTTTGCCTGTGACCCCCCCCCTCAACCTGTCCCCTGTCACTGTAGAGGGAGCAGCTGGCCTGCAGGATGACAGCCAGAGCAAGCTGGGGCCCCAAGGCCTCGGCTCTCCAAAAGACCCATGCCAAAGTTATCAGGGGTAACAGGACTAACAGCACAGGCTGTCTCCACCCCTCCTGCGGATGTCAGGGCAGCACCTAGAAGTCTAAGGCATTCAAAAGTTAAGAAATCCTGATCACAGTTGGTTCCACGGGTGAACACATTTTGTCACTTTACAATCTGGAAATATATTCACTTCCATTGAATGATATGTAATGGTGTCTTTAAGCTGCATTGACAGACTTTGTGAGTCCTCCCCCTGCAGTTCAGCTGTACGCAGCCAACCAACGAGTGATTCTGGAAGGAGAAGTGTGTGTGTGTGTGGCAGGGCCTTTCAGAGACTCGTGCGAGGACTCTCCCACGCACACGGATCCTCCCCGTATCACACTCATCTCAATGTCCTGAGCATTTTCAGTGCTGCCTGTTGGGGTTCGCTTGTCCATCTGAGCTGACCAGTATCTCTGCCCACCCAACACTCCCACGCGGTGTCTGTTTTAGCACATCACAGTTCTTGTTTCAGTTTTGATTTAGTAAGAATGGTAATGCTACAGTTTTTCTTGAGGTCCCCCGTCCTTTCCCCTCCCCCAGTCACCCAGTTCCTTTCCCCCATCACAGTTGACGCATCACCTTCCAACTCCCCATCATCACCTACCAGCCACAACCCTTTTCTTTCAGGGATATCCAGGTGAACTTGCACATTCCCTTCCTTCCCAAAAATCCCACCCCCATCCACATTCACCTCCCCGACCTCCTCCTTCCCAACCCAGAATCCATGTCTGCGTCCGAGTCCCCACCAACCACCTTCACCCGTCCCTTCTACCGATACCGTTGCACCAGCACCTTCCCACCCTACCCCCTCATTCTGTCCTCAGTCATTTTCACTATTCCCTCATAACACGCCCACCCTCAGTTTGCTCCCCAGGAGGCAGTCATGGACTGAACAGACCCCTCTCTTGCATGTTTACCTCCGGACTCCCCTTCTTGTAACTCCTTCCCCCCACCCCAGGACTCCCCACTAGACTCTCCCCCTCTTAGTCCTTCCCCCTTCCTGACTCCTTCTTTCACCCTTAATTCTTCCTCCAGTCTTACTCCTTCCCTCTTCTGACTCCTTCCTCCACCCTTACTTCTTCATCTACCCTTACTCCTTCCCGTCTCCACACTCCTCTTCTCCGGACTCCTTCCTGCCCCCTGGACCCCTTCCGCTCTCCGGACTCCTCCCACAACCCCCCCACCCCCCACCTCCCCACTCCCCACCCTCAGGATCCTTCTCCCTTCTGGATTCCTTCCCCCCAAACTCCTTCCCTTACACATTCCTCACCCTTTACACCTTCCTTCCCCTTTACACCTACTTCCCCAGTTGCCATCTTCTCCCCCATTACCCCCTCTTTCCCTGTACTCCCTCCTCCCAACCTCACCCCCCCAACACCTTCATTCCCCCCTCCCAACCTCACCCTCCCAGACACCTTTGTTCCCCCCTCACAATTTAATCCACCCCCCTGAAACAGCTTCCTCTCCCAGTCAAACCTAGACCTCTCTCCCACTGCCTGGTACATCTTCCTCTCCCAAACACAGCTGGAATTTCCTCTCCACCCACTCAATGATCATCCCGTTGTGAGCAGACCCTTAATGGTGACTTTCCAACTTCCGTGAAAACAATATTTTCTCTGGGGCCCAGCTGTTTCATTGTTTGATTGACAGCTCAAGCTCTCTAATCTCTGCTATCAATTTCACAATATTTGTTTACACAATGTTAGGTGGTTTCAATGGTTTGTGGTTTTTGTTACTGAAACCTTGAAGGGCTTGGAAGATTGACACTTTTATAGGCTCGTCGTGAAATGACTATTTTACAACAAAGTTATGTCTGGAATACTTTTTTTAAAGCTTACATATCCTACTGTCACTATACGGTTTGTCGGTTGTATATAGTGTATTGTGGGTCAATAGACATGGAGTGCCATAGTTTGGAATGAGGAGTATGAGACGCCATTGTGTTTGTGGGTGGAAGGGTGGAGATTAACATAGGGGTCATGGATGGCCATGGGGACTGTGTTGAAGGGCAGAGATTGACATGGGAGGCCTGCAGAAGGTCTTTTGAACTCACCTTTTCAAAGGTCCTCCCCCCATGCAGACTAGGGTTCACGATTCCTTATGATGGGTGGTGAACCGCGACTCTTTAAAAACCTGGTCCATCTCCATGAAAATTGTGGAGGAGTAGGGCATGCCTATCTCTGCAATGGAGCCAGGCAGGTCGGGAGCACCAGGTCTAGGCTTTTGATAGGAACCAGCCCGCACCCATTAAAGGCACTCCCAAAAATCAGACAGCCCAGGAATGGGGTCAGGAATCATGGAATTGGGAATTTAAAGGGCTCCCCAGTCATCGTGACTTGGTGAATATCCAGGCCATTGTTAAAATAGCAATAAGATTTCCTGTGATTGCTACTGCCAAAGAAATTATGAAAGTGACATTTTTATTCTCATTCTTGTTGTTTCTGCCAGAATGTAACAACCATTCAACTGCGAGTATCTTATGAAATTGGCCACAACTCTTACATTAATTGATGTTGAGACACCTGCAAATTTCCATGGCCGATTTCCAAACTGTTGCACATCGACAAATGTTAATTTCCACCCAAAACAAAACAGAACAGGCAGAAATGCAGTGAAGATTACCCTGATTGAATATGATATTGTCAAATTCCTGTGCATTACAGGACTATTCCCAAAGCATAGCTTTTAAATTAAACTTCTATTATTTAAATTCCATTCATTGAACTTTTACTAAAGTGCATGAGGCACAAAATCTTTCTGTGGATATTGGAAATGCTTTGGGAGTTTAGCAAAAACAATGAAAAACAAAGCTTTCTATTGCTGCAATGATCCATCTTAAAAAAAATAGAAACTGATGTGCCACAGTAAACAGTTCCTGCTGGGTAAATATGTTCAATAATGGTCACACCTACAGCTTACTGGTAGAGCAGCCCAGGCCAGAGGAAAGGAGAGACCATGAAAGAAAAATAAGAAAAATTGAGACAATGTGATTAGGAAATAAAGAGATATATGATACTCAGGTCTACTGCATGTTGGATTGCTGTTTACTTTGAATGTGGAGCAGACTGCAGTCTTCTTACACTGTTCAGATACAAGATTTACCAAGAACACAACTAAACCAGTCAGACTGAAGTCAAATGACAACCGCTTATTTGGATATACTTCACCGACAAACTACACAGTCCAGACTTAGTGTACTTTCACTATAAGTCACAACATTGAAACTTAAACTCCTTATGCGTTAAACAGATATGCAGACAGTATACATACAATTACCCATGAGTGGTCAAGCACGCATTGATTGTAGTCTTCTTAATGACCGACTAGGTTAGCAGGCTAGGGGAAAATTGTGCACAGTTCACATACACTCAACTTCTGATTGGGCTTATACCCAGTCAGAAAACCTAAGCTTATGCATTGGGGAATGGCATTTGGTAGCCCCTCTAAGCTCCCTGGTCAGACAACAGCTTGAGTAGTGGTACGGATTTTGAGGTTCCAATGGTAGGGCAAGTGCCAGCGTTGGCTGTCATTTACCTGTGAAACTGATAGCAATTTCTGGTACCTGCTCATGTGCAGTGAAACATGGAAATCTGGAAGTTGCTGTCAGGGATACCTGGCACCTCTGCAAGGTGTAGTGTTACAGTCTTCACAGATGCAATAAGGATAGAGATCACTGGATTGATGGGAACTTCAACATTTTCCACATTATTCTCACTATAAAAACCATTGGAAATGTTATGTCTTGTTAAATAAGACACTTACGAACATACGAATTAAGAGCAGGAGTAGGCCACTTGGCCTCTTGAGCCTGCTCCACCATTTAATAAGATCATGGTTGATCTGATTGTATCCTCAACTTCACATCTGATATAACTGGGTTTTGAATGGCCTGCAAAGTAACAATAACTGATGAATAGCCTCTCTTGCCCTGAAAAGCTAATTTTCTAAGTCTGGGCTGCACTTCCATAGATTCTTTTAGCTTATGCTATTTCATCTATCTGGCTTAATCCCAATCTTTGTTCCTCTCTCTGTAAAATTACTAAAAATTGAATGATAATTAGTGCTTTTTAATTCCTAGTTTGCTGTTCATGAGCATTCTTCAATCTGATTTGCTGCTCAGCCTGCTGGATGACTTCACTGTTCATGGAAGCTAGAAATCATCTATAGATGGCTCTAGAATGAAATTGGCATTGTAATAGGAAGAATTGACACCACAATGCTCTGAGATCATTGTGGGCAGCTTTCTTTGAGGTCAGTGTGTGCACAATCCCATCGCCGCTGACTCCACAAAATCCAAACCATTGTCCTCATAGCCCAACTGAAGATATGAAGCAAGCATTCAGATCATGGAGACAAAGCAAAAAAGAGCAAAAAGATTGATCCTTGGAGAACTGAGATACAAAGAAAGTATGAAGAAATTGAGACTCTTGCTTTGGAAGAAGGGAGCTAAAAGGAAACCTTACAGATCTGCAAGATAAAGGTCAGTTCAGAGCCCAGTTTCAAGGTGCGACAGGACGGTGGAATAAGGAGGCATAGACTAAACTGGTGAAAGGCCAAGTTAGGACTGATGTTAGAAAATAAACAGAAAGGCACCGAGTGTTTGACAGTAGGTCTGGTTTGGTTTTCCATGTAGATTAGTGGCGATAACAGCCTTAGACACATCCACAATATAGTTAAATGTTATAATCAGGAAAGGGAATGAGAAATCATAATTTTGTCGGATGAATGAGAAGATAAAATCAATAGTCTGCCTCACCTGTACATATTTTGCAATCATCGAACCATGAATGTTTCCTTATAATAACTGATTAACAGATAGAATGAATGGAAAACTCAATGGATGGCACTGTGCGGTTTCATGATGAGCTCTTCCAAGGGAAAAAAATGCAGTTTTTACTTTCTTAAAAATAGGGATCAAAACTTTGCATGTATGATGGATGCAAAGGTCTGAACTCCAGGAGTGGGCCAGTCCAAACGGAGTTAATGTCTCAAGTCCTCAGGGTCACACAAGCATAAAGGGAAAAGAGGAAGTCAAAAATAAAATGAAAATAAAAGAAAAAGAAAATAAAACGAGGCAGCTGTAAAGAGGACATCACAAATATGCTCCAAATAAAACTCATACAACAAAAACAGTTTCCATAGAAACCAGGAAAGTTCACGAATAAGCACATCTGAAGATTTGGAGACCACATAAGAGAAACTGGGCCTGACTGGGGAGAAATGGGGCAAAAACCATGCAGAAGTAAAGAAGTGTGGGCTAGCACCCTGCTAAATGGGTTACTGTTGTGCCTGTTTTATGCACGTGGAATGGGCACAATATAGGAACCATAGGAAATAGGAGCAGGAATAGGCCATGTAGTCCCTCAAGCCTGCCCCGCCATGGCTGATCTTCTATCTCAATGTCATTTCCCGCACCATATCCCTTAATATCTTAAGTATCTGGGAAAGATTGTGGAGAATGTGGGCAATAAAATTGAATAATATTGACAACAATATTGAATTTAGGATCCCAGTTTGCATGGACATCATTTTTGAAGTCCAATGGGTGTGTGTTCGAGGCCTGGCTTTTAATTAGTAAACTAGCATATTTCCTGTACACATGGTGCATCTGTGGTGGGAGAGGGATGCACATGGTCGACTGAAAACAGAGGTTTGTAATAAGCATCCTCACAGACAGTGAGATGTTTGACAGTAAACGTTTTAAGATGGGTCCTGGAAGATAAATACCCATCACTTCAATCTCTCCCCTCACAATTTTTTCTTCAGTACCACTGAAAAAAGAAACTTTTTTTGTCAAAACTTTTTGTCTTGCACTCATCAGGACAATTCACAAGAAAACCCTGATGAGTGCAAGACGAAAAGCTTTGACATGTCTCTTTTTTCAGCTACAATCAAGTTCTGTATTATCAAATGAATTTTTTTTTATTCATTCACATGATGTGGGTGTCATTGGAAAGGCCAACGTTTATTGCCCATCCCCAATTGCCCTTGAGAAGGTGGTGGTGAGCTGCCTTTTTTGAACCGCTGCAGTCCCTGTGGTGTAGGTACAGTAACACTGTTAGGGAGGGAGTATCAGGATTTTGACTCAGCGACAATGAAGGAACGGTGATATATTAGGATGGTGAGTGGCTTAGAGGGGAAATTCCAGTTGGTAGTGTTCCCATGTGTCTGCTGCTCTTTTCCTTCTAGGTGGTAGCGGTTCTGAGTTTGGAAGGTGCTGTGTAAGGAGCCTTGGTGAGTACCTGCAATGCATCGTGTAGATGGTACACACTTCTGCTGCTGTGAGTCAGTGGTGGAGGGAGTGAATGCTTGTGGATGGGGTACCATCTAGTGGGCTGCTCTGTCCTGCTTCTTGACTGTTATTGGAGCTGCACTCATCCAAGCAAGTGGGGAGTTTTCCATCACACTCCTGACTTGTACCTTGTAGGCTTTGGGAGTCAGGAGGTGAGTTACTCACCACAGGATTCCTAGCCACTGACCTGTTCTTGTAGCCACAGTATTTATATGGCTAGTCCAGTTCAGTTTCTGGTCAATGGCAACCTCCAGGATGTTGATCGTCAGGGATTCAGCAATGGTAATGCCATTGAAAATCAAGGAGCGATGGCTAGATTCTCTCTTGTTGAAGATGGTCATTGCCTGGCACTTGTGTGGCATGAATGTTACTTGTCACTTGCCGGTCCAAGCCCTGATGTTGTCTAGATCTTGTTGCATTTGGACATGGACTGCTTCAGTATCTGAGGAGTTGCAAATGGTGATGAACATTGTACAATCATCAGTGAACATCCTCACTTCTGACCTTATGATGGAGGGAAGGTCATTGATGAAGCAGCTGAAGATGGTTGGGCCAAGGACACTACCCTCAGGAACTCCTGCAGTGATGCCATGGAGCTGAGATGATTGACCTCCAACAATCACAACCATCTTCCTTTGTGCTAGGCATAACTCCAACCAGTGGACAGTTTACCCCTGATTCCCACTGACTCCAATTTTGTTAGGGTTCCTTGATGCCACCCTTGGTCAAATGTGGCCTTGATGTCAAGGGAAGTCACTCTCACCTCATCTCTGGAGTTCAGCTCTTTTGTCCATGTTTGGACCAAGGCTGTAATAAGGTCAGGAGCTGAGTGGTTCTGGTGGAATCCAAACTAAGTGTCCGTGAACAGGTTATTGATAAGCAAGTGTTGCTTGAAAGCACTGTTGATGACCCCTTCCATCACTTTGCTGATGATCAATAGACTGATGGGGTGGTAATTGACTGGGTTGGATTTGTCCTACTTTTTATGTACAGGACATACCTGGGAAATTTTCCACATTACCAGGTAGATGCCAGTGCTGTAGCTGTACTGGAAAAGCTTAGCTAGGGGCGTGGCAAGTTCTGGAGCACAAGTTTTCAGTATTATTGCTGGAATATTGTCAGCACCCATAGCCTTTGCAGGGTCCATTGCCTTCAGCCGTTTCTTGATATCACATGGAGTGGATTGAATTGGCTGAAGACTGGCACCTGTGATGCTGGGGACCTCTGGAAGAGGCCAAGATGGATCATCCACTCGCCACCTCAGACTGAAGATTGTTGCGAATGCTTCAACCTTATCTTTAACATTGATGTGCTGGGCTCCCCCATCATTGAGGATGGGGATATTTGTGGCACCTCCTCCTCCAGTGAGTTATTTAATTGTCCATCACCATTCACAACTGGATGTGGGAGGACTGCAGAGCTTAGATCGGATCCGTTGGTTGTGGGATCACTTAGCCCTGTCTATCACTTGCTGCTTATGCTGTTTGGCATGCAAGTAGTCCTGTGTTATAGCTTCATCAGGTTGGTTTGGCATTTTTAGGTATGCCTGGTGCTGCTCCTGGCATGCCCTCCTACACTCTTCATACATACATGTATCCCGCATGGTGGAGGTGATGTAGCTTAGTTTCTAGGTTTTCACAATGGGCAACTGAATCTCAGTCAGTACCTCTTTCATTATATGTTAGTCAATCAATACATGTGCTGACATAAATTCATTCTGGAGATTGTATCTTGCTTCTCAACAAGGAAACAGAAATCAACTCTAAGTTCCCCTCTGTGTCACACCAGTCTGATTGGGATGTGTGTTTCTGTTCCTTGATCATTGCTGGGCCCAGCTTCTGGAATCCTTGTCTAACAGCACAACAGAAGCAGCATCATCTTTTTTATTCTTTCCTGGGATGTGGGTCAATGCAAAGCCTGAATTTGTAGCCCACCCCTAAGTGCCCTTGAACTAAACTTTTCAAAAGGCAGTTAAGAGTCAACCACAGTACTGTGGGTCTGGAGTCACAAACCGGATAAGGGTGCCAGATTTTCTTCCCTAATGGACATTAGTGAAGCAGGTGGGTCTTTTACGACAATCGATGATAGTTTCGTGGTCACCATTACTGAGACTAGCTTTACATTCCAGATTTATTAATTCAATTTAAATTCCACTAGCTGTCATATCCCAAAGCATTAGCTTGGGCCTCTGGATTACTCGTCCAGTGACATTCCCATTATGCCACCGTCTCCCCCCCATAAAACGGACAATAGAAATTCTAGAAGGAGCTCACCACCATCTTCTAACGGTGAATAAGAATGGTAAGTAATTGTGGCTTTGTCTGTGCTACTGTCAGACTAAGAATACATTGAAAAAAAAGCCTTGGCCATTGCCCAGGGGAGTAGCAATTGATGGTCAATATCCAGCATCCAGGATGGGCAAGAACGGGGTGCAGAAAATTCCAGAGTTCAGAGGTCAGGGACACTTATATATCTGTAACTTCTGCATTTCTACAAACAGTTTGTCTTTGATTGTTTTGTTCCAGAGCAGAGTCTCCAGAGTGCACAAAGCAAAGGCCAAAGTATGAAAACATGTGCAGATCTAATTATCCTGAAGCTCAGTCTCACACATCGCCAGGAAATTGCATGTCTGGTTTGAGAAGCTGAAACTCTCAGTATAACCTCAATTATTTCTTAAGTGGAAACTACAACCTTATGTCCCAGCAGCTGTAAACATTTGTAATGAAGTTGATGTAACATCCAGTAAGCAGATATTTTCCATTGTCAATACACCAAGTGCCATTTCTGCATTTGGCTAAACTGCTGTGATTGCAAGTTCCAATTTAATTATCCAACATATTTTCTGTATTAGAATTGCATGTGTCTTATTTGCACAGTTTGCTTCATATACGCCTACACTTTTGTACTCATGTGCCAGAGTCCCAAACATAATCTAATTGGTTAATCACCAAACATATTTTCAGTGTTAGTTAGAATATTTATATATACGACTTGGAGCACAGTATCATTTTGTACCCTTTTATCAGTGATGTAATTAATTTTTATTAAATAAGTAACTTAGCTAAATCTTTTTTAATATACTTGCTAATATACCATACTGTTAGTCGGTAATGGTGTGTTTGAATAGATATGTCTTTAGAACAATAAAAACAGTTATGCCCTGTAACACACAATATTTTATCAGGGCCACTGATTTACAGTAACTCCAAATTTGTTACATAATATACTGAAATGTCTTGAGAATCACATTTCACAATTCTATCCATTTTACAGTGAAAACTTTAAATTACTTTTATTATCATACATCCCTTTACCTGTGCATTTAGTTTTGAGCTATCACTTAACTAAATCCCAGCGTACACAGGAAGATTGAATGCACCATGTAGTAGATTTGATGAAGTGTACACAATGAAATGTCAATACAGAGAGACTGGCTGACTCATTGTATATTTCACCATTTTTTCTGTTTTCATTTCAAATACTCAGCATTTGCTCAGAATGTGGAACCTTGCTTCAACTGAGAAAATTGTAGCTGTGGAAAGAAGTATCAAAGCCAGAGGAAGGAGAGGCTGAAGGAGTAAAATTTCCAGTTTTTCCAATCTGCCTTTGTAACTTTGATGGAAACCCCGGGGAAATGGTGTCACTGGCAGCTCCTGCATAATTTGAAATTATGCAGCATGTTGGGCATTTCAAATTATTATTTGTTGATGTGAAACACTTAGAACAAAGAACAAAGAAAAGTACAGCACAGGAACAGGTCCTTCGGCCCTTCAAGCCTGCGCTGATCATATTGCCTGTCAAACTAAAACATTTTGCATTTCCGGAGTCCGTATCCCTCTATTCCCATCCTATTCATGTATCTGTCAAGCTGCCTCTTAAACATCACTATCGTACCTGCTTCCACCACCTCCTCTGGCAATGAATTCCAGACACTCACTACCCTTTGCATAAAAAAACTTGCCCCGCACATTTCCTCTAAAGTTTTCTCCTCTCACCTTAAATCTATGTCCCCTAGTAATTGACTCTTCCACCCTGGGAAAAAGCTTCTGACTATCTACTCTGTCCATGCCACTCATAATTTTGTGAACTTCTATCAAGTCGCCCCTCAATCTCTGTCGCTCTAGTGAGAACAATCCGAGTTTCTCCAACCTCTCCTCATAGTTAATAACCTCCAGACCAGGCAGCATCCTGGTAAACCTCCTCTGCACCCTCTCCAATGCCTCCATATCCTTCTGGTAATGTGGCGACCAGAATTGCACGCAATATTCCAAGTGTGGCCTAACCAAGGTTCTATACAGCTGCAGCATGACTTCCCAGCTTTTATACTCAATACTTCTCGGTTCCCTCTCTGTAACACATTCTCTTCCGATGACCAATATAATGAAGGATTACTTTTTGGAAGCATTTACTGAGAAAACGCTGAAAATAGGCCACCCATTATCAAGTGGTTTCACAGATCTTAGACAGGCTTAAAATCAATTAATCCCAAGGACAGACAGGCCTGGATTTTAACGCAAAGGCGTGTTCCATGAACGGATGGAGATGTGGTGGTTGGTGAGAGCTGTTTCGATGTTGGGGAACTCAGCAGAACAGATTTCCAGATTTCCTAAAAGCTGCAGGATTCCTTTATGTTTTTTCTCTGTCAGTTTCCTGCTCACAGGCAGCCCGATTCACAGGCTGGGTGGGGAAGCCTGCAGCGCAGTGCGACAGCCAAGGACAGCAGTCAGGTGTAGTGGGTGAATTTGATGGCAGCCAGGGGATCAGATGATAGTTGTGGAGGGTTCTGATGGTGGGGTATTGCTGGGTGGGGAGTTACTAGGTAGCTTGCCTTGGAGAAAGAACTCATGTTTCTCCTGGCCCACAAGCAGTGTTGTAAAAGCATTTACCTGATGTATTCAGCCCTTCCTGCTTCATTTTGCCTGTCAGGTTTTGTCAGGAATAGGAAACTTTGTCAAATATGAATTAAAAATAGAATGACAATTAAAATAAAGATATGCAGCCTTATTATAATATTTAAATGATCAGCCCATCCCCTGTGAGCAGATTGGTCACTTGTACCTTGTTGTGCCTTTGTTAAAGCTAGGATTGTGGGGTGAGGGGGGTGGGGGTGTGGCGCTTGAAGCGGGATGCATTCTTGTTTCGGATTTTAACATCTTATTCAAAGCAAATCCACCCAATTTGGGGGTGGGGGTGGGGAGGCTAAATTCCCCTCATGGTATAGATCCAAGAGTATGACTAAGGGCAATATCCATAATGTGTTGACAAATATTCATGCAAGAGTCAATGAGCAGAGGGGAAGTCACATTGGATTATAAACATGTCAACATGACACTTAGTTTCAGAAAAGATGACAAAATAAATTCTGGTAACTGCAGATCCATTAGTCTTACATCAATAATGGGCAAAGAAATAGAATTATTAAGAACAAAATTATTTCATTAATTTAAAAAATAGGCAATATTATTTTTGAAAGGATCTTTTTTCCTGAGATGTCGCCTTGATTTTATTTGAGGAAATAGCATACCAAGTGGGTGCTGAAAAACTCAAGACATCATGTACCTGGACAGCCAGACATCCCTTGAAAAAGTCCCAGAAGAAAAGCTTCACGGTAGCTCAAGGCAACGACTGTTTTGTCCTAGATTAAATAAAAAGTTGGCTAAGGAATTGGTTGAAAGGGAGGAGGAAGCAGTTGGAAGAGTGGTGTCAGGTTGTGCCGATGCACTGAGGGGAGTTTCCTTGGGTCACTGCTGGGAGCTCAATGGCTTCCAATCTAAATAATCAAGCAGCATTCAAGAACACAATGAAGTTTGGGCAAATTCACAGATGTTACTAAACTGCAAGGAGTTTACTGAACCAGGCAAAGAACCACAGAGACATGGAATTGTGGCAGATGAATTCCAAAACACATAAATGCAAGGTGTTACACATTGGAACTAAGATGGGGTACACATTTACATAATGAACAATGTTGAACTGCCTAGAAGAGAGATGAGTGATAGTGGAATCAACACTGACCAAATCCTGTAATTGTAGAGAAGTAATTAAGAAAGCAAGTATATATAGAGTTAAGGCTGAGGCTAACAGACTGGTACCATTCAAGCAATTTCAATCATTGTGGCACAAAAGAGAAAAGAAACTCATATTTTCCTGTCTTGAGGAAAGCAAATAAGTAGTGAGCTAGTACGCGACACCAGATGGAATTGCTCTTTTAGCTCTGAAGAAGAGTCATACATACTCGAAACATTAACTCTGTCTTTCTCTCCACAAACGCTGTTAGCCTGCTGAGTTTTTCCAGCATTTTTTGTTTTTGTACCAGATATACTAGGGCTGACTAAATGAATTGTTTCAAGTGAAACTACAACTGCAGAACATGGGCCAGGATTTTATGGCCCCTCCCGCCTGGCAAGATATTACAGTCCCGCTGAACTGAATGGAGATTAAAATGGCTCCCTGCATCTGGCTGGGGGAGACACGCTGTGGCGGGGCTGTAAAATCCTGGCCATGGGAAACATACGCACAAGTTATTAAAAGGTAAATCCAGGATGGATGTTACGAAGCACTTCCTCATATAAAGAGAGATCAATACCTGGCTAGATATCCATGCAGGGCAAAAGAGGCATCAAAACTCTGAGGTCATCCAACACCAGTCGGATGCTGTGATAGACAGATGAAAGAATGGGCTAACTGAACCAAATGACCTTGCTCATCTGCATCTGGTTTTGTACGATTAATTTACTTATGTGCTTCTATTGAAATAATGGATGGCAAGTACTTTGAGATTTGATAAAGTGCTATATAGAAGAACAATAATTTATTCATTTCTTCTAAACATGACTCTTCCCAACCTACAACCTTGAAAATCAGGGTCAGTGAGCCCAAAAATCAGAAAAATCTGGGAGCCCTAATTTGACTCTTGTAACGCTATAACCATTCAAATAACCTAACATTTACTTTTCATGGTTTATTTTGTGCTTGTAATGAACCAAGTACAAAAAGTCACCAACAGTTTGGGAGAAAATGGTTAAAGTCGGCTGCGTTAACAAATATTGACAAAAGGCAAATCAAGTTTATGGGAGGAAATCCAAAATAAGAATAAAATCCAAGATTCTTTAACAGTGCCAGCTCACACAAAAATAACTAAACATGCTTACACTTTAGTTCCAAGCATTCTATAAAAGGGGATACTGCAGCAGAAAACCTCCAAATCCACCTCTAGAGATCTCTACTCTGGGAGAGTCACCTCTGGACTCTAAATCAACCTGTGCCGAGCCAGCTACAGTACAGGGGCTTTGCAGGTCCGTCTTTGATGTCATACTGTTAGACACCAATGGACAATCAGGCCAGAAAGGGAAAGGTCTTTGCATTATCCAAGTTAAACAAGAATGCAAGACCACATCAAGGAGTTAAGCTCATTTTATTTCAGGGAGATTTGCCACACAAAAAGAGATTTTGCCATCCCATACTTCTACACATTTCTTTCAACTCCAGTCTTCCAAAATAAACATAACTTTATAGATTGCATTTTTAATAAGCTACTTGAAAAATAATTACAATATAAGAAGAGTTGAGGAGAAAAGATTATTCAGCCATTGAAGCTGGTTTGCCTGCATGTGAACAATATCCAATACACAGTGCTGTTAGCAGAAAACACTCTTAAGTAATGTAATTCATGTCATTTTTTTCTAGGAGGCATATGAACCAGGGAAATGTGAATACTTGGAGAATTAAAGCCGACCGGTTGGAAAACCTTAGCAGTATTGAGTTGACACCCTGCTTATTTAATCCACTGGGGAAGTGTTAAAAACACACATTCAACACATTCCAGACTGAAATCCTCTTAATTTAAACTATGTACTAACAAAATACAATAATTCCAATGTGCTATGTTTCAAACTATCATCAAAGTACAATACATGGTACACTCCTAGGCCAAGAAATGTTAATGAGAAATAAAAACACATTCCAGTTTGAAATTTATCCCCAACCCTTGCAATTCCAAAAATAAGTCTTAAAGCACTTTTACATTGATGGTGTAGAGAAGGCCTGAGATCCATGCAGCTATTACTCTCCCTGATTTACATTTAAGTGTATTTTTTTTGACAGACTTACTGCGGTTGTTAGAAGAGGCTCAGTGAGTCAGAAGGCTCAGGGTTCAAACTCCACTCTAGAAACTTGAGTGCAAAACTAGGCTGACACCTCAGTGCAGTACTGAGGGAGTGCTGCACTATTGGAGGGAACATTTTTCAGATGAGACATTAAACTGAAGCCCTAGTTGCCTTTGCAGGTGGACATAAAAGATTCCAGGGCACTATTTGAAGAGGAGCTGGTGTTCTTCAGGTATCCTGGCCAACATTTATCCCTCGAATTACACCTAAAACTGATTCTTTATTCATTACTGTGTGCTACATTTCCAACATTACAACAGTGACTAAAGTCTAAAAGTGTTTTGTTGGCTATCGGAACATAGGAAATAGGAGCAGCAGTAGGCCATTCAGCCCCTCATGCCTGCTCTGCCATTCAACTAGATCATGGCTAATCTTCTACCTCAATGCCATTTTCCTGCACTATCCCCATATCCCATGATGCCTTTAATAGCAAAAAATCTATTGATCTCTGTCCTGAACATAGCCAATGACTGAGCCTCCACTGCCTTCTGAGCTAAAGAATTCCAAAGATTCACCACAAGAAATTGCTCCTCATCTTAGTCCTAAATAGCCTGCCCCTTATACTCAGACGATGTCCCCTCATTTTACTGCCCCAGCCAGGGGAACCATCATTTCTGCATCTACCCTGTTGAGACCTGTAAAAATTTTGTATGTTTGAATGAGATCATCTCTCATCCTTCTAAACTCTAGAGAATACAGGCCCAGTTTCCTCAATCTCTCCTCAATCCTACCATCCCAGGAATCAGTCTGGTGAAGTTTCACTGCAATCCCTCCATGGCAAGTGCATCCTTCTATAGGTAAGGGGCCCAAAACTATACACAATGCTCCAGGTACAATTTCCCCAAGGTTCTAAGCAATTTCAGCAATACCTCTTTACCCCTGGACTCAAATTCTCCTGCAATAAAGACCAACACACCATTTGCCTTCCTAACTGCATGTTGCACCTGACTGTTAGCTTTCAGTGACACATGAACAACGACTCAGGTCCCTTTGGACATCAACACTTACCAATATCTCACTATTTAAGAAATCCTCTGCATTTCTGTTTTTCCTCCCAAAGGAGATAACCTCACTTTCTTCCACATTATAACCCGTCATGTTCTTTTCATTCACTAAGCCTGTCTATATCTCCTTGAAGCTCCTTTGCATCCTCCTCACAACTCACATTCCCTCCTGGTCTTGTGTCATCGGCAAACTTGGAAATATCACAGTTGATCTCCACATCCAAATCATTGATATGGATTGTGAATAGCTGTGGCTCCAGCACTGATCCTTGTGGTACCCCACCAGTCACAGCTTGCCAACCTAAGAACGATCCGTTTATCACTACTCTCGGTTTTCTCTCCGTTCTCAATCTATGATAGCCCAATCCCATGAGCACTAGTTTTGTTTACTCCTGTGTGGGACCTTATCAAAAGCCTTCTGAAAATCCAAGTGCACCACATTCGCTGGTTCTCCCTTATCTATCCTGCTGGTAACATCCTCAAAAAAACTCAAGCAGGTTTATCAAACATGATTTTTCCCTTTGCTGAGCCCCTACAACATGGAAAGAAACCCAACACTGTATATTCAAAACTTTATCGTTATTGCTATTTTTTTTATGCTGAACAAAGAAAAGTTACAAGTCACTTGATCACAGGGTTGGCGCCTGGCTGGGAGCTATCCCCAGCAGCTTCTAAAACAAAAGAACTCTTTTTTTCAGCTTCTGGAATTTCACACCTCAACAAAAGCAAAGGAAGTGCAGCCGAACTGGCAACCCCATCCTGAAATATCACAAAAGAAAAAGTTCAAAACTCTAAACTGGACGAGATGCTAACAACCGAGTTGTCTCTCTTCTAAGGAGGAACATTGGAATCCTGGCCAGGAGCCCAAACACTAACTGTTAAGCTGCAATTAACCCGCGATAGGCCATGTCACATGACCTATCTGGCTCTGGTCTTTTGGACAGTTTTAACATTACAGCTTTGGGTCTCTCAGTCAGACTGCTGTTTTAACATCAACTGGACAAAGCTCCAGCAGCTGGGTTGGGTAAGCAGTCTCAACTCCCTGAAGCCTGCTGGATTCCAAATCTGATCAGCGCGTGCCAAGTGGTCTAAGCACAGAAAAGCCCATCGTCTCCATAATGTCAACCTCATTCATTTCAAAGATTTTTGTACTGTTTCACCAGCTAGAAACTCATCAGAATGGAATCCCAACACCAAGTAACACCCTTTGGACTCTGACTTTAGACTCAAGAACTCACATGAGCTAATATTCATTTTCTGTGGTCTTTATACTATAAAACTCCTTTTTGCTACTTTGCTATCCCCCCCACTTTTACTGTATGGGCAGAGTTTTACAGTTGACATGCAGTGGCAGGCGCCACATGCATGCGCGTAAAATGATGCACGATGATGTCGGGCGTGCATCCCGACATCACCGCGTGCCATCGCAATATTTCGGCACTATGAGTTCGGAGGTTCGCCTGCTATTAATTAACGGGCCAGTTAAGGGCCTTGAAGCAGCAATTGACATCGATTTTGCGCAGCCTGTGGGCGTTGTATGGGCGCGACAGGCAGGCCACATTTTCATAGACCTCATCCATGGGCGGGATAAGCTAATGTGAGTTGGTGGAACTTTAGTTTATTACTTACTGCTACTTGCTTGTGTGAACAGGACAACTTCATTTCGCTTCAGAGCTGCTGTGTCAGAAATAACAGGCTTCAGTTCAGGACTCCGGAGGAATTATAACACTTGGGGCCTTCCAGGTATCAGACAGCCTCCCTGGGAATGGGAGTTGTGCTCTCCTCTGGAAACACCTCCTCTGAGGAGGAAGAGAAGACCAGAAGGGGGAGGAGGCCAGGAGTCCATTTTCAGCCTCCAGGGGAGTCACCTGTGGGAGAACAGGAGCAGGCACAAGGGGTGCAGGGCCAACAGGAAGTCCAAGGTGGCAGGGGCCACAGAAGATGCCGCTATCCTGCTGCCAAGGTTTACAGGTGGCAATGCAGCAATATGCAGGTGGCAATATGTCTGAGATGCAATGCCGCCTCTCAAAGGAGACAGCGACCTCCATTTCTCAGATGATCGGCCCTGAGATCAGCTCCGACTGTGTGGATGGACACCCCACGCCAGTGGTGTTGAAGGTCATGGTGGCCCTCAACTTCCATGCCTCCGGCTCTTTCCTGGGGTCGGTGGGTGATCTTTATGGAGTCTCCCAATCAGTTGTCCACAGTTGTGTTAAGCTGGTGACAGAAGCTCTGTTCAGGTGTGCATTGATTTTCATTCACTACCACACAGATGAGGCCAACCAGGCTGAGTGAGCCAGAGGCTTTGCCATGATTGTTGGATTCCCCCGCATCCAGCGTACGATCGACTGCACACATGTGGCCATCAAAGCACCAATGGGTGAGCCAGGAGACGTCATCATCAGGAAGGGATATACAGGAAGTGGAATACTCCATGGACTAACAGATAGTGTGTCACCAAAGGATGCAGATTCTGAATGTCTGTGCAAGGTACCCTGCCAGTTCCCATGATGGTTACATCCTCAGATACTCCCAGGTGCCGGGTCTCTTCAGTGCTCCAGCCCGGCTGGATGGATGGCTGCTGGGTGACAAGGGTTATCCCCTCAGAAGGTGGCTCATGACGCCTCTCCGCCATCCAAGAACAGAAGCTGAGCAGCGGTACAATAGGAACCAGGGCACCTACAAGGGCAGTGGTCTTCTCAAGATGCACTTCCGATGCCTGGACCGTTCAGGGGGTGTACTCCAATATCCCCAGATCATGTATCACTGACAGTGGTTGCATGCTGCACTCTCCACAATCTGGCGCTGGAAAGGGGGGGAAGCAATGGAGGAAGAAGATATTGACGCAGCTGCTCTGGCAACAGACAATGAGTCCAGTAGTGAGTCCGAGGACGGGCACGGTCAGGAGAATGCTGAGGGGATAGACATTGACCTGGGCAACATCCAGGGAGGCAGGGACACCGGGAGGCTTTGATCCAACACTCCTTCAGCAAGCCTACCTAATAAGAACCACCGCCACATGCCAGGGCTGCAGGCTCCATACTCGATACCTGAAAGCAACACTTGTTTGGTCAACAGCATGAACTATGTGCCATTTCAATGAAGCCCAATGACAAACAAGTCACTCATAATATCATGGGTTCCCCTTCACCTGCAGAACTAATGAAGCATCCAGACGCTTGTTGAAAACAAACACATTTAATGCTTTGCAGCTTGGCATACAGAAATCAAACTAAAGGAAAAGGTGTTGAACATCGCACCAACTTAACAGTAACTTAAAAGTGGGACAAAAGAAAACCACCAGTGATAAGCCTGTGTTCTGCCTCAGGTGCTTTATGTTTGTGTTTGCGGGAGCTATGTCTAGGATATGTCTATGTCTAGGATCCCCCCCCCGCCCGTCACCAGCATTGAAGGCAGCCTGCTCACTCTGCTGTCCTAGAAAAACTCAGCAGGTCTGGCAGCATCGGCGGAGAAGAAAAGAGTTGACGTTTCGAGTCCTCATGACCCTTCGACAGAACTAGTTCTGTCGAAGGGTCATGAGGACTCGAAACGTCAACTCTTTTCTTCTCCGCCGATGCTGCCAGACCTGATGAGTTTTTCCAGGTAATTCTGTTTTTGTTCTGGATTTCCAGCATCTGCAGTTTTTTGTTTTTATTTTTTCACTCTGCTGCCCTGTTGGCCTTGATGACCTTGGCAGGTGTCCTCCGGCCCGTGGAGCCTGTGCTGGCCCCGCATGGGAGGGAGTGGCCAGTGCCATGGCTGGCATCTCCCCAGTCGCCGCAGCCTCATCGGATGCCACGGTCACTGGTAGAGGGGCGGAGGAACTGCTGCCCTCATCTAGAGCGCCCTGAGAGGAGCCCGCAGAGATGACAGGCAGCTTGTGTGCAAATGTCAGGTCGCTTTGGACCTCCCTGCTCACCATTGATGGACAGCCACCTAGCTGGGATACTGGGTGCCCAATCCATCTCCTACACTGACACTGACCAGCTGAAGTCATTGCCAGTGTGAGGGCTTGCAGGTCCAAACACATCCCCAGGAAGCCCTGATTGATCTCCTGGAGGAGACAGTGCGCTCGGCCATGAGGGTCATTGCATTGCTCATGCTCTGCATGGACTCCTCCATCACTGAGACCATGGCACGCATGCCCTCATGTATCTAGATCCTCCCGCACACCCTGCTGGACTTCCAGCATCTGCTGCCTCAGGGACGACTCCAGGGGCTCATCATCAGCCACCGACTGAGCATGTTCCTGGTCCCCAACATTCTTCTGACTGCTGGCGCCCTAGGCACTCTCTGCCTCAGACTGCACCTCAAGCGAGTGTGAAGTGCCCTCACCGCTGTGCATCTAGATACTAGCCGATGATCTTACTCCCACCGAGGTGCTGATGTCTGTGCTGGTGACTGCCTGGCTGAGAGAGTGTGGCGCTGGTGCGTTCATATCTTCTGTGCCCTCAGTGGTCATCAGCGACCCTTTAGGCTCCTGAGACCGGGCGTGCTCTGGTGAGGCTGAAAGGAAGAACAAGGGCATTTGATTAGTTACAGTTGAAGTAGTTACACTGTTAATGTGCATGCCTGGCACCCGGATCAGGATGCACTCGTCTGTACATTATCAATGGGGATCCCACATTGGAGGCTGAAATCAATATACAGTCAACAGTGGAATGGTTGCAATGACAGACATTGTGACCTCAGTGCACAGCACTCTTACCTCCCAGTGGCACCCCAACCTCACCACGGTTGATCTAAGCGCATGGTGCCTCTCTGGTTCCAGTGCCTCCTGCTTGTACCTGGTGATGATGAGAAGATGGGCTGCTCTCCATCAGTCCACAGCCTCTCAGTATTATTGTGGGCTGTCTTCTCCTGAAAGGAGAGAAGAGCATTGATTAGTCCACCCTGTTCCTGCATTACCATTGCAGCCTGGTCAACCCTACCTGAGGAAAACCTTGCAAGGCTCAGCCAATTCGTGACCCTGGAGACACAAGACACTCATTCCAAACCGCCAGGGTTCACCACCTTGCCCAGATGCTGCCTCAATGACATTTGCCACTCACACTCTAAGAACTTCCAAACCCATGACCACTACCATCGATAAGGACAAGGACAGCAGGTAGATGGGAACATCACCATCTGGAAGTTCCCCTCCAAGTCACTCTTCATCCTGACTTGGAAATATATCACTGTTCCTTCACTGTCACTGGGTCCAAATCCTGGATCTCCCTCCCTAACAGCACTGTGGGTGTACCTACACCACATGGACTGCAGTGGTTCAAGAAGGCAGCTCACCACCACCTTCTCAAGGGCAATTAGGGGTGGGTAATAAATGCTGGCCCAGCCAGCGAAGCCCACCTCCTGAGAATGAATGAGTAAAAAAACAAAATTCTGAGGTGCAGCAGGGATGGGGGGGGAGCGGGGGTGGGGGGTGGGAACTGCTCCTAACTGCTGTGCTAAGTGACCCAGGTCAACACGGTACTCACCCTTCCCAATGGCAGGAGGTCACTTGTGTGTCTCACCATATCATTGGAGTTGACCCGTGTTGCCACCTCCTCCCAGGTAAGTTTGGTTAGGTGTTGGGGGGGGGTGCCTCCTCCTCCCATCCCTTGAGATAAGGATATCCCAGCATGCTGCCACCTCCTTGAAGGGGGCAATGAGGCACTCATCAGAGACCCTCGGGGCCAACTGCCCCGCTGACCTGCCCTCCCACCTGGCCTGCTCTCCGATGACATTGTCCATTGCAGATGACCGAACCCAACGGCAGCCTTAGGACGGCTGCCTGCGCCATTTATGAATAGGCCGCTGGGTCGCCATTGGACCTCCCGCTGCACCCGCCCCTTCCCGCAGATCTCGGGAGCCGCCAATTACGCTGGGTGGGCCTCAATTGGCCTATGTAAAATCGCAGTGCGCACCCGATCGCAGGCAGCCTGCTCTCGCCGAGCCCGTCCACTAACTGAAGAATTCTGGCCTATGTGTGTGCGGAGTGGGAAGTAGCGAACGCTCCTTTTTCCGGATTTTGAATGTGTAAAATAAGCTAACCTTCTGAGTTAATCCTAACTCGAGTTTGGTGTGGATTATTAGTAAAATTGGACCACAAAGAAATGAGGGGTCGGGAAAACACGCCTGCACCACTCTTTTAAAAACAAATTCAAAATGCCTTCTGCTTATGGACAGGTGGTAAGAGGAAATCTGCACATGGTGTCTGTCTCTCTCCCCTCTGTATCATTTTCATAAATTCATGTTGATTCTGCTCAGTCTCACCATTATTTTCTCAGTGCTCTGTTATCACAGCCTTTAGAATAGATTCTAGCATTTTCCCTACTACTGATGTCAGGCTAACTGGTCTTTGTTTCCCATTTTCTCACTCCCTCTTTTCTTAAATAATGGGGTTACATTTGCTACCTTCCAATCCGCAGGAGCCATTGCAGGATCTATAGAATTTTGGAAGAGGACCACCAACGCATCTACTATCTCAATTGCCATCTCTTTCAACATTCTGGTATGTGAATCATCCATTTTAAGTGGGCATCCACAATGAGCAGAAACATTGTTCCCATGAAAGGTCCAACATAGTCAATGTGTAACTGCACCCATAATCTTCCCGGCCACTCCCAAGGGTGTAAAGGAGCTGTCAATGGCAACTTTTATAGTTGCTGACATTGCACGCAATTTGTCACTAAACTCTCTATTTCACCATCCATCCCAGGCCACAATAGGTAGCTGCTTGCTATGGTCTTCATTCAGGATATTCCTGGATGTGCGCTGTGTAGTTCAATTAAAAGTGGCTCCCTTCTCTTTAGTCTAAAGTCTAAATAGACTACAATCTGAGGCAGTCCCTGCAAAAGCTTTTCATTATTCTCTGAAAGATGGCACATGCAGAGGAGACACCAAAAGGCAATTGTGTATGTTGGTACAACCCTTTATGGGTATTAATTGTGACAAATTCCTGTGAGGCATTATCTAACTCTAGTTGTTGATAAACATGACTCATGTCAAGTTTTGTGTACATTGTCCCTCCTGCCAGCTTGGTATACAGGTCTTCAATTTTTGGAATGGGGTGCCTGTCTAGCTTCATTACTTTATTGACCGTCAGATTGTAGTCTCCACAAATTCGGACGAGGAACTATCACTTGTGCTCCCCACAATGAGATGCCATCCTGGCTGGTTATTTCATGTCTTTGTTGAAGTATGGTTTCACTTAGTTAGAAACAGGCTCCTGTGACCAACCATGAAGCGCTTGTTCTCATACCTGAGATAGGACTGGGTCCCGACTTGTCCAGTCTCTGATCTGTCGAGCACAGACCAGTGAGGAATCTAAGAAATTTAACAATGAACCAAGTTCCTGTGGAACTGGGACGTGCTCATCATTTTCTTGTAAAGGCAAATGACTAAGGGCATCAGCGCAATTGATTTCCAGGCCTATATATGAAAGTGTACTCGTATGCTGCCAGGATTAAAGCCTACTGTTGTATTCTTGCTGAGGCTATGAGTGGTATAGTCTTGTCCTCAATAAACAATCCTAGCAATAGTTTGTGGTCTGAAATGATTGTAAAACGGTGGCTATGTACGTATGGGTGAAATTTCTTGACATCAATTTCTCGACATCAAAGACGATTGACTTTCTTTTTCTATCTCTGAGTATCCCCATTGGCTGTTCTGTGCCGTTGTCCATCCGATGAGAGAGCACTGCTCCCACTCTGTAGGGAGATGCGTCACATGTTAGCATCAACTCTTTTGGCTGGTCATAATGCACTAATAAATTGGACGAGTGCAACAATTGTTACACCTTTATGAAAGCTTCTTTCTGGGGCCCTTCCCAAGACCAACGTTGGTTCTTTTTGGGTAGAGAATGCAGGGGGGTGCCAGCACTGTAGACAAATTGAAGAGGAACCATCCATAATAGTTGATAAATCCTTGGAATGATTTGAGCTCTGAGGCATTCTTTGGCGCAGGTGCCTCTCTTATGGCTCTCACTTTCTCCTCAACCAGGTGGAGGCGCTGTGAATCTACCCGGTGACCCAAATAGATTACCTCCTTCACTTGGAACATGCTTTTCTTTTCTTTTTTTAAACGCACTCCAGTTTGCAAGAAACATTTTAAGACTGCTTCTAAGTTTGCCTAATGCTCTTTTTCAGTGAATATATTATCTAAATAGACTACAAACTGGAACAGTCCCTGCAGTAAACTTTCCATTGTTCTCTGAAAGATGGCACATGCGGAGGAGACACTGAAAGGCAATCTTTATATTTGTACAGCCCTTTGTGGATATTAATTGTGACAAATTCCTGGGAAGCCTTATCCAACTCTAGTTGTTGATAAACATGACTCATGTCAAGGTTTGTGTACATTGTCCCTCCTGCCAGCTTGGTATACAGGTCTTCGATTTTTGGAATGGGGTGCCTGTCTAGCTTCATTACTTTATTAACCATTAGTTTGTAGTCTCCACAAATTCAGATGCTTTGGTCCAGTTTAATGACGGGGACTATAGGTGCTGCCTATTCTGAGAACTGAACAGATTGTATAACGCCCAGTTTCTGTAGTCTGTGCACTTCAATGTCGACTTTATCTCACAGGTCATATGGCACAGGCCTTGCCTTCATGAAGTGAGGGGTTGCTTCCAGATCCACATGAATCTTGGCCTGCAGGCCCTGAATTTTCCCCAGTTTGTCGTTGAAGACAGTGGCATACTTTCGAAGTAGCTCTGGTAGCCCACGTGCTCTCAACTGGAAAATTTCAGCCCATTATAACTTAATCTCCTTTAGCCAGTTTCGCCCCAGGAGGCTTGGACCCTTACCTGCTGCCACCATCAAGAGCTTTGCCAATTAGCATCCATAAAGGACAGTTACTCTACTTATGCTTCTGACTTGAATGTCTTTACCCGTGTATGTTTTTAATTGGGCAGTTGTTTCCTCTAAATTTAATTGATGTTCCCCATTATTCAGATATCTGAAGGTATGTTCCCCAGTTACTATAGCGGAAGCTCCTGTTTCCAATTCCATTCTAACAGGTCTGCTATTTACTATCGCTGTTACAGATATTGGTTCTGTCTTTCCAAAATAGATTAAACAATGAGTAAATGTCTGAATTTGTTGATTCAGGATCTTCTACATTGTAGATCTCATTGGGTTTTTCCTTTCATTTAAAAGCCTTTCCTTGCACTGTCTCAATTTATGTCCATTTCTGTGACAACAATAATTCGATTTTTTTAAACTACCAATTGTTAAAAGACTGCATGTTTCCACCTCTGTTTAAATTATTCTCTGTTTTCACTGATAAGTCATTTTTTTCTCATTATCCGGCTAACTGGGGCCATTTCCTGCTTCTCAGCACAGTCCTGCATTTTCACATCCTTCTTGACTGGGTTTTCCTGCCCGATGTGGGGGATGGCGCCATTTTGCATGTCTTGTATGGCTTTTGAATCTCTTACTGTGCTTTCCATAGTCAGTGCTATCTTCAGCGCCTTCTTGAAATCCAAATTCGCTTTGGACAATAATCTCTTCTGAATCGTGTCCTCATTCACACCGCACACTAAACGATCTCTGAGTATGTTGTTTAGAGATGTACCCAACTCACAATGTTCCATTAACTGCTTCAACCTTGCCACATAGCATGCAACTGTCTCCCCCAGGCTTTATTTCTTGAGTTAAACTTGAACTTTTGCATTGTTACTGAGGGCTTTGGTTGATAATGCCCTTCACGAAGTCTACCAATTCACCAATTCAAATTTTTTTTGAATCTGGGACATTGGGTGCTGTCAAACTATGAATCAAACCGTAGGCTTTATTCCTACATGAACTTAAGAGGATTGCTCGCCTCTTCTCATCCCCCGTAACCTCGATCGCTTGGAAAAAGAACATGAGGTGTTCAATGTAATGAGACCAATCATCCATGGCTGAATCAAAAAAATCAATTCTTCCAAATTGCGACATTCTGAGAGCAAATTACTTCTTCAGTTTGAACGGAACTTTTACTTATATTTACTGGGCGAGGTACGGTGCAAATTTCTTTTCACTTGATTTCTTCTGGTTAAACTTGTTTTATTCTCATTGCCAGTTTGTTGTGAGAGGTGGCCAAGTTGGTGCTATTGATAAGAGTTGATCAGCAGACACTTCTTAGGTGGAAACTTCAAATTTATTTACAAAGGTATGCAGCAGCAGCTACACGTATGCTCTCACTTCAAACTCTATCTCTACACTACTAACTACAGAAGTAGCCAGTGCTACTCTCCTATTGATTCATGTGATCTTCCTTAACAAGCATTATGCTTAAAGTTATATTACACACTAAATAAAACCATAATTACCACACCTATTATAAATTCTTCTGTCTCTGCCTGCATGGGCCCACATTTGGCTATACTAATTTTTTCCTCTTTACACACCTATAGAATCTTTTACAGTTAGTTTTTATGTTTCCTGCTAGTTTACTCTCATATTCTAGTTTCTCTTTCTTTATCAGTTTCTTGGTCCTCCCATGTTGAACTCTAAAAAGTTCCCAATCCTCAGGCTTACTACATTCATTGGCCATTATATAAGCCTCTTCCCATGATCTTATGCAATCTTTAACTTCTGTTGTTAGCTACAGTTGGGTCACTTTTCTGGTTGGGTTTCATTCCTTAAAGGAATGTATATTTGTTGTAAATCATGTAATAATTCCTTAAATGCTAGCAATTGCCTGTCTATCATTATGCCTTTTAATGTCTTTCCCCAATCTACCACAGCCAATTTGCCTCTCAGACCTTTGTAGATTCCTCTGTTTAGATTTAAAATCCATTTCAGATTGAACAACATCTCTTTGAAACTTAATGTAAAATTCCATCATATTGTGGTCACTCTTCCCTAAAGGCTCCTTTACAAGAGATTATTGATCAACCTTCTCTCCTTGCACAATACTAAATTCAAAATAGCCCATTCCTTAGTTGGTTCCTCAACATACTAATCTAGAAAACCAACTTGTACACACTCCAGGAATTTGTCTTCCACAGCGTTAGTGCTAATTAGGTTTACCCAATCTATAGATAGCTTAAAATCCCCCATTATTACCCATGTTACGTGCAGCTCTAATTTCCTGATTTATACATTATCACTATAATCTGGTCGCCTATAAACAACTCCCATGAGTGTTTGCTGCCCCTTGCTCTTTCTTAGCTCCACCCAAACTGATTCTACATTTTGATCTTCCAATCTAAGATCTTCTCTCACTAACGCACTGATCACATCCTTTATTAATGGCACGTTCCCACCTCCTTTTCCTTCTTGCCTATCCTTCCTTAATGTCAAATACCCTTGAATTCAGTTCCTAACCTTGGTCACCCTGCACCCATGTGTCTGCAATGGCAACTAGATCATACCTGTATATTTCTATTTGGGCTGTCAATTCATCCATCTTGTTGCAAATGCTGCATGCATTCAGATAGAGTGTCTTTAATTCTGCCTTTTTAACATTTTTATGTATTTTGACCCTATTTGATGCTGGCCTTTGTTTCTGTTGTCTTCCAATTCATGTACTCCTTTTTTCTTTCTACCATTTATGGGAAGGTGATGGCATAGTGGTATTGTCACTAGATTGGTATTCCAGAGACCCAGGGTAATGCTTTGGGGACCTGGGTTCAGTGAAATTTGAATTCAATTTACATGTGACTCCAGATCCACAGCAATGTGGCTGACTCTTAAAATGCCCTCTGAACAAGGGCAATTAGGGATGGGCAATAAATGCTGGCCTAGCCAGCAACCCCTACATCCCATGAACGATTTAAAAAAAAAATTACCAGCTTTGTTTCTCTCCTATCTGAATTCCCTCTCTGGTTGCCATCTCCTTGCCAAGCTAGTTTAAACTCTCCCCAAAAGCAATAGTAAATCTCTCTGCAAGGATATTGGTCCCAGTTCTGCTAAGGTGTAACCCGTCCACCAGGTACATGTCTCCCTGCCCCAGAACCAGTCCCAGTGCCTCAAAAATCTAAAGTCCTCCCTCCTGTAACATCTCTCCAGCCACAAGTTCATTCACTCTATCTTCCTATTTCGATTAAATGCTTTGGGACATCCTGAGGTTGTGAAAGCTGCTGGTTAAAAAGAACTCTTCTTGGCTGCTCCCTCCGAGGTTTCCTGCACGGAGGGAGTTTTGCAGGATCCTCCATCGGAGGTTTGGGCAGAAAAATCAGAGGAAGGTAAGTAGGTAGTTTTTTTTAATCTACAGGGAACAGGAGGTTTTGACCCTGCTTGGAAGATTTGGGCCTATGTTTCTAATTGTGGTAATTATTCACCCAAGGGGGCTGATTTCCATTGGCTGATGTTAATGGCCTCAGAATGAGGTCAGTATTCTTATGGCTCTGTTCACCTCAGTGATACAGCCAGTTTAATTTTGAAAGGCATCTAAATGCCTGATTCATGTGATAGGCCCATTTTGGCATTAATAGGACCCTGATCGCCATTTAAGGTCAATGCCAGCACTGTGCTTACTCTGATCAGTTCCACAGATGATGAAACCTTGGAGGCTTGCTAAGATAAGTGCCAAATTATTTTTGTGGGCTCCTGAGGAGAATGTTTGCTCCACCTGGGCTCATAGAAATTACCTGGGCTGCTGCTGCATCTCCATCCTCTGCAATCGCAACTTCTCCTTCCTGCCTGCCCAACCACCAGACAATTTACTTTGCTGGCTATTGCAGTGGTTTGGCTTTTAGACCTCAATTTAGTTGCTGCCAAATTTAAATGAAGATGAGCCAAAGTGTGGTATGGTGGGGTGAGGGGACCACAGTCACAAAGAATGGAGGTTCCAAAGTTGTAGCTCTACCTCCCACCAAGTGTCGCTGCTATCTCATCAATAGCCACCATTATATTCCAAAATTCTTCCTCATTGTTCCCTTTCCAATTGGCCCTTTCTCAATCACCCTCTTTCTAATTGTGTCTTCCCAACTGCCCGTATCTTTTTCCCAGTTTCCAAGTTGTCCCTCAAAGCCAATCATCCACCTTCCCTATGGGCCCCTTCCCAATCAGCCCTGTCTTGGCCATCCCCCTTTATCACTTACGCACGGGCTGCAACAGACATAGCCATGAGTTGATCTTCAATTCTAACAGCCAGTGAGCTGTCCGCAAATATTGAGTTCACCTCAGGCCTCACCAATCAGGCATTGCAATTGTGCCCTGCACCTCCCATACTGTTAATAATTTCTCCCTCCCCTGGTGCAGTCAGTTAACGTTTCAGTGACTGGAGTCTTTAATGTTTTCCAGCAGCCTTTAGGGTCAGTCAGGCCCATACACTGCAGTGTGTGCCAGGCACTCGGCCTGTACAGAACCGATTTGATTCTGAGCTTAGCTCATTCCTCTTCAAAATACAGCAGGCTGGGATCTTGTTATTGGCTGCACACATATCAGAATCTAACCCAGAGGAAATAAATATTTCGAAATGCTGAAAATACCCATTAATATCTGAGAAGGGAAAGAACTGTAAACATTTGGGGTCAAAGATTCTTCACCAGACCTTAAAACTAAAAGAAAAGCCAAAGAAGATGCTAATGGGCTTGTGGTGGATCTCCAGCATTTTGTGTTTTTGTATTTACCACATTAATGGAAATAAGAATTAAAACACAAGTTAACATAGTAACAAGTAAATATATAAATATATAACAAATAAAGATAGATAAGAAAATAAAGACGTAACTTTGCTACCTCAGTAATAACCAGATGCCATGGTATGGAGATTGAATGGAATGAAGAGTTTGTGTTGAAGGGGATAATAGAAAGAAGGATGGAAGTTATACTTATTCAATATATATATATTAGAATGATTCTAAATGGCAAAAGTTGGTGTGCACTATCAGCATTAAGTTCCCAGAAGGAAAAAATAGTAAAAACTGGGAAACAATACTGGTCTGAACTGGCCATGTATACCTTAAAATGGAATACTGCTAAAAACTGGGAAATAAGAGTACTGATCTGGAATGTTTATCCTTCTGGAAAGTAATTTATTTCTGAATCTTGAGAATGTTGAGACTGTATTCAACCACATCAGATCACAAGATTCATAAAGAAAACAAATAAATAGTACTATTAACTGTGCACATTCAAATGTAACAGTGAAATAAATGTACATGTGAGTTAAGTTCAATGTACCATTGACTAGCATTTATCAGAGTTCAATGTAGCAGTGAATTCGCATACAGTAGCATCCCAGATTACATTGGATAGGTAGATGAAGGAAAAAAAGATAAAGGGAAATGGGGACACGGTAGGCAAATATTTGCTTACCTGATGGAGGCCGGGGAAAACACTTAATGGCCTTCTTTCTATGTTGGAATTTCCTTCTATGTGTCTCTATTTATCTGTGAGCTCAATGTCGCAGCGAGTTCAGAATATCAGTGTATTCGATACAGCAGTCAGCTTTGCAGTTCAAACCTGCCCCTCCAATTGGAAAATTCTTGTTCAGGTTTCTAGGGAGCCTTCAGTCAGCTGGGTCTGTTAGTTATTTTTAATTGGGGTAACTCAGCCTCTCTGAGTGTAACAAATGGATCTCATTCTGTTTACCCCTAATTCCAGAAAACAGAAGTGGGTGTGCATAAGTCAGAGCTCCTCAAACTCTGGGTCACAATGAGATGAAGTTTTGTAGTCCTGATCTCCGAGGCTGCAATTGCTACCGTGGAGCTTGGATGGAGTGCTAAGAGCTGCAAGGCCCCTTTAAACACTTGTGCTTTGGTGGGAGTGGTCTAATAGACAGAACTTTGATTCCTGCTGCAAAAAGTGGCTAGGAAAAGGGATTTGTTTTCTTCTTTAAAAAAACCCCTGCAGTTTAAACACTTTCCACCATGCTCAATCTCACTGCCCCCCTCCCACCACCAATCCCCCGGCCCTGTTCAGCAGTTGAGGGCATCCTCCTGCCCCATCCATTTAAGTTAAGGAACCATTCAATTTTCGGGAGAGGGACCACCAACAGTCCATGACTGGACTGATTACCTCATACATCCATTTAAAAAAATCAAAAGGAGAGGTAAAATCTAATTGTCATTCAAGCAGTCAATGAATATTAACTTTGAACCTTTGTGCAGCAGGAGTCAGAGCATGGATGTGTGTTGTGATAGGTTTGCTGTTGTCAGTGCTTTGTAGGTCTGATGAATGTCCTATGGTAACCTTGTCTGCCAACTGAAATTCTGAAGGGATGGTCAGCAGTGTTAGACAGCAAGCTTGGTGGGCTCACTGAGATTAGTGAGTGAATGATATTTCCATTGTTGGTGCCTGCTGTTGACTTTCTGGGTGAAAAGGCTCAAAAGGACGGAAAAACCTGGGTACAAGGAATTGGGTTAAGGACATGATGGGGAAAAGGCAGAAGAAGAAGAATCCGGGCAGGGGTGGGTGTGAAGAAATGGCAAAATATGTGCTAGGATCAATGGAGTCATGTAGATTATAAATACAGACAGGGATTCCAGGTACTGGATAATACAGACGGGGTTCCAGGTACTGGATAATACAGTGGCTCCAAGTACTGGATAATAGAGACAGGGGTTCCAGGTACTGGATAATACAGACAGGGGCTCCAGGTACTGAATAATAGAGACAGGGGTTCCAGGTACTGGATAATACAGACAGGGGTTCCAGGTACTGGATAATACAGACAGGGGCTCCAGGTACTGGATTATACAGACAGGGGTTCCAGGTATTGGATAATTCAGACAGGGGTTCCAGGTATTGGATAATACAGACAGGGGTTTCAGGTACTGGATTATACAGACAGGGGTTCCAGGTATTGGATAATACAGACAGGGGTTACAGGAACTGGATAATACAGACAGGGGTTCCAGGTACTGGATAATACAGACAGGGTCTCCAGGTACAGGATAATAGAGACAGGGGTTCCAGGTATTGGATAATACAGACAGGGTCTCCAGGTACTGGATAATACAGACAGTGGTTACAGGTACTGGATAATACAGACAGGGGTTCCAGGTACTGGATAATACAGACAGGGGTTCCAGGTACTGGATAATACAGACAGGGGTTCAAGGTACTGGATAATACAGACAGGGGTTACAGGAACTGGATAATACAGACGGGGTTCCAGGTACTGGATAATACAGACAGGGGTTCCAGGTACTGGATAATACAGACAGGGGTTCCAGGTACTGGATAATACAGACAGGGGCTCCAGGTACTGGATAATACAGACAGGGGTTCCAGGTATTGGATAATACAGACAGGGGTTCCAGGAACTGGATAATGCAGACAGGGGTTCCAGGTACTGGATAATACAGACAGGGGTTCCAGGTACTGGATAATAAAGACAGGGCTTCCAGGTACTGGATAATACAGACACGGACTCCAGGTACTGGATAATACAGACAAGGGCTCCAGGTACTGGATAATGGAGACAGGGGTTCCAGGTACTGGATAGTGCAGAGGATGTTTTTTGATAGGGGTCATGATGGGAAATGAAGGAAAACTCAATGGCTTTTTCAGCAATAATGAAGAAAGCAACAGGGCAGGAGAGGAAAAGTTAAGTAACAGTACTTTGCATGTGATATTCATGGGCAGTTCTATCATAAAGACAAGGCTACTAGGTTGGTGATTTATCCTTTGGGAATTTTGGTGTATCACTGGGTAAGTTAATGCCAGAAGGCAAAGGTGAGTTGTCAGTAGTTGGCGATGTAGAAATTAATGGCCAAGAGAAAGCTCACAGAGGCCGGTTCTGTTTTCCTAACTGTTGCCATAGATTTGCGAAAGGTACTAAGTTCATGTATAAACCGTGACTGTAATTGAATGGTTGGCCAGATAGGACATGGGATTTGTGAATAATTTGTTCTGTTTTGGGGGTTAACCAGGATGAAATGGAAAGTGATGGGCTGCATCATGTCCATGGCTAGGTAAAGTGCACTAAGGCAAAAGGTTCACTGGCCAGTTTGTTATAGCAGCGTGTGGAAATGGAGTGCTACTGGGAGAGAATGTTTCAACCATAAGAGGAAGTTCTTACAAGTAAATGTGGGGACAACAAAAGGGAAATAAAGAGAAATGACAAATCAGAGAGAAAAAATGCTAAATATTTTCATACTAATACCGGGAGCTTATGGAGTAATCTTATTCAATAGAAACTGTGTCTTGAGGGAAATTACAGGCAGATTATTATAATAGAGCAGCTTGGGGAGAGCACTGCCTGAGAGATTAAAATATCTGAGTATGGAGTCTATAACAGGATCAGACAAAACAAGACTGGTGGAGGTGGCATCATCCACAGAGAGAAGCAGCAGAGACAACTGAAGGAGCAGAAACAATGAGAGAAAAGGAAAAAGGATCATTTTTGGATGTTGCTACAGGTCTTGAGACTAAAGGGTCTGAGGAACTGTTGTAATATCCAAGACTACAAGTTAATGATGGGGTACATCAACTATCTCAGGGAAACCACGGAGAGGTCTGTGATACAATAGTTTATTTTATATCTTTCTGGGATGTGGGAGTCACTGGCAAGGCCAGCATTTGTTGCCCATCCCTAATTGTCCTTGAATCAAGTGGCCACTTCAGAGAGCAGTTATGACTCAATCACATTGCTGTGGGTCTGGAGTCACATGGGTAAGATCAGATAAGGATGGGAGATATCCTTCCCCTAAAGGACATCAGTGAAGTGAACAAGATGGTTTTTTACAACAATCTATGGTAGTTTCATGGGCACCATTACTGAGAATAGCTTTCAATTCCAGCATTTATTAATTGAATTTATGTTAAACTAGCTCCGCAATGGGAGTTGAAACTGTGTCCTCAGAGCATTAGCCTGGGCCTCTGGATGACAAGTCCAATGACATGATCACTACATCACCATTTCCCCACAAGTTCTTTCCTGTCTGTCCCGGTCCTCGCTCCTTCTGCCACCTCCATGTCTAATGCTGCATCGATTGTTTCTTTACTGGATTGTCAAACAGCCAATAGATTCTGGGGATATCCTGGAGCTAATCGTAAGATTAATGTAGAATCCAAAGATCATGGTATTATTAGAACTTCATTTGCTCACAAAGGTGTAAAAAAAGGTTGTAAAATATTGGATTTTATCATCATAGATAAGTGAGAATGGAAAATAAGCTAATAGCTGACAGTTAATTGGAACAGAATACTGGTTGGAAATTCTATAATGGATAGACGAGAATTATTTACGGAGCTGTTACTGAGGCTGAAATCAAAATAAATTCTAGTTAAGTGAAAATTAAAAGCAAGGCTATTTAAAACTGAACTATGTAGGATAACTTATCTGCATCCTGCCCAACCACAAGCATGCATTAGAAAGTTGCAGGTGACACAAACAGCAGGGATCAATGCTGTGTATGGCTGACAGACCCAACAATCCCCAGCTACAACCCATGCGTTGTGCTGCTCTCTGCTGGGAGTGCACGTTCACAAATTTTGTTATTACGAGTGTGGTATTCCTGATGGACAGGCTTTTTAAAGCATACTGAGAATCTGACGGGAAAGAGGATTAGGCAAATTATAAAATAACAAGGAGAAGCAGGTTAAAAAAGTTAAAGAGGGAGTCAAGGCTGACACTGAATCTGAAACTGCTGCAATGATCTCCAGTAACGATAGAGGGGTTCTCAAAGTAAGCAAACAGTAGAGTATCTGAGGACCACGCCCACTTGAGAAACACCTTGATTCTAAGGCATCTTTTACAATCTTATTTGAAAATACATTTTTCAGCTACCTAACAATTTACAAAGAAACATTAATTTTACAGAAAATGGATGGATGCCATTTTAATTCAGTGCTTCAATGCTGTGCCATTTCTGTTTAATTTTAATTCAGTGTTTCAATGTTGTGTCATTTCTGTTTGCTGTGAAGTTTTGAAAATGAACCTGTGCTCTGCATTTGAATGAAGCTGAATGCGTTGTGAGGTTATTTGCGACACAAGCTATATCATTGTAACACAAGAAATATTTTGTGCTTACAGAAAAAAAAGACATCTGAAATTATATTTCAAACCACTGAGTCACACAAAGGTTTCATTTTTCAGTGGGCTAGTTAGTCTCTGCCCGTAACAGAATGGCAGCAAGCAGGTATTAGCTCAGGCCGTGGGGGTAGATCTTGACTTTGTGCTATAGCAGAAAATGGATGATAACAAATTCGCAGCCCGTATTACAGCCCTTATTACAGCTCGCATTACAGTCTGTATTACAGCTCCCCCCACTTTTATCTCCAGTGTCACAGGTTTTACACAATGGCTCAAAGTGAACATGATCCCCATCCCTCCTCCAAGTTGTTGTAATATGCCTTTAAGGAATTGCAGCATGACATCACTAGAAGGAAGCATGTCATGCAATCCTGTTTCAGTTTCACTTTTGCTCTCAGCGGGGCACATGCACACAGATCTGCAGCTCTGATGTCTTTAAGCTTTATGCCTACGTACAACTGTTCCCATGTGCCTAGTCTCAATAAATGAACTCACAACATGTTTACCCAATCCCTTTTGAGTGATTGGTGCCTTTATATCATTATACCACACATGACATGGTGTGCAGCAGTGGTTCCTTCTAAACCACATGGTGTTTAGCCTGACAGCAAGATTCAGTACAGATACAACATTCGAAGAGTCTTAGATCATGTTACATGGCCTGAGACGACCCTTGATGTCTGGTACCCAATTTTGCCTATGCCATGAGGAAAGAGCTTATCATAGGCCAAGCAGTCCCCATAAGAGGAAGCAAACATCAATCATCTAGATCATTTTACAAGATGGGCGGTGATGATTTGTACACAAAGCGCATAAGTGAAAAAACAAAAGGGTGAGGTAAAGAACCTACAGTGTGTCCCCTGATGCGTGCTACATGGTAGAGCTGGGTTTATTTAAAAGGTCCAGACTTTCAATTAATAAACTACATGTCCATTTTGTGTCTTACTCTTATTAATTATGGATAAAATGCTGTAATTAAATGGAATATTGTATCAGAGAGCAGTTACTTTTGTTCACTTTGGAAAAATAGAATTTACATTGTGATTGATTGGAAGATTCCTTTGTTCCTGAAGTGATCTCTCAATACCACAGAAAATGCTGGAAAAACTCAGCAGCTCTGGCAACATCTGTGGAGACAGAAACAGAGTTAATGTTTCAAGTCTAATATGACTCTTCTTCAGAAATCGACGGAACACCTGTTCCGAAAAAGAGTCATATTGGACTCGAAATGTTAACTTTGTTTCTCTTTCCAGCACTTTGTTTCTTTTGAATTTCAGGTCTCCAGCATCTGCAGTATTTCGCTTTTATCTCTTGATATCACGACCCAATTCATGTTGACCACGATCCTGCTGTACACTGACGACGGGCAATGTCATGGACAATCAATTCTGTGTCACTCGATGTCCAGTAGCCCAAAGCTTCATTTCACTCAGCATCTGTACTTTATCTCCAGCACCATCTGACAGAGCCTACAAACTGCTTTAAATGGCACAAAAGTGCTGATTTTTGTTTTATTTTATTTTACTGCAAATTGACTGTGCAATTCATTCCTTTCCCATTAACTCTTATATCTTGTGATGAATTGTAATGTGTTACGCTGTCTCTATGGCCCCAGGATTTCATGGATTTAGTTACAGAGGTAAACAATCCATTATCAGGTTTCACATCCCAAGGCATTTTCTGTTCGGTGACAAGATCTTACATCTTTTTTTTTGTTTATTTGGAATATTAAACATTTGATTGTGATGCATTATAGATCTTTATCTATTATAAATACCCTGAATGGGTGTACCTGGGGCGATACTGAACTTTCCTGACCCTGTTCCCTGTCAATGTGAATGCACAACAAAATCAATCTTAAACTCACCGGGCAATAACTGAGCCATCACTCCTGTCCTGCTCCAAGAGGGTGAAAAATAACTCTCTCTTGCAGTACACAAAGATCTTCTGCCATTTGAGAAGCACTTTAAATTCTTCTTAAGTTACTTCTTGCCAATTATCATTAACAACAACCTGCCAAATAAAACTTATTTAAAATTTAATACAGGGGAAAGTAACTCTAATGAGTATGGATAAAGTTTGTTATAAAACTGAGTTAATGATCTGGGTATAGGAATAAATTTGATGGGTCAAAATACCTTTTGTTGTTATAAAATTGATTAAATCCTTCAAAACAAAATGAATAAATAGCATCTTTGACACAGACAGGAAGTGAAGTCATGAACCAAAGGCAAAGGATAGATTATAGCAAGCCAGATACAAATTACAATTTATTGTCCAACCAAAATCAAAACTCAGCCTTTGCTCAAGCTAGGAATCTCTCAAATCAGATCTCACCAACTTACACTAATAGATCCCTGATTTGCCAATTCTGATGTCATCACTCACTGCATGTTATAAGTGTTTTACTGACACCACAGTTGCGATACAAATCTGGTTTTTAGCAGAAAAATAATGTAATCAGTGCGATTTGAGTTGCTTGGAGGGAGATCTGGGTCCTCTTCAAGTCTTGCTGCGAGGAAGATATCCTCTATAGTGCAGTAAATCTTGTTTCTAGTTGGTTTGGCATAGTTACCACTGAAGTCAGCAACCAAAGGATTACTCAATCATTAAACCAAGGCATTGTTTACTAAAAACACATCCTTCCTGGTGCACAATGTCAAACAGTACTTTTTATTCCAGCATTACCGGGCAGGCTAAGTGGTGGGAATCATAAACATAGGAGGCTGAATATACGCAATCCAGACTCATTGCCATAAATGCAGCAGAGCTGTCTTTGTGTCACATTGGTGAGTTAGCACTGATAGTGTGATAATTTCCAGGATCAGGCTACTTGCATTAAAAAGCCAGTAATCACGTCACTATGGTGCTTGTGTTGGGAATGGACAATGTGGCGTTTTCTACCAGATGTGGCCAAAACCAGAAAGACTCACTCAAAAGGGAATTGAAATACCCTATTTATCTCCTGGATTGCTTTTGGTTGGGACCACGGGTTGAGCTTGCCAGAGTCCAGTTCATTCAAGGCAGTGGATATGAGAGTGGTGCAAACTTCAGCCAATGTCACCATCTCACCTGTCAGGCTTTTCAGCCCCATTCTTGCTCCAATAGAAATTACCTCCGAATGATCGACAGGGTGAGGCCTGACATTACTGGGTCCCATCCCCTACCCGTAGCAAAGTGTGGCAATCAGCCTCAAGGCTGTTTGAGACCAGGTCATTCAATCATACTGCTCAACTAAAGGTGTCTCTCCAGGGGTTAAGCGAGAGTCTGATGGTGAACACAATAAAAGTGTTGTCCATGAACTGTGTAAGTAACTGTGGACTGTAATTCAATTTAACTTACTTTTCTTCAGCCCCTTCCTTGTTTTTTTAAGTTCTTGCACATGCAAGTAAATAACAGTGAATGGCTCTGAAGAAGGATCATACGGACTCGAAACATTAACTCTGTTTCTCTCTCCACAAATGCTGCTAGATCTGTGGAATTTTTCCAGCATTTTCTGTTTTTGTTTCAGATTTCCAGCATCTGCAGTATTTTGCTTTTACTTAAGTGAGTGGCTCATATTGGCAAGTGGAATTTTGTCAAAACTGAGCATGGAACAGCCCACTCAACGACTGAATCATTTCTCAGTCAACTCTTCGCTTTGCACTACCCAGAAAATTATTTGTTTGCACCAGTGCATGGAAGCATTCCTCATGATCAATGGTGCAGAGAAGGCTTAATGTATGGTGTGGAACAGAAAAAAAATATTGTTCTCTGACATGCAGAGGAAGGATGCTATAAAAAGGAAAAGAAATACAAGCAAAAAAATCAGGAAAGGACAAAATAATTTCCCTTTACATTGTCCTCTGGCTCAGAAAGAGGAAATAATCATTTACAAAAAGCACCTTTTAAAGTTCAGCAACATTAAAAGGCATTTACATTTCTGAGTACAATTCACAGCAGGATAATATGAGATTGAGCCCTTCTAGGCATTATTCTTTGTGTTACAAAATACAGTGAAACCAATTTTGTATAATTTTGTTTCATTTCAAAAATTACATAATTTAGAAATGCTCTATTTTATCATTTAAGATTTCCAGACAAATGCGGCTTCAACTAAAAAAATGACAACAATGAAATCCATTGAAATGCAGCAACGTAGTTAATGACAGACTATTCAGAAGGTAAATTACTTACAATTGCTAGGAAAGAACCTGATGGTATACAATGTCTTATCATGTCCTCAGGATGTTGTAAATCGCTTCACAACCAATAAATTATTCAAGATTTGTTGCTAAGCAAAAGCCAGAGCAAACTTGTATGCAAGAAATATACAGCCATGTCACCTGTAGTAAGATCAGAAACTGTTGGAAACACTCAGCAGATCTGGCAGCATATGTAGAAAGTGAAACAGAGCTAATGTTTCAGGTTGATGTTGGTTAAGGGAGGAATGTTGGCCAAGACACCAGCAGACCTCGATGCTCTTCTTCGAATGGTGCTGTAGGGTCTTTTCTGTCCATGTAAACTGGAACACAGGACATTGTTTTAATGCCTCATCTGATAGATGGCACCTCTGATAATGAGGACTCAGAGGCAGTAACCACCACCCAGGAGAGTGGGGCAAAAAGAGGACCGGAGATAGTAACCATCATCTATAAGAGTGGGTGAAAAGAGAACCAGAGGCAGTAACCACTGCCTAGACGAATGATCCAATCCAATCGAATCTGTGGCTCCAGAGCAGAGCGGCCATAGTCTGAGAGAAATCAAAGTGTGACATTACAGGAGAATGAATTATTGATTGGCAGGTGAATATTTTGCTCATTTATCTTCAAAACTTGTGTAATTTATTCATAGTTGTAAGGTTTTATTAGTTGTAGTAATGTTTACTATCAGTATGAAAGGTTATTGGGTGTAGCAGTGTTTATTAATTATAAATTAATTAAGAATAAATGAAGTAACACTTGATAAAGATGACAGGGCAGGTGATCTGTTGCAACTGCAGAATATTGAAGTTGTTAGGCACTGGGGTGATCCAGGGCAAACATGTCTGCAATAAGTTTCTGGAGCTTGAGGAGCTTCAGCAACTAGTCATTGAGCTGGAGGCTGAACTGCAGACACTGCAATGCATCTGGGAGGGGGAATGTTATCTGGACACCTTGTATCAGGTGGCAGTGACACCACAGAGGATAGGGTCTTCTGATTTGGTCAGTGGTCAGGGACAGGAAGGTCTGACAATGAGTGAGGCAGGTATGAGGACCCAGAAGGTAGATGTGGAGGTGCCTCGGCCCTTCCAATTGTCCAATAGGGTTGAGGTGCTTGCAGCCTGTATGGATGAAAGAGGTGGCTGCAGAGTGGATGAGCAAACTGGCCACAGCACCATGGTACAGGAAGCCATTTAAGTGGGGGGGGGATTAATAGGAATGTAGTGGTTGGGGACAGTAGAGTCAGGGGGATAAACACAGCTCTCTGTTGCCGACAGCAGGAGTCCAGATGGCTGTGTTGCCTTCCTGATGCCAGGATTCGAGATATATGCTCTGGGCTGGGGAAGAACTTGCAGTGGGAGGGGCAAGAACCAGTGGTGGTAGTCCACATAGGTACCAACGGCATAGGTAGAACTAGGAAAGAGATTCTGTGTTTTTTTATTCACTTATGGGATATGGGCATCGCTGGCTAGGGCAGTATTTATTGTCCATCTCTAATCGTCCTACATAAGGCGGTGGTGAGCTGCCTTCTTGAACTGCTGCAATCCATGTGGTGTAGGTACATCACGGTGCTGTTAGGGAGGGAGTTCCAGGATTTTGACCCAGTGACAGTGAAGGATCGGTGATATACTTCCAAGTCAGGATGGTGAGTGACTTGGAGGAGAACTTCCAGGTGGTGGTGTTCCATCTGTCAGCTGCCCTTGTCCTTCTAAATGGTAGTGGTCGTGGGTTTGGAAGGCACTGTTTAAGGAGTTTTGGTGAGTTCCTGCAGTGTATCTTGTAGATGGTACACACTGCTGCCACTTTGCATCGGTGGTGGAGGGAGTGAATGTTTGTGGATGGGGTGCCAATCAAGCGGGCTGCTTTGATCTGGATGGTGTCAAACTTCTTGAGTATTGTGGGAACCGCACTCATCCAGGCAAGTGAAGAGTATTCCATCATATTCCTGACTTGTGCATTGTAGATGGTGGACAGGCTTTGGGGAGTCAGGATGTGGGTTATTCATCACACGATTCCTAGCCTCTGACCTGCTGTTTAGCTACAGTATTTATATGGCTAGTCCAGTTCTGTTTCTGGTCAATGGTAACCCCCAGGATGTTGTTACTGGGGGATATAGTGATGGTAATGCCATTGAATGTCAAGGTGTGACGGATGGATTCTCTCTTGTTGGAGATGGTCATTGCCTGACACTTGTGTGGCGTGAATGTTACATGTCACTTGTCAGCCCAAGCCTGGATATTGTCCAGGACCTGCTGCATTTAGATGCGGGCTGATTCAGTATCTGAAGAGTCACGAGTAGTGCTGAACATTGTGCAATCATCAGTGAACTGTGGGCCATCAGCAGCAGCAGAAGAGTTGTACTTGAACTCAATCTATGACCCCATGGCCCAGCTTCTGACCTTATGATGGAAGGAAGGTCATTGATGAAGCAGCTGAAGATGTTTGGGCCGAGGACACTACCCTGCGGAACCCCTACAGTGATGTCCTGGAACTGAGATGACTGACCTCCAACAACTACAACCATCTTCCATTGTGCTAGGTGTGACTCCAACCACTGGAGAGTTATCCCCCTGATTCCCATTGACTTCAGTTTTGCTAGGGCTCCTTGATGCCACATTTGGTTAAATGTGGCCTTGATGTCAAGGGCAGTCACTCTCACCTCACATGGGGAGTCCAGCTCTTTTGTCCATGTTTGAACCTAGGCTTTAATGAGGTCATGAGCTGAGTGGCCCTGGCGGAACCCAAACTGGGCATCAGTGAGCAGGTTATTGCTAAGCAAGTGTTGCTTGATAGACTGTTGATGGCCCCCTCCATTACTTTCCCAATGATCAAGAGTAGGCTGATGGTGGTAATTAGCCGGGTTGAATTTGTCCTGCTTTTTGTGTACAGAACATATCTGGGCAATTTTCCATGTAGCTGGGTAGATGCCAGTATTGCAGCTGTGCTGGAACAGCTTGGCTAGGGGCGCAGCAAGTTCTGGAGCACAAGTCTTCAGTACTATTGCCAGGGCCCATAGCCTTTGCAGTATCCAGTGCCTTCAGCTGTTTCTTGATATCACATGGCGTGAATCAAATTGGCTGAAGACTGGCATCTGTAGGAGGCCAAGATGGATCATCCACTCAGAACTTCTGGCTGAAGATTGTTGTAAATGCTTCAGCCTTATCTTTTGCACTGATGTGCTAGGCTCCTCCACCATTGAGGATGGGGATATTTGTGGAACCTCCTCCTCCAATGACTTGTTTAATTCTTTGCTGCCGTTCACGACTGGATGTGGCAGGACTGCAGAGCTTGGATCTGATGCGTCGGTTATGGAATTGCTTAGCTCTGTCTTTCACTTGCTGCTTATTTGTTTGGCACATGTAATCCTGTGTTGTAGCTTCATCAGGTTGATACCTCATTTTTAGGTATGCCTGGTGCTGCTCCTGGCATGAACCTCCTGCACTCTTCACTGAAGCAAGGTTGATCCCCTGACTTGGTGGTGATGGTGGCGTGGGAGATATGCCGGGCCATGGGGTTACAGATTGAGTTCAAGTACAATTCTTCTGCTGCTGCTGATGGTCCACAGCACCTTATGGATGCCCAATCTTGAGTTGTTAGATCTGTTTGAAATCTATCCCATTTAGCACAGTGGTAGTGCCACACAACACGATGGAGTGTATCCTCAATGTGAAGACAGGACTTTGCAGTTGTCACTTTTACCGATACTATCATGGCAGGCAGGTTGGTGAGGATGAGATCAAGTACGTTCTTTCCTCTTGTTGCTTCCCTCACCACCCGGTCTAGCAGCTATGTCATTTAGGACTCGGCCAGTAGTAGAACTACTGAGCCACTCTTGGTGATGGACATTGAAGTCCCCCATCTGGAGTACGTCCTGCACCCTTCCTCCAAGTGGTGTTCAACATGGAGAAGCACTGATTCATCAGCTGGGGGTCTGGGGGCAGTACGTGGTAATCAGCAGGTTGTTTCCTTACCCATGTTTGACCTGATGCCATGAGACTTCAGGGGGTCCGGAGTTGATGTTGAGGACTCCCAGGGGAACGCCCTCCATCCCGTATACGGTGCTGTTACCTCTGCTGGGTCTGCTGGTGGGATAGGACATACCCAGGGATGGTGATGGTGGTGTCTGGGACATTATTCCTTTCCCAGTTTCATTCCAGTGAGTGGCGTTTAAGAGTCAACCACATTGCTGTGGATCTGGAGTCATATGTAGGCCAGACCAGGTAAGGGGACTATGAGTGAACCAGATGGGTTTTTACAACAACTGATTATTGACAATGGTTTCATAGTCATCACTGGACTTTTAATTCCAGATTTTTTATTGAATTAAAATTCCACCATCTGCTGTAGCGGGATTCGAACCCAGGTCCCCAGCGCATTACCCTAGGACTCCAGTGACAATACCACTATACACCACCGCCGGCTCCCCCTTGTTAGGGTAGATGCTGAGAGATTGTTTCCACTGGTCAGGGAATCTAGCACACAGGGGCACAGTCTCAGGATAAAGGACCAATCATTTAGGACTGAGATGAGGAGAAATTACTTCACTCAAAGGGTTGTGAATCTTTGGAATTCTCTACCCCAAAGGGTTGTGGTTGCTTCGTTGCTGAATACGTACGTTTAAGGCTAGAATAGACAGATTTTTGGTCTCTCAGGGAATCAAGAGCTATGGGGAGCTGGCGTGAAAACAGAGTTGAGCCCAAGATCAGCCATGATCTTATTGAATAGCGGAGCAGGCTCCATGAGCTGTGTGGTCTATTCCTGCTCCTACTTCTTATGTTCTTATATAGTAGATGAAGTGAATGTCATATTTGAGGTTTGTCTAAGCTGCTGTTAGTAGCGATCAGTGAAAGAACAGGTGCACCGCAAGGGAGTAAAAATGTTACTAACAAATCTGTTCAAAAACCTGCTGTACCCACTAGCTAAGTGGATCATCTGCTGTGTTATCAAACTATATAAATGAGATAGATCAAAGGTTTAACGCTGATTCTTCTAATTTATTTATACTAAAGTACCAAATCATGTGGAACCAGTTTAGGTAGCAGCTACTGACCTTGGAAAACACTCCACTCTGGATTCCCCATGTTTACATTGAAGCAGGGTCTACAACAATTGACAAGTAGCATTTAGGAAGCCTATTCAATCATTGCTGTTAGTAAATCCACAATATCTATCCATCAATCAACATCACAAACACAGATTATCAGATCATTGTCACATTGCTGCTTGTGGGAGATTGCTGTGTTCAAATTGACTGCTGTACTTCCTACAGTACAACAGTGACCTTGCTTCAAAAGCACTTTATTGGCTGTAACATATGGGCAGTCATGAAAAGCATTATAGAAATTCAAGTCTTTATATTATTCATATGGACTTCCTAGAGGTGTATAATAAAATCCTTCATAAGAAACAGTTAGCTAAAGTTAAAGCTCATTGAATTCAAGGCAAGTTATTTGCCCTGGTTAGGAAACTGGTGAAGTAGCAGGAGAGAGAGAGAGAGAGAGAGCAGGGATAATAGGTAGTTACTTTAATTAGCTGGATGTGACTATTGGTGTCTCATAGGGATCGATATTGGGGCCTCAGCTATTCACTACGTTTATTAACAACTTAGATAATGGGGTGGAAAGCCATATATCCAAGCTTGCCGGTGACACAAAGGCTGGCAGCACTGTAAGCAATGCAAATGGAAGCATAAACGTACAAATAGACATTAATAAATTAAGGGAATAAGAAAAACAGTGGCAAATAGATTTCAGTACATACGAGATGTGGTCATCTACACTGGACCAAAAAGGAGGTATCAGAACATTTTGTAAATGGTGAAAAGCTGGAAACAGTGTAAACCCAAAGGAACTTAAAGATCCATGTGCATAAATGTACAGAAAAAGAATTACAAGATTAGATATAAGCAGGTAGAAGTTATGCTGCACACATAAAAGCTGTAGTTAGATCACACCTGGAGTGTTGTCAGCAGTTCTGAGTATTAGACCTTCGGAACAATATTATGACCTTGGAGGGAGTGGATCACAGATTAATCAGAATCCAGATCCTGGACTCCAAGGGTTAAATTACAAGGAAAGATTGCACAAACTAGGGTTGTATTCCCTTAAATGTAGAGGTTAAGGGGGGGATTTTATCAAAGTTTTTAAGACATTGGTGGAATCGTCCCAGAATTGCACTAAATGGGGTAGCGGGCATGAATAATGACATTTTACCCGCCGACTGCAATGGTGGGTTTTCCCGCTGGATTGTCCACTTCCCACTTCATTAATTATGCAGCCATAGGAAACACGCAGTCTCACTGGCAGGTGGCCTCTGAATCACCTGCCACACTTACCTCACCGTTTCCTCACTCCGGGTGTCATATCTAAACTGCAGCCGCGCTCACAGTTCTCAATGCTTGTAGCCCAGGACTGCTCCAGAAGACATGGCTCTGAAAGCCAAGAAGAGTTCAGTGACCCATCATTGGAATGCCTTTTTGAGGGCCGCAGTGATGTTCCCCTCCCCTGCTCTGGCCACAGGAGGTCCAGCAATCTCACCACTCTGGCTTGGGAGGCGGTTGCAGTGGTGATCAGTGCCACTGCACAGAAGAGGTCAGCCATCCGGTGCAGATAGAGGATGAATGATCTCATCTGTGCTACCAGGATAAGGCAGCCATTTCATCACTCTAAACTCACACACTCACAAGCCCATCACACATTCACTGGCATCTCACTTACTGCCAGCTCAAGGGACATCACCACTCACTCTCTCACACACACCCTCACATGTCCATCTGGACTCATGTCCTCTGAAGACTGCCTCCTCAGCCCTCACCATCTTGAGACCACTTGCACAGGGTCAACTTGTGCCCCCACATGCACCCTGGGATACCCCACTTCCTCAGTACAGCCCTCGCCCTGCTGCCTCTTCCCTAGCCTGAGGCCTCTTTGCCCGCTTCCCCAAGCAAGCCCTAGCCCTGCAGCTGTTGAAAAGCCACTCCCGCCTTATGGCTGGTCTGGTAAGTAAGGACCTGCTCATGAGCCCTCCTAAAAATGATGTGGTGCTGCCTGTGAAGCTTGGCGTTGATGACCATGAGCGCTGCCTGAAGCCAGGTAGGCAAACAAACCTCAATGTCCCAAGCGAAGTGCAGCTCACCAAATGCATGTCGCTTATGTCCAGTTATGAAGCATGTTGACATGCAATCACACCGACGTGTCCGGATGATCCAGCGTCGGGGTGGGGGTGGGGTGGGGGGGATGATTCTGGTGAGCAGGGTTTATAATTAGATGCTAAAGTAATGAAATTAGGTGGCGGTGGGAAACGCGGCCTGCCATTGACAGGTGGAGCCGATGATCGCAAGTGGTTCTACGACGACATGAAACCAATTTTTGCAATCTCCTGATACTGTCCGCTCCTGCTCGCTATGACACCCGTCACAAACAGGAGGGGACAATTCTGTCCATTAAGAAGAACATATTGGATAGATAGGGTGAAACTATTTCACTGGTTTGGGGAAGCTAGGAATAGGGGACATGGTGTAAGAATCAGAGCCAGACCTTACAGGAGTAAAGTTGAGAAACAGCTCTACATTGGAAAAGTGTGATAGATATTTGGAACTCTCTTCAAACTGCAAACAAAATTGTTGCTAGGTTAATTAGTTATTTTAAAGCTGAGATTGGTACATTTTTGTTAACCAGAGGTATGAAGAGATATGGGGCAAAGGTATCAGGTCACAGAACAGCAATGATTCCATTGAATGGCGGAATAGGCTCAAGGAACTAAATAGCCGACTCCTAGTCCTCTGTAACACATAACTCCCTTAGTGCTGCATTGAAATTATTTGTGCTCAAGTCTCTGCAATGGGGTTAGAACTCTCAATCTGATTTATAAACAAAAGGGTTACCAACTGAGTCATGTTGACATGTTGAAGAAGTGGTTGTGATGCAAGTGGTTTTTGATGTTACTTTATCAAGTTGCACAGGCTGATGTACTTCTTGCATCGGGTTACCATGGCAACTTCACTTGTGTATCCATAGTGATTCCACTGACATTCATGTCAAACACTAACGTCAATGAATTGTTACGGTCCCATGACTCTGAACCACCAGCAATTGGAATTCGTCTATATGGAGGCAAAGAGATTTCCTAATCTACTTGTTGTTCCTATTACAAAACTCAGTGACTTTGATTCAATTCCAGCAATGTATAAACTGACATTATTTTGGTTAAATTCCTGCATTGGAGTCGGAGTGTGAAATAACAGCCTCTGGCAAGATTAGATTACGGAGACCGTGGTTTGCTGCATTCTTTAGAGGTTTAGTTTCTAGGCCTACTTTAGAAAACAAAACCTGCAGCAGAAATATCATCCTTGGGTGCCAACATTTCTCATTGCCTCATGACAGAACTACTCTGTGACCTGATGCGGGAGTATAGCAGAACTACAATCATCTTGGTAATTCAAACTTTCATCATCCCCTTTTTTGAACATGGCATTGCACAATAAATCCCAGTAGTCCATTCCTCTCTAGCTTTCAGCCATGGTTTGACCACGAGTTAGAAGGTTGTGGGTTCAAGTCTCACTCTAGACAATGGAGTACATAATCCAGGCTAACCCTCCAGTGCAGTACTGAGGGAGTGCTGCAATGCTGGAGATGCCATCTTTCCAATGAGGCATTAAACCGATGCCCTGCCTGCCTTCTCGGGAGGATATAAAAAAACCCATGCCATTCTGAGGAATTCTCCCCTGTGTCGAGGCTAATATTTGTCCCTGAATCAGCATTGCTAAAATCAAATTATTTTGTCATTTATCTCATTTCTGTTTGTGTGAAACCTTGTAAATGGGATGCTGTGTCTCCGAATGCACCACTTCCATTGGGGTATGAGGCTCACAGGAAATGCACCTCAGAAATAAATGATTGGAGAATCTTGGTTGCATGCTCATTACATCCAGAGGTGCCCTCCCTGTGCTCACTGCTTCCCACTGGGAGCATACCATCACAAAGTCACTCCACTAGACCCTCTGACTAATTAATGGTGTCATATTTGTAGGTGATTGGAGGCATTTCGGGCAAATATACCCAAATAACCCATAGGATTTCAAGGACAAAGCTTAATATACACAAAATAGACATTTCTAAAAGTTCATTCTGGTTATGTGGGCAACACTAGTTAAGTTGATATTTATTGCTCATAACTAGTTACCCTTAGAGGATGGTGATAAAACTGAATATAGACCCTTCAGAGGAAACTTAATAGTCAACCACATTGGCATGGGGTTGCAGTCACAAATAGACCAGACTGGGTGAGGACGGCAGGTTTCCTTTCCTAAAGGACATTAGTGAACCAGTTGGATTTTTACAATAATCCGGATGTTAAATGCTCACTGAATTCATATTCTTGATTGGAATGTGAGCTCAAATTAGTTCAATCCTAGTAGATAGACCTGGAATTGTTGTTTCATGTTTTCTATTGCTGAGTAATTTTAAGGTTTTTAGGTTTACATGCTAGACATTTTCCCATCACTGCTGGTCCCTCCTGTAATGAGACTTCATGGTCCCTGTGATCTGGAGTGGACCATTTTTGCCCAATGTTCTGGTAAATGATAGGGTTCACAACAGTTACTCTGCACACCAGTTATTGGAATCTATCACATTCTACTGCATAATTCTTTCTTTGAAGGCAGGCTGAATATGCCCTCTCCTAAGATCAAGACTCACATTACAAATCACCAGTTTTTGGAAGTGTCATATTTATTTCCAAAAGAAATGAATGTCCATTAAACAGTATAATATGGTGAAACATAGATGTGAACAGAAAGAGCAGAATCTAGGTAGACCACCAGTTAAAACGACCTGCTTCCTTCCCCAAGTCTTTAATTTTAAGCTGTTCCTCTGAGTGTGACAAGGAAATTGGCAGGATTCATCTTTAAATAAACAGATTGGGTGTGGTTGCATCACAGGAACAGGACTGCAATTTAAGAACATAGGAGCAGTAGTAGGCCATTCAGCCCCTTGAGCCTGCTCCACCAGTTAACCAGATCATGGCTGATATGCTGTCCCAATGCCATCTTCCTGCACTATCCCTTAATGCCACTGGTATCTAGAAATCTTTTGACCTCTGCTTTGAACATACTCAATGACTGAACCTCCACAGCCCTCTGGGGCAGAATTTGTTTTGAACCAGGGGTCTTAGTGGAAAAGCAAATGTGGCTTTCCTGCCAGGTGAAGCTAGTGAGATGAGGAGTCTGGGCCAGAAGAGGCCTGAAGCAGTGAGGTGTCTTTAAAATTCCTCTGGGTCCCACAGAAAAATGTAGAACTTTTCTGCCTTGGGTTACCCTGTCCTTTCCCAATCACAAGACCCTCACAAATCTCCTTTCCTTTACATAACTGAGAGCCATGAGCTGCTCCTTTGGTTCCCCACCAGAGGCCTCCTTCTTGTCCAAGATCCCACCCAGATCATCCAGCCAACTGCCGCTTCAGTTTTGATCAGCTATTGACTAGAGACATGCAAATGAATCCTTGCTACCAAAGTCAAGGGATTTGCCATTTACTTCTGCTTCTGCTACCTTGGGCTTCGGGCATTACTAAAATGGTACATGATAAATAGTCCATGCACCTGGAAGGGGGCAAGTTACCCTAAACTCTTTTTTTTCCAGGAGGCAGTCTCATCCTGAGACTAAGTAATTTTGATTTAGTCTGTGGTCAGGGACCGGAGGGTGTGACTGCGAGTGAGGCAGGTATGGGCATCCAGAAAGTAGCAACAGAGGAGCCTCAGCCCTTGCACTTGTTCAATGGGTTTGAGGTTCTTTTAGCCTGTGTGCAGGAGAGCAGGGTTTACAGGGAGGATGAGCAAACTGAGCACAGCACCATGGTACGAGGACCACTCAAATGGGGCAGAGTAAAATGGAATCTAATAGTAGGAGTGATGGGACAGTATAGTTAGATGTATAGATACTGTGTGCTGCAGCTAAAAGCATGAGTCCCAAAGGTTGTGTTGTTCTCCATTGCCAGGGTTAAGGACATCTCCCCTGGGCTGGAAGGAACTTGGAGTGAAGGGGAAGGATCCAATTGTCTTGGTCTATGTGGGTACCAGATCATAGGTAGGACTAAGAAAGAGGCTCTGCTGAGAGAGTATGAGGAACTAGGGGCCAAATTAAAAAGCAGAACCACAAAGGTAATAATCTCTGGATTACTACCTGAGCCATGAGCAAACTGCCGCAGATAAGAAGTAAAGTAAATAAGATCAGAAAGTTCAATATGTGGCTCAAAGATTGGTGTGGGAGAAATGGGTTTTGATTCTTGGGTCACTGGCACCAGTACTTGGGCAAGAGGGACCTGTACTGTTGGGATGTCCTTCTCTTGAACTATGCTGGGGGTCAGTGTCCTGGCAAATTGTATAACTACAGAGGGGGCTTTAAACTAAATGGTTGGGAGGGTTCACATGAGGGGTGGCTTAGAAGGTCAACAAAAAAGGGCAAACCAATAGTGCAGATTAGAGAGGCAGTGAATGATAACCAGAGTGAGACAGGAGAATGCACCAGCAGATAGGGTCAGAGTAGGGGAAAATAGTAAAAGTACAGAATTAAGGATAGTTATCTGAATGCACATAGCATTTACAACAAGATGGATGAACTGATAGCAGAAATTGAAATTACTGGGTATGGTATGACAGCCATTACAGAGACATGGTTGCAAGGTGACCAAGGGCAGAATTTTGCCCTCGTCGGGCAGGCCCGAAGGTGGTCGGGAAGCTGACTGCTGCCCGTGATCAGGCACCAACCGTGATTTCACGCTGACTGGCCAATTAACAGCCAGCCAGCATGAAACCAAAATGTGGTTAAGAGGGTCGATAAAGCACCCCAGTACCCACGGTGCCCACCGGGCATGACAGTGTCGGCAGACACCTCGTGCTCCTTCTCCAGGGATACCTGGCCGTGACCGTAGCAGCAGGAGAGAGGCAAACAGTTGGGTCAGACAACCCCCTTGATCGCCGGCTGCCTGGACCTGTTAATGCCTGCGAAAGCAAGGAGAGATAATTAGTGCATGGCAGGGCACTGTGAAACAGGGCAACTCATTCACAGCATGGCTATCTCATGGATGTTGCACTCCTGCTCCCTCATTTGGTTAGTGCCTCCGACCTCACTGTCAGCACAGGAATGGTCCACCTCATCGTCGACCAGCTGGATGACTCTATTTTCAAAGTCTGTGAGGACCTTGATGTCAGGCATTCCTCCGCCAGTCTGCGACCTCTCCCTTTTGTTTTGTGCCAGCTTGTCCTGCATGGATATAGAAGGAGAGAGTGAAAGCGGGATGTCTGCCAGGCCAGATAAGCAGGGTGCCTGGCATGTGTGGGTGGTGAGTGGTGCTATGGATGGGATGAGGACATGATCCACAGGGCAGATGAAGGTGTGTGTTAGAGAGTGAATGGTGGTGTCCTTTGAACTGGCAGCGAGTGAGATCCTGTGGATGTGTGATGGGTTTGAGAGTGTGAGAGTTGAGAATGATGAGAAGAGTGACTTACCCTGGCACAAAGGAGGAGATCATTCATCCTCTTTTGGCACTGGGTGGCTGTCTTCCTTTGGAGGGTGTTGGTGCTGACCAATGCTGCTACCACCTCCCATGCTGGATTTGTTACCTTGGATGAGGTTCTTCGCCCAGAGCGGGGGTAGAGGACATCATGGCGGGCCTCCACTGCATTCAGTAGGTGCTTGAGGGAGGCACATTTAAATTTGGTGGCAGCCATCAGTTCCCAGCAGCTTCCAACCTCTTGAAGAGTGCTAGCCCTGTGCAGGGGTGGTCTTTAAATATGGTGCCTGGGTTACTGAAGGCCTGATGTGACGGTGAGGTGGGTGAATTAGAGGCCACCCCACCAGCGATCCGACGTAAAGCTTGTGACTCTCAATTTTTTAAACAAAGTGGTGTGCAAAATGGTGGGAAAGGCCGCCATTGCCGTCAGCGGGTCACACGCCAATTTCCCTGCCCAATATCAGGCTTTGCTATTGGGGGTCAATTAGCTCAGTTGGCTGGATGGCTGGTTTGAGATGCAAAGCACCACCAACAGTGTGGGTTCAATTCTTATACTGGCCTAGGTCATTCACAAATTTCATATATTTCATCGGACTTCACCGATTTCTGGGACAATTCTGCCCAATGTATAAATAAGCAGCGTTAATGAGACCTCACAGTAAAGGGTCCTTCAAGTAAGAGTAATCATAACCTGAAAGAGTTTCACATTCAGTTTGAGGATGAGAAACTTTGATCTGAAACTAGTATCTTAAACTTAAATAAAGGCAAGTACAAAGCTATGAAGACAGAATTGGCTATAATGGATGTGGAACATAGGTTAAAAAGTAAGATGGTAAAGAGGGAGTGGCAGACATTTAAGGAAATTTTTCATCATTCTCAACAAAGATATATTCCCATCGCAACTCCACAAGAAAGATGCACCATGGTGCATTCCTTTAAGTTGATGCAGTTGCATTGTTACCATTTAAAAAAAAAGTTTATTCTTTCATGGAATGCAGGCACTGCTGCGTAGGTCAGCATTTATTGCTCATCCCGAATTGCCCTTGAGAAGGTGGTGGTGAGCTGCCTTATTGAACCGCTGCAGTCCCTATTCTGCCTTCCCTAAGAATACAAGCTCCCAGCAGAAAGCTTCAGTTACACTGGGAGCTTGTTCTAAATGCACACCAAACCATCACCTGGGCTGCGTATTAGAAAGGGATCCTTCTAATTTTGGGAATCAGAATTAGCAAATAACCTTTCGATCATCTTCATAGGAAGAGCTAAACTCAACAATGGAAGTTTCCCTCATGTCAATGTTCTACTGCAGTATTGTGATGAATCTGTTATTTCACTAACTAACTACAGCGACTTGTATTTACGTTGCACCCTCAAGATTAGGGAAATACGCCAGGGTAATTTATTGGACTGTGGGAAGAGAATTGTAGGATAGAATTGGACATGAAACAGGGGTTGAATAAGGTGTTGGAGGATGACTCAACGGATGGTCAAAGAGGCTGTTTTTAAAAGAGCTTTTGATGAAAGAAGAGGTTTAGCAGGATAGATGGATTTAGAAAGAGCATGGTATCTGAAATCTTTGTTGTTGAGGGTGCATCCAAGATAGGCTGGATATACAGTAGAGCAGAGGATGAAAGCTGGGGCTTAGGGCTGCAATTGCTATTATAGCAGCTCACAGCACAGAAAGGGGCCATTCGGCCTGCTGTGCTGGTGCTGACTCTTTGAAAGGGCTGTCCAATTTAATTCCAATTTCTCCCCCATAACCCTACAAATTATTTATCTTCAAGTAGACGTCTAATTTCCCTATGAAAGTTCCTATGGAATCTGATTCCATCCTTTCAGGTAATACTTCCCAGATCATAACAACCCTCTGCATGAAACAATGGGCTGAGTCTTCGGTGGCAAGGCAATCACCATCGGATTCCCACTCTGCTCCGTTTTACTTACCTTAGTCAGGAGCAACACACTTCTCGTAAGGACGTCCGACCTGATCATTCTGGGAAATGTGCAGCTTTGCTGCTCCTGGAGTCCTTCAGCAGGAGTGGGCGAGGAGGTCGGAGGGTTGGGGGAGGGGGGTGTGGTGGGTCAGAGGAGGGGCAGTCGGGCAGGGGATGTCACGGGCTGCGGGTGGTAGTCAGGTGGTCAGGGGTGTAGTCGGGGGGGGGGGTGATGGGTGGAGGGTTCAGGGTTGAGGGGTTTAGTCAGGGGATGAGGCGGGTAGTCAGGAAGTGTTGGGTAGTCAGGGGTGGGGGAGTAGTTGGGGGGTAGGGGATGTCTGGGGTGGATCAAGGGGGTGGGCGTGGTCAGGGGGATGGATGGGTAGTTGAGCGGTTAGAGGATGTGTGGGGGTGGGTTGGGGGGTTAGGGGTTAGTCATGTAGTCAAGGGTGTAGCCAGGAATTGGGGGAATGTCAGGTGTTGGGGGGGGTTCAGGATTGAGTGGGGATATTGGGGGGGGGATAGGGGAGTTAGTCAAGGGTGGTGGGGAGTATTTGGGTGGTCAAGAGGTAGTTGGGGGAGGTCAGGGGGTGGTGAGGGGATCAGGGTATGAGGGGTCAGGGTATTGGGGGGTTTAGTTGAGGGTCTGGTGGGGGGAGTCAGTGGTTGCAGAGGTGTTGGGGATGGGTCAGGGGATAGGTGGGGGGTTTGGGGGTTGATGGTAGTCAGATGGTCAGGGGATAGTAGGGGGCTAGGGGTTAGTTGGGGGTCCAGTATGGGGGTGAGGGGGAGTGGTCAGGTGGTCATTACCACTGTTACCTAGGAGTTAGAAGTGGTTTTAATCATTCTAACATTTCCTGGGCAACAATATTGTTGCAAGAGTCAAAACCATTGGATGTCACCGATTTTAATCAGAATTTCAGAGGTTTCCAGATGCAGGAGAATTACCCAACAGGAGGTGAATCTTCCTGAGCAATTCTGTGCAGTTCTTACGTGGGGACTTCCAAGGAGACTCCCAGCACATCTTCTAGGGTGGCTCCGGGATATGACCCCCCTGAGAATGAAAGATCTGGGCCATCGTCTCCTCATTTATGTTGGCAGGAGAGGAGCATATCGAGTACATGGAAGGATTAGTATATGATGACCAGGATTTTAAAATAATCTTTGTAGTTTTGTTGGCCAGCACTTATGTTTTAAAAACATACATTCATGGAAAACCTTCTGTTGAAATGAAAGGCGTAGAACTGATCTTCATCAAATGTACAAAACAGATAATGAATTGGCTTCCCCATTTACACCATGCCCAATCTTAAAATAGCGTTTTCAAGGAGTTAGGAATTATTTTCTTTCGGCCAGATTTAAAAAAAAACTTTAATTACTCAACAATATTCTCTGCTGACCTCCTGAAGAGCAAAAATGCAGTTTTTTCCTGCAAAAACAGCAAGTTTTTAATGTACGAGACTCAATTATTTTCTTTAAGTCCAACACAGTTCCCAGAATAAGTATGACTTAACAAACGTCTGCCTCCAATTACCCTTATTTACTCAACCTTTGCGAGGTGGTATAATCCGCATGTGGATGTTTGAACTGCAAGGGGGCCTCTTGCAGGAATCTCGCTTCCAAGAGTAGGTGAACCACAAACACTCTTCCAGCAAAGGAACAATGTCATAAATCACTGCTGCTGTTTGATTATCAGACACATATATCCTATTTTTTAAAAATGAGTGATTTACCACTAAATCTGAGACTGAACAGTGTTCTGCGATATCTGTACCCTCTACTTTTAACTTGGATATCAACAGTTTAAATTTGTTGTTAAAATGAGACAAAGAAAGAAAGGAAAGAATGTATTTGTGTTTATACAGCACCTTTCATGTCCTCATCATATCCCAAGTGCTTTACAATCAGTGAATTACTTTCAAAGTGTTGTCTCTGTTGGGGTAGCCAGTCTGTGCAAGACATGGTGTTGGCTGGTTGAAGGAGGGATGTTGACCAGGATACTGGGAGAATGCCCAGTTCTTTCAGAAAGTATCATGGGATCTTTTACACCCACAAGAAGCAGAAGAGAGGGCATTCGTTTAATGTTGCATTCCAAAGAGAGCACCCTGACAGAGCAGAAATGTACCACCGCTGAAGTGCCACCTGGCCTATTCTCTCAAGGCCTCAAGTGGGGCCTGAATCTCTTTGAGGATCTTAGATTGAGGGATCAAGATGTAGAATCAGTTTGGGTGGAGCTAAGAAACTGCAAGGGGCAACAAACACTCGTGGAAGTAGTTTATAGGCGACCAAAGTGTAGGACTAATGTTGGGCACGGTAAAAATCAGAAAATTAGAGATGCATGTAATGTGGATAACACAGTACTAATGGGTAACTTCATTTTACACATACAATGAGTTAACCAAATTAGCATTAATGCTGTGGAGGAGAAATTCCTGGAGCGTGTATGAGGTGGGTTCTGGGGCAGTACATTGAACAGCCAAATAGGGATCAAGCTATTTTGGATGTAGTGTTGTGCAATGAGAAAGGGCTAATTAATAACCATGCTGTAAAAGAGCCTTTGGGAAATAGTGACCATAATATGATAGAATTTTCCATTAAGTTTGAATGCGATATGGTTCATTCTGGTCTTAAATCTGAAGAAAGGAAATTATGAAGGTATGAGCGGCAAGCAGGCTATGTTGGATTGGGAAAATACACTAAAAGATTTGACGGTAGACTGGCAATGGCTGGCATTTAAAGAAATACTACACGGTCTACAACCTCATGCTGCAGCTGTGTAGAACCCTGGTTAGGCCACACTTGGAATATTGCGTGCAATTCTGGTTGTCACATTACCAGAAGGATATGGAGGCATTGGAGAGGGTGCAGAGGAGATTTACCAGGATGTTGCCTGGTCTGGAGGTTATTAGTTATGAGGAGAAGCTGGAGAAACTCGGATTGTTCTCACTAGAGCGACGGAGATTGAGGGGCGACTTAATAGAAGCTTACAAAATTATGAGTGGCATGGACAGAGTAGATAGTCAGAAGCTTTTTCCCAGGGTGGAAGAGTCAATTACTAGGGGACATAGATTTAAGGTGAGAGGAGAAAACTTTAGAGGAGATGTGCAGGGCAAGTTTTTTTATGCAGAGGGTAGAGTGTGTCTGGAATTCGTTGCCAGAGGAGGTGGTGGAAGCAGGTACAATAGTGGTGTTTAAGAGGCAGCTTGACAAACACATGAATAGAATGGGAATAGAGGGATACGGACCCTGGAAGTGCAAAATGTTTTAGTTTGACAGGCAATATGATCAGCTGAAGGGCCTGTTCCTGTCCTGTACTTTTCTTTGTTTCTTTCTTTGTTTCCCTACGGCACAAACACCCAGAGAGAAAGGTAAATCAACCGTGGTTGATGAAAGAAGTTAAAGATTGCATTAGATCAAAGGAAGTGGTTATGAAGAATGTCAGAAAAAGTGTTAAACCTGAGGATTGGGAGCAATTTAGAACCCAGCAAAGGAGGACCAAGAAACTGACTAAGAAAGGGAAAAGAGAACATGAATGCAAACTGGCGAGGAGCATAAAGATGGACTGTAAAAGCTTCTTTAGGTATGTGAAAAGGAAAAGATTAACTAGGACAATTGTTGGCCCATTACAGGAGGGGACAGGAGAATTTATCGTGGAGAACAGGGAAATGGCAGAGAAACTTTGCATCTGTCTTCACAGAAGAAGATACAGAAAATCTTCCAGACATACTAGGCGACCAAAGGACTTGTGAAATTGAGGAACTAAGAGAAATTAGTATTAGTAAAGAGGTAGTATGTTATAAGTTAACTATATTGAAGGTTGATAAATCTCCCGTACCAGATAAGCTTCATCCCAGATTGTTGAAGGAGGTAGCTAGAGAGATATTGGTTGCATTGATGTTTATTTTTCAAACTTCTATAGATTCTGGAAAAGTTCTTGCAGACTGGAAAGTAGCAAATGTAACCCCATTGTTTAAGAAGGGAGGAAGAGGGAACATGGAGAACTACAGACCTGTTAGTTTGACGTTAGTAGTAGGGAAAATGTTAGAATCTATTATCAAGGATGTGATAACTGGACATTTAGAAAAAAATGGTAAAATTGGGCAGAGTCAAATTGGGTTTATGAGAGGGAAATCATGTTTGACAAACTTAGAGTTTTTTGAGGATATTACTTGCAGCATTGATAAAGGAGAGCCAGTGGAAGTGATGTATTTAGATTTTCAGAAGTCTTTGATAAGGTCTTGCACAGGTGGTTAATAAATAAAATTAGAGCACATGAGATTGGGGGAATATACTAGTATGGATTGAGAATTTTATTAACAGACAGAAAGCAGAGAGTAGGAATAAACGGGTCATTCTCAGGATGGCAGGCTGTTCCCAGTCGGGTACCACAAGGATCAGCGCTGGGTCCACAGCTGTTCACAATCGAGATAAACAATTTGGATGCACGGATCAATTGTAATATTTCCAAATTTACTTATGACACCAAACTGGGTGGGAATGTAAGTTGTGAGATGGATGACAGGAGGATTCAAGAGGACTTGGACAGGCTGAGTGAATGAGCTAGAATATAGCAGATGGAATATAATGTTAATAAATGTGAAGTTATTCATTTTGGTAGAATAAACAGAAAGGCAGAATATTTCTTAAATGGTGAGAGGTTGGGAATTGCAGGTGTCCAAATGGACCTGGCTGTCCTTGTTCATTAGTCACTAAAAGCTAGCAAGCAGGTGCAGCAAGCAATTAGGAAAGCAAATAGTATGTTGACCTTCACCGTGAGGGGATTTGAGAACAGGAATAAAGATGTCTTTTTGCAGTTATATAGAGTCTTGATGAGACCTCATCTGGAGTGTTATGCACAGTTTTGCTCCCCTTATCTGAGAAGGGATGTGCTTGTCAGACAGGGAGTACAACAGATCAATTCCTGGGAAGGCAGGGTTGCTGTATTAGGAGAGATTGAGGAGACTGGGTCCATATTCCCTAGCGTTCCGAAGAATGAAGGGTGACCTCATTGAAACTTACAAAATTCTTACAGGGCGTAACAGTGTGGACGTACTTAAGATGTTTCCCCTGGCTGGTGGGTGTAAAACCAGGGGACATAATCTCCGAATAAGCCATTTAAGACTGAGATGAGTAGGAATTTCTTCACTCAGAGGGTGGTGAATCTTTGGAATTCTCTACCCCAGGAGGCAGTGGAAGCTTAGTCATTGAGCATGTTCAAGGCAGAAGTCAAAAGATTTCTGGAGACTAAGGACATCAAGGGATATGGAAATAGTGTGGTAAAGTGGCACTGAGGCAGATGATCAGCCATGATCTAGTTGAATGGCGTAGCAGGCTCGATGGGCTGAATGGCCTAATCATGTTCCTCTGTTCCTAACCTCACAATCTTCTCACTCAGAGACAAAAGTGTTATTGTACCACTGATGTAAGTTGGCCATCAAAATGCTGTAAATAATAGGAATGGCAGATGTGTGATAGCTAGTAATGACAAACTGGCTTTATGAAACAAACTGTAAAGTAATTAGCTACAGTGGGTATCATTCGCTGAGACTGCACTTCCAGTAGGAGCCTGACCTGCATGGAGTGTGTATCAGAAACCTGGCATTACCCACAACATGCTGCTAAATAAATATTAAACCGGAAAGAACTTCATTCAAAGAGTGAGTTTTTATTGCTCAACAAAAATCTGCACGTGCCAGATTAAATATAGTTGACCTTTGGTAAATGGCTCATCAACCAGAATACATCCTGTGGATACCTTTATCTGCTCTAAGGTGAAAAGTTAAGAGCAGGTCTGATGCATGATTTGGATGGAGTGAATATGGAGAAATTGTTTCCACTGGCAGAAAGAGTCAGAAACCAGATGACAGGAATAAAGATGTCTTTCTGCAGTTATACGGAGCCTTGGTGAGACCCACTGGAGTATTGTGCACAGTTTTGGTCCCCTTATCTAAGAAGGGATATACCTGTCATAGAGGGAGTACAATGGATTTAAGGTGATTGATAAAAGAACCAGAGGCAACATGAGGAAATGTTCTTTTACACAGCAAGTTGCTATGATCTGGAATGTTTTGCCTGAAAGGTTTACGGACACAGGTTTAAAAGTAAGATTCAAAAGCAAATTGGAGAAATGAAGGGGAAAATGTCACAAGGATATGGGAAAAGAGCAGGGAAGTGGGGCTAATTTGATAGCTACAGCAAAGAATATGATGGGCAAAATGGCCTCCTTCTGTGCTGTATCATTCTATGATTCTGTGAATGAAATTCTATCTATTCAGTCTTGAAAGCTCCAACTGACCCCAAGCATCCACAGCTTTTTGGAGGAAAGGGTTCTAGATTTTCACTCCCCTTTATGCTGAAAAGTTCTTCCTGATTTCACTGCTGAATGGGAAAGCTGTTCATTAAGTTGATCTTCCCTTTGTCACGGACAGGAGATAGAGAAACTGAATTTCTTTGTCTTCTCTCCATCTATCCATTAGCAAAGGTATTTTTGAATGTGGTGTGTTTCCCAAAACCCTCAGTTTGTGTGATCCAATTTCATAACAGCTTGCAGCAAACTCGCATTATGATTAACTCAGGTTAGTTTATTCACATTCAAGCTTGGGGATTGGAGTGGGGGGTTGAGGGGAGTAGGAGGTGGGGGGTGGGGGAGGAGTGTTCACAAACACACACACACACAAACATACACAGTAAAGGGATATAGAAAAGAGGAAGATTTACAACTTTGGGCAACAACAGTAAAAGAACCAAAGAAATGAATATCAGTTCATCTGAGTTCCAGAGTCTGAGAAGTCAAAGTGCAGGGGATGTTTCCTTCATGGCAGAGTTCAGTCCAGATAAGTTTCTGGTTGGAGACAACAACACGAGTCCTTGAAACAAATGACAACGATGGAGTTTCTGAGTTTAGACTGCTTGGTAGGCGATTATGAGAGACTTTAAAAATCAAACAGGCTTCAAGAAGGTGAAATATGGTTTGCTCAGCTGGGCATTGCTGGAGTTCTTTCCAGTTGGCGTTAAAGCAGCAGTCTGAGCGTTTCTCATTCTCAAAGTGATACAGAGATTTCAAAATAGTCACTTGAGTCATGTGACCTTCTTTCTCCACAATGATGTCAAAAATGATGTTTGTCTATTCTCTGGGACTGCCTTTGATTTCAGGACTGATAATATCTCAGACATTAGCTTTTGAACGAATTACCATCCATATTGAGGTTCTTGTGTCGGAAAGCCATTGTCTAGGCAGACCCGCTGACTCCACTAGAGAGATAAACTTAACAAGTTGCAAATGACATCCATTGTCTCCTTGATGATCCCATTTTGAAATGGAACTGGACATTCCCAGGTGTAAGATTGGTCCATTAACAACTCCGCAGGAATATTTCAATGTGTGAGTGCCCTGGTTTCCTGACTATAATGTCCTTACAATTGGGTGTGAGGTTCTACGATGATGAGAGGAGGTTTCTTTTGTTCTTGTACCTCCTTTTGGTAGCTTCCAGAACAAAGGGCCAATCTTGCAGTCATGTAACTTGTAGCAGCCATCTTTTTAGTTCAGCAGAAAGTCCATTTTAAAATATCAAAAAACAACAAAGCTTTGATAGAGACAATTATGGATTTCTTCTCATGTCTCATTAACAAAACACCTTGTTCATAATTCTCCCACAAGAGGAAACAGTTTCTCTGTTTCTGCCCTATCAAATCCTTTTAACATATTAATTCTCTACCAGATCACCCTTCAATCTCCTGTCCTCAGCAGAAATGGCAAATTTATGCAATCCGTCCTCATTTTAGTCCTGGCATCACTCAAGCTAATATATCCTTCCTGAGGTGCAATTCCCAAAACTGAAAGCGGAGAAAATGTCCCTGATTTTTGTTGAGTTAGTGCCATGTGATCTTTTACATCAAGTTGAGAGGGCAGATAGAGCCTTTGTTTCATGTCATATCTAGAAGACATACAAATTTTGTACCCTGCTCTTTGTTAACATTGTATTTTTCCCAGGTCCCTACATGTGCTGTCCTTTCACTGTTTTACAGTGGTCGGTTTCATGTCATGTGAGTGTTTGGTCATCAAGTAAAGAGACTTCGTTAGCACATTTTAAGTCAGGCTTCCATAGTGAAATCTAATAGTTACCACATGGGCTTGCCAGAGCTCAGGGAACCGGGCAATGTAAGGGAGGTGACAGCTGCCAACAGAAGAGGCTCAGTGCCCGTTCCAGCACTTGCTGTGGGCGAGGAGGAGGAAGAGATCTCCCCTAAGGAAACCTTCATCCTTCTCTCTGCAACCGTAGCCTCTGCTCCCAACCCCCACCCCCGTGTTTCACAATCTCGGCCAACCACCCAAAACCCCATCCTTGATCGCCAACCTTCCCCCGCTGTCTCTCTTTTCTCTGCCTAACCTCCTCCCCTTTCCTTCCTCTGCACTTCCCCGCCCTCCTCCCGACCCCAAGTCTGATCTCTGACCTTCTCCTTCCCAGATTGTGGGAACCATTCCTGAGGGCCTGCTGTCACCTGTAGCCAGCCTGTCAATCTGGTTGCTGCCAGGTAGGGAATGTGGCCCTGCGGTTAAATTTAGCAGGGTCTCTGCGCCCCCAGACTTGATTGATTCTTCATGCTCGGTGCCGTCACTAACACTTGGCTCTCCCTTGGGTTCTCTCCACTTCCCTTAAATGTGAGGACCAAGGTGACAGAAGGACTATATTCAGAGCTGTTTGAGAGCTGTCAGTTTTGCTGGAGCTATGTTGGTATTTGTTAACCTGCCAGTCAACTTTAGCCACAAGGAGTGGTTGAGACAGAGCCTGGTCTCTGCGAAGCAGGAGGTCTTAGCTTGAAACCTCACTCCAGGGCTCGATTAACAAATCTAGGCTGACGTAATCACCTCATCTATTAACCTGTCCCATTCAAATATAGCGTAGCCATGTTCATCACATAAGCTCAGTCGCTATTCAGGCAATCTCAATCGAGAGGCAAAAGAAGCTTTTAGGCAAATTAGTAGAAACTCATCAATCGCTGAAGGAAATCAAGCCAATTCCCGGAGAGAACAACATCTCAGTATATCCAAAATCCCACATACCATTCACTCACTGCACAAAGTTAATTCCTCTCTCAGGAACTCACCTTTTAAAATACTGTAGACTTATAACACACACAGTGGGTGCCTGTGAAAGGAAATACTTCCAGTGCTGAACCTAATTCTTTTTTTCGCATTTTATATTTTGACTCCCTAATTCTCCCATTCCTATTTAGTGCAAATAGCATAGGAACAGGAGGAGGCCAGTCAAGCCTATTCCACCATTCTATTAAATCATCGGATCTATTAGATCATGACTGATCTGCACCTCAATTCAATTTGCCACATTTGCTCCATCTGCTTTGATACCCTTTCTTAACAAAATCTATTAGCCCAAACTTTTCATTAAAAGCAATAATTAGGTTAACAGCACATGCACATTAAAATGTAGGAATCTGGGAGCTGCTGATAGATTTTCTCTGTTCTTCCACAAGCTTTGCTACACCGGTACCTCATCGATAGCTTCATAATTAAAATGGAAGGAAGCAGATGAGGTTGCTGTACCTACCCATTAGTTCCGCACTAAACAAGTCAGAAAAATTTAGGGCTGGTACAATAGCTTTTAATCCTGCCAGACAACGTCTCTAGCATTGATTTTTTTTTAAAGTGTGGAGCCTCATTCCTTCAGAATTTACTTATTGTTGGAGTTTAAAAAAAATTAAAAAGTAATTTTTAAAAACATTTTCCTTCTGTCTCTTTTCTTCTTCTTAGGAGGTCCCTCAGGATTGAGGACGGCTTGCTTCTCCTCCAGTGCAAAGGGTTCTGAGATGGCTGATAAGTCCAATGTACGATCTGCAGACTCTGCCGCATGAGGCAGTTGCTTTTGAAGGGTTGGGTAGATGAGGCATTTGGGCATTTGTTCGCTCCCTCTGCGTATTCCTGACAAAGTCGCTCAATATGTTCAGTGTCTTCCTGAATGAGCCTTCTCCATTTTAGTGAATGCCAGGGTCTCCCATGAGTTAGCGGTTAGGTTTGACATCTTCAAGGATGCTTTAGGGACATCCCTAAAGTGTTCTGGCTGTCCTCCTGGGAGTCTCCTGGTGTGACTGAGTTCCAAGTGGAGCAGTTGCTTTGGGAGTCTGGTGTCAGGCAAACGAATGACATGTCCTGCCCAGCAAAGCTGGTTTTGGGTGATTAACGCCTTGACGTTGGGCAAGTTGGCTTGGAAGAGGACACTGCTGTTGGGCCCCCTTTCTCTCCACCAGATTTGGAAAATCTTTGAAGGCACCACTGGTGGTGTCTCTTTTATCTCTCTATATTAACTCTATCATTTTTTCCTTCTCTATATTTTGCTTTCTGTACATGTTTTTACAATTAATTCTGGTTAATTCTTCCTGTTTTATACCCTGTGAGTGATATTTAATGCAGGCAATGTGGTGCTGCCTGCCACTTGGAGGGCTGGTGAGAGTGCCGTGTCCCTCTTTTTCGGAAGGCCTGCTGAAATATGTCCCAATCGGCCACTTAACTGGGCAGCTGCAGGGCTTCCCTGGGATTAAGGACCTGCAGGTGTAAATCCCACCTGCAGAGAGCTGCTGGCCAATCAGAGGCCTGCAGCTCTTCTGTACTCAGCAGCGCCACCTGGAAGGTGGTGGTTGCGGCAGGTATGACACCCACCCAAGGTTTGCTGATGGATCCAGCCACAGGTGAATGATGGCGGTCGTCGGGGGTGGGGTGGAGGGGAAGAGGGGAGTTGTGGTGGGATTGCAAGGGCAGAGCAGATAGGGGGTTTGACAGCAAAGGCACAGGGGGAAATGGTTCTCAGTGGACCACCCCTTCCCAATGCTGGGTCCCTTGAGTGCCTGTAATTAAGGGACCACCCCTTGCCCCCCACCAACTTGGGAGCCTGCAAGCAATCCTGACAGGGTTTATTTTTTTGGGCTTCCAACAAATTGAGACCCCAACCGCTGGGTGAATGCCAGTGGTGGTGGGAAGTGGCCCTTAAGTTGGCATTAATTGTCCACTCAAGGGCTTCAGTTGGCAGCAGAGCGGGTAGGACATCCATGGGCCTTCCCACCACAGACTTAATTGGGACAGTAAGGTGGCAGGGTTCCCACCCTTCTGCCTGATTATTTGGCCCACCACCACCAAACTTGCCACAGGAGAAGGCATTAAATTTCATCTGCTGTGTCTTACTGAGGACACTTCAATCTGATTGGTTAAAGAGCCATGATCTAGCTTGTCTTGCCCACACATGCTGCAAAGCCCATGCTGAAAACAATCTCTATGAACAATCGATTGCTGCTGAAAGGCATGAGACAAGTCTGTGGGCAGCTGTCAGTGTAATTATTGTAAGTTCTATTCCTTCAGCACTGACCAGTGATTCAGTCCTGAAAATGTCAAATGACTCGTACAATCCAAAGCTTTTTGGGGTGAGAATTCCAGATTTCCATTACTCTTTGTGGGAAAATGTCTTCCTGATTTCGCTCTTGAATTGCCTAACTTTATACAACTCTCCATTCCTTGATCCAGGTCATTGATATATATGGTGAAAAGCTGTACAAAGCCCTGGGGAACACCACTTGTCACATCCCAATAATCGCATTATCCCTAATCTATCTCCTACATCCAAACCAATTACCTACCTATGTCACACGGTAGACTCAAATTTTGTGCACTTCCATTTTTGCTAATAATCTCTCATGTAGAACCTTATCAAATATCAGAATTTCACGTGTGAGTGCCGTCCTGAAAAGTTCCAACAATAAAACAGACATCACCTGCCCTTCACAGATCTTTGCTGACTCTCCGCGATCACCTCACACTGGTTCAAGTGCTCAGTCACTCAGCCCTAATGTTAGAACACAGTCGGCAGACCTAACCATGCTGTGATTCATTTCACAAATGAGCTATGAGTGTGTTAAATCAAACATTCTGTGTTATGCCAGGGGTGGTATTTCTTTACTCGTGTTTTAAATTATATTCCTCAATGCCTTTCTAGCTCCTTGCTGGGCTCTGGCCATCTTCCAGCACCAATAGCCATATAAGATTCAGCAGTGGGTGTTATCAGGCTGATGGCAGTGTCTCAGGCACGCCTGTACCTGTTTCTTAGCCAGTGCTAACTCACAGTCAGTCCAGGAATTGCAGTGTCGTGGTCAACCTTCTCTCTTCAGACTCACCTCACTGCACATCAGCACTTCCCCAGCTCACTGGCAGTCCCAGTGCCTCTCCCTCTCTGAGGACTTGCTCCCTGTTCTTCCAAACTACCATCAACATTCGTTGCTCAAAAGTCTCAGCTTGAATTCTTCCCTCCTCTCCAGCTACTGCTCCAAACTCCCCTTCCTAATTAAAATCTTCAGATGTGTTGGTGCCACCCAGCTTCTGTCTTTGAAACACTCCATGGTGCTGATTTTCCTCTTTCTGAGGGGTCCTAAACCCATTGGCCATTCCTGCAAAGGGACCAGTTCAGGAAACATGAGCAGGTTAGGGAGGAAGTCCCATCCACCATTAATCCATCAACTTGGAGCATTTTCCAGTCCTTTCAATCATAACTCATTTCACTTTGAAGGGATGTTATAAATAGGAAAATAAAATCAATACAAGAGTGAGTAAAACTTTACAGGTGAAGTTAAAATAAAAGGGTTAACACCATCTTGCTAAAATAACAGAGAGAGAAATATCAAACAAAGCCATTGACTGTTCATTCACTTAAGTCAACAACAGTCATTTCAAACATGTCTTGTTCTTTTAAACCTGTCAAAAAGGTTTATTTTCTTATGCTGGGAATAAATGTCATGACACACACTACAAGGATTGGAAAAATAAATGCCGCAGAACCATACTGTATTTTATGCTCCCAGATGAACCTGTCTGAGTAGCTCTTCATATTTCCCTGTGGATGTTAACTGCTGTACTGGAGATGCTGTGGGTTCTCTCCCCATTTACTCCAGGGATTCAAAGGCACCTCAAGCATAGAAGCAAAAACAAACTGAAATGGATAAGTTACTGAGTGTCTCCAAAAGCTGCCACTCAACTGCAAATAAGTCAATGGTCCACACCATGTGCCAGTACACAGGGGTACCATCCAGAGTATGGGAATTTCAATATAGAACTCATCAGCATTTCTATCCTACTGGTTATTTCCAAACTCCTCAACCACAAATACTAAACAAACTTGGTTAATATGTTGACAAGAGGGAAAATCCCTCTCTAACTCAAAAACTGGATGCTCTTTCATGTGAGCAAAATAAGCTCTCATACTAAGACTGCAGTCAGTGTGCCCAGAATCCATTCACAACTTCTCAGACACTGAAGCAGTCCGTGTCTACATGCAGCAGGACCTGGACAACATTCATGCTTGAACTGATAAGTGAAATGTAACTTTCGTGCCACACAAGTGCCAGAAAATGATCAATACTAACGAGCAAAAATCTAATAATCTCCCCTTGATGCTCAACAGCATTACCATTACTGAGTCCCCAACATTAACATCCTGGGGGTCATCATTGACCAGAAACTGGACCAGCCATCTATATACTGTGGCTACATGAGCAAGCCAGCAGCTGGGTATTCTGTGACGATTAACTCACTTCCCCCCTCCCTAAGTCAGGAGTGTGATGGAATACTCTCCACTGGCCTGGGTGAGTGTGGCTCCAACAACACTCAAGAAGCTCAACGCCATCCAGACAAAGCAGCCCGCTTAACTGGCACTCCATCCACCACATTAAACAGTCACTCCCTCCACCACAAGTGCAGTGTCAGCAGTGTGCAGCATATACGAGGTGTACTGCAGCAACTCACTAAAGCTTTTTTGACAGCACCTTTCAAACCTGCAACCTCTACCACCTAGAAGAACAAGGGCAGAGATATCCTGATTTGGAAATATATCGCCGTTCCTTCACTGTTGCTTGTTCAAAATCCAGGAACTCTCTCCCTAACAACACTGTGGGTGCAGTCCACTTGGACTGCAGCTGTTCAAGAAGGCAGCTCACCACCACCTTCTGCAATTGGACATGGCAACAAATACAACTTAAAAGTTCTTAAAGGACTGCATCTTACAGATTATTTGTTGTATACCACTTCTTTGGGCATTGACCACATGAGAGCATCTCTAACTCTGGCTCTCGCCATCAGCTGATCCCAAAAATTTTTTGCCAATGTATTCAATACCCAAAGAAATGGTGAACAACAAGTAATCTGTAAGGTGCAGTTCTTTAAGAATTTATAACTCCTTTTATTATTTGGTCATGGGACATGAGCGTTGTCGGCAAGGCCAGCATTTATTGCCCCAATTGGGAATGTGCTGGTGAGTTTCGATGGGTTCAAAAATGGAGCAACTGTTTCTAGTGAGAGAAGGGTCAGTAACCAGAAAGCATAAATTTAAAGTGATTGATGACATCTGGAGACAGTTCCTTTACATAGTTCTGACCTGGAATGCACTGCCTGAGAGAGTGCCGCAAACAGATTCAACAGTAACTTTCAAAGGGGAATTGGATAAATATTTGAAAGGTAAAAGTTGTAGGGCTACAGGGAAAGAGGAGGAGTGTGGCGCTAAGAGCCAGCGCAGGCACAATGGGCTCAATGGCCTCTTCCTGTGCTATACCATTCTAATATTCTATGATAGATCTTCCACAACCAAAGACAGGAGAAGTAGTTGGTTGCATTGGCCTTCAGGTTTACTGCCCACTGATCCGATTGGCTCTGACAGTCCCCAGCTGTACTTCCCACATATTTTGATTGGTTCATTTTGACATTTCTTCTTGTAAAATATTGACAAATTGACACATGATCTGAACAGCTGATTTTCATCCGAAAGTGTTGCAGCTTTGTCAAGAAACTACATTTTAAATCTTCTGAAAAGGCTTTCAGAAAGTGAGCACTTAATATCAATTGACTGAGTTCCTTGCAATCTGTTCCATGTCCTTTTCTAACAATTTGCAAATATTTCCCAATTTTTTTCACTCATTCTTTATGAGTTTCATGCGGATTGTTCCAAAACATTTTAGGTTTCTGCTTGTGTGGCTCAGAGCTAAAGTCTTCATGAGTGAAAGGAGCATCTCTTAGAATTAAATGGCCCCGGATGGACATTGGATCCACGTATGGAATCAGAGAATGATATACAACACATTGTATATGTGTTCTACAATACATATTGTACATTCAGCCCATCATGCCAATGCCAGCTCTTTGAAACATCTATCCAGTTAGTCCCACATCCCTCCTCTTTCCCCACAGTCCTATAAAATTTTGTTGTTCATGTAAACTTCCAATTTACTTTTGAAAGTTGTTATTGAGTCAGCTTCCAAAGCCCTTTCAGACAGTGCGTTCCGGATCTTAACAACTCACTCCATTAAAAGCATTATCTTCATGTACCACTGGCTCTTTTGCCAAGTACTTAAATTCGTGAATAACTAATGAGTACTTCACCTCTGAGTGACGACCTTCTCTCTACCCAAACTCCTTTGTCCTGTATTATGGTGGTTTTCTAACAATTCTGAAGCTCTTAAGGTCATGCCATCCTTTCTCTTAAAATTTGGTAGATTTTTGGATTTAATTACAAGCACATGACGTGCTGAGCTGGATCCACTGACTCAAGGGCTGAGGTGCCTTCCTCTCCCAATAACTTTACTCTCCTTTGCTCCCACACTGAGGCTGGAATTCTCCCATGTGCCCCCCCCCCCCCACCCCCCACCCACCCGCTGGTGGGATCAATGACGGGTGGGGTGGGGGGGGTGCAGATTTCGGCAGAAGGCCCAAAAATCAGTTTCACGCCGGCGTCATGTATCCCGCTGGAGGTTAGCGTGAGGTCGATTAGCATCCCGCTAATGGGCCTGAATCGCACCTCCCCATGCCAGATTCTCCGTTACGCCGGCGGGAAAACACATCGGGCACAAGCACTTCTGGACAAGTGTGACATGCAGATGTCGGGACTTACCTTTAGGACCTTGCTCAGATCGTGGACACCCGAGCAGATGTTGCTGGAGCCCTACAGCTACTGGACCCTGGAGGAACACGTTGGGTGGATCCTCATGCACATGGCTCCACTGTGAAGCAGCTCTCGGAAGGTGGGAGGCGTCCACGCAGCAGCTTCGACTTCGCTGAGGCTTCGGATCTTCATGGACCTCGCCGATGCTTCAGACCTGCTTCTGAACTTCGGGGCAAGGATGTGGCAAAAGCAGAGAAGGGGGACAAAGAGGGAGGTTTTAGTGTGCGTGAGAGACAGGAAGTCTTGGGTGGGGTGAAAATGGGAGGGGAGGGGGTGAAGGTATCTGGAGGGGTGAAGGTGGGAGGTGGGTGGTGAAGGTGTCACGGTGAGGTGAAGATGGCGGGGTAAAGGTGCCAGGGGGGAGGGAGTTCATAGGTTTTTTCCATAGTTCATAGGTGGCTGGGGGGGAGGAGGGAGTATGGGGGCAGGAAGGGGTACAGTGGGAGGAAGGAGTAAGGGGGAAGGAAGGTGTAAGGGGGGCGGAATGTTCAGGCGAACATGCAAGGGAAGGGTCAGTGGAGTCAATGATTGCCTCCTGGGGAGTGAACTGAGGGTGGGTGTGGTAGAATGGAATGGTTAGAGTGGCAGTGGGAGAGGGAGCTGGTAGGGTGGGAGCGTGAGGATGCATTGGTAATGGGAGAAGGGGTGGCGAAGGTGGTTGTTGGGGACAAGGTCACAGGTGGGAAGAAGGAGGTCAGGGAGTTCAATGTGGATGGGTTGAGGTTCTCTGGAAGCGAGGGAACGTGCACATTCACCTGGACATCCTGGAATGTGAAGGCTTCGGGCAGGAAGGTGTTGGTGGGGAGGTCAAAGATAATGTTGGGCATGGGGGGAATCTATTGTTATGGGGGGTAAAGGACATGGGTGACTGGGGGAGGGGATATATAGGGGAGCTCATCAGATATCTGACTGCTAGCATCCTTGTGATATCAAAAGTGAGCGGAGCCTCATGTTGCATGGGCATGGGTGCTGCATGGGAGTGTGATCAGTGGGTGGGCGGAGATACAGGTCAGCTCAGCTGGACATCTGAAAGAGAACCCCAGCAGGCAGCATTGAAAATGCTCAGGATATTTGAGGTGAGTGTGATGGAGGAAGGCCCTGCGCACCTTGGAGAATGCTTGTACAAGGCTGCAAAAGGCCCTGCCAGATACCTCTCCCTCCAGAATCACTTGTGGTCCAGCTGAACTGCTAGTGTTGGGGGGGATGTGGCGGAGGAAGGTCTTGCGAAGTCTATATAATGATACTGAATGACAACAGTAAACATTATTTAATGAGAATGAATACATTTGTAGCTAATACAGTGACAGTGTTCACCAGTGAAACCACTTGAGATCAAATTTTGTTGATCTTACATTGCCTACCACTTCTTCTAGGTGCTGCCCTGACATCTGCAGCAGGGGTGGAGGAGGCAGCCTGTGGAGCTGTTTGCCCTGTTGCCTTTGATGACTTTGGCAACCGTCTTCTTGAGAACTGAGGCCTGGTGGTCCCTGGCTTACTTTGGCTGTCCATCTGTGGGCCCGCTGCTTGCTCTGTGGTGACATAGGATGAGGTTGACGGGGTCATAAGCAAAGGAGATTCTGAGGGAGCGGACAACCTCTGAGGGTCCTGAGTGGGTGACCCAGGGCTGTCCAGCTGCTGCTACTCCTCCCTTTTGTGCCCGAGGGCCCCAGCCTGACTCCTTGAGGGGAAGTGCACCCGGAGGGGCATCGAGGTGTCCCAATCCCTCTTGCATATCCACTGCATGAACTCACTTATGGCAATATCGATGGGGTGCAGGTCTGCGCGCATCTCTGGCAGCAATTGGGCATTTTGGGTGTCCGCCACCCTCCCCATGGAGGCCTCCATGCACAAACACGTGGGCACCACTTCATCAGAGAGCAGGTGGACGGCCTCCTCTGACACTCCTGCCGCTCTGTTGAGGGCTTCCAACAGCTCTGCCTGATGTCACCCCACCTCTTACTCACTCTCCACCACGAGTTGGAAGGCCGATTCCGGAGGCTCATCATCCGATTTGAACCTCATAGATGCGTCTTCCCCAGCAGTCCTCCGAGAGCTGAGGAGCTAGGCTGAAGCTGCCTCGTCCTGCTGTGGACACGTGTCCACGTGGTGAGCAACAGATTGTGAGACCCTTCCTAAACTAGCACTAATACCCACTGCGGTGTGTGTTCCTGAGCTGGCAGAGGGTGCAAGTGATCGCTGTGGCACCTCTACATGTGTGGAGCTCTCCTCTTCCGCACCCTCCTGGCATATAACTAGGCTGGGGCTGGAGCTAATGCCTGATAGGGAGTCCTCCTCCTCTTCTTCGGGCATTGGTCTCTTCCTGGAGGCACCTGTAAATGAGATAGAAGAGTGACAGTATCAGCTGCCTCCTAATTGGGCCTGCAACTTGACCCTCAGGTTTGCATTGAATGGATGAATAGTTACTAGGTGGACTCCTAAGGACAAGCTCCACATCGCCAATGGCTCTCCTGCTCTACTCCTGAGAGCTCAGATTCCATCAGAGGCCTGAAAAATAGTTGCCCCCAGACCCCCATAACCCCACCTTCGTCTTCTTACGTTCTCCATGATTGTGATGGATCTTCTCCTGCTCAAAGAAGAGAACATGTTTGAGAGACGTTGCATAGATTGGAGCAGAGGAAATTGGCTCATTTATCATACATCCCTTCATAAGTTAGCCCACTTTTGCGGCAGGTCATCACTGATGCGAATTGGGCAGGAGGGTTGTGGACCAACTCCTTCCAGAGCGCTGAGCAAATTCACAGGCAAGGGGAAGGCTCAGACAGGCATGATTTGTGGAGGCTGCTGGTTCCCTCTGCATCTAAGGCAATTCCCTCTCTTACCTTCCAACCGGCGCCCACTCCCCTTCCATACAGCGTTTCATGTCTGCTGAAGGGTGAAGGAGGCATAATGGGCACTCCACTGCAGCGTGGATGCACTGAAGTGGGGCTTTGCGGCTTCACGTGCCATTGCCTCTGGGCCTTGGACCCTGACATATTGGAGTCTTTGTGGTTTATGCGATCATCTGATGAGACTTACCCTGGTGGAGTGAATAAGGTCGTTCATCCTCTTTCAGCACTGTGTTGCTGACCTCTTGTGTGCCCTATGGCCACTGATGGTATTGGCCACCTGTGCCCATGCAGCGTTGGCATTCCCGCTTGGCCTCTTCCTCCCATCAGGCAGGTACAGCACATTCCTGTGCACCTTGACATGGTCCGGGAGGACGCGCAGGGAGGCATCACTAAACTTCGGAGCTGGGCCACTGGATGACCTTGTAGACATCTCTCTGTTTTTTGATCTGACCTTGTGGATGTCCGGGCACCATATGACAGTGAGATGGGCACCATCAAGCCTGAACCACCACGAAAGATGGTACAAAGGCCCCAGATGCATAGTTAATTACGTCGGGGCTGTAAGATATGGCATGGTTTCCCATCAGCCTCTGCAGCGGGAGACAATTCCCACCCCACCACCACGGGACTTAGTCCCGGATGGGAGAATTCCACCCTGAACCTGGGCTATCACTCTTTGAGTTTATGTTGCAGCCTCCAATCTAAGCAGCCTTAACTGGTGCACATAAGCCACATCCTCCCTTGCTGGCTTGCTGGTTTTTCCACTTGCTGCCCTGCCAAATCCAGTTTATCTTCAGCTGCCAGTCTCACCACCAAGTAAATGTTTTCATAAACTAAAGGGAAAGCAATTTCAACACAAAGAAAGGCCATTTAGCCAACGTTTCATAGGAACTGGGGAACAAGAGGAGGCCATTCTGAGCCGCTAACCTGTTCTGCCATTGGATTAAGTTATGGCTGATCTGCATCTCAACTCCCTTTATCCACCTTTGTTTCATATCCCTTGATTCTCTTTTCCAACAAAAAAATACAATCATTCTTAGTCTTGACAATTTCAACGTACCCCCAATGTCCACAGGGAGAGGGAGAGGACCAGTGTGGAATTTAAAAAGAAGAGCAGGGTTCCTGATGATGGGACTGTGAGCGGGCGTTACTTCTGCTCACTTCTCGGGAGCTGCCGTTACAATTACAATGTAAACTGTACATACGCGTGGTGGGCACGTGTCTCACATCCAATCACATGCTCGGGGCAGGCAAGAGGTGCCCACCCTGCAATCAGCTGACTCAATTCAAAGTTAAAACGGGCTATAAAACGACCATCTCTGCTAGCACCCAGTCTCTGCAGGTTTGGAGAACTGCTGCTGATTTGAAGAAGCAATCATCCATCTGCACGGCCTCCATCTCCCCCTTGACAGCCTCCATCAGGTAACCCCTATCACTCCCTCCTTTTATCTGCATTGTTATCTTCTTGGAACCCATCACTTGCCCACCATTCACACAGAAAAAGAGCCGACCCCACAGTGAGTTTTTGAAAGGGAAATCATGTTTAACTAATTCATTCGAGTTTTTTGAGGAAGAAACAAGCAAGGTGGATAAAGGGGAACCTGTAGATGTTGTGTCCTTGGATTTTCAGAAAGCATTTGATAAGTTCCCACATCAGGGGTTACTTACACAAGGTTAAAGAACATAGTATAGGGGGTAATATATCAGCATGGATAAAGGATTGGTTAGCTAACAGTGAACAGAGAGTAGGGATAAATGGATCTTTTTCCTTTGGCAAGCTGTAACTAGTGGAGTGCTACAGGGATCTTTGCTGGGGCATCAACTATTTACAATCTATATCTATGACCTGAATGAAGGGACTGAACGTACGGTAGTTAAATTTGCCAATGAAACCAAGATAGGTAGGAAAGAAAGTTGTTAAGAGGAGATACAGAGCCTGCAAGGGGATATAGACAGGTTATGTGAATGGGCAAAAATTTGGCAGGTGGAGTATAATGTAGGAAGTTATGAATTTGTCCACTTTGGCAGGAAGAATAGAAAAATAGTGTACTATTTAAATGGAGAGAGATTGCAGAATTCGGTGGTACAGCAGGATCTACAAAAGGTAGAATGCAGGCACAGTAAGTGATTAGGAAGGCAAATGGAATGTTGGCATTTATTGCAAGGGGAATGGAATATAAAAGTCGGGAAGCTTCACTGCAGCTGTTATCAGGCCTTGGTGAGACCACATCTGCAACAGTGTAAAATTTTGGTCTCCTTATTTGAAAAAAATAATTGCATTAGATGTAGTTCAGAGAAGGTTCACTTGACTCATTCCTGGGATGAAGGGCTTATCTTATGAAAAAAGGTTGAACAGGTTGGGCCTATACCCAATGGAGTTTAGAAATGAATGGTAAATACGTTCCCTCTACCAGGGTGGTGTGTTGGCTGCTGACATGCCACCTGCTTTATCTCAGAACCTCAGCCTGACTTCAGGAAACCGAGATTTTGGCTCCTGCCGAATTAAATCCCCTCCAACCACCGTGTTTACCATTCTTACAGGCCCCATGAAATACTGCCCCCAGATTTCCACAAGTGTGAAAAAGCACTTCCTGGTTTCATTTCTGAACAATCTAGATCTAATTATAATCTTGCTCTATATTCCACCATCAGAGGAAATAATCTCTCTGCATCTCTATCAAATCTCTTCATCACTTTAATGAAATCAAACCTCAATCTGCTTGATTTAACGTTATGTAACTTGTCCTCATCATTTAACCCTATTGGTTTACCTATTTAAGAAAAGATGCAAATGCATCAGAAGCAGTTCAGAGAAGGTTTATTGGACTATTCTAGGAATGGACGGGTTGTCTCATGAGGAAAGGTTGGACAGGCTAGGCTTGTATCCACTGGAGTTTAGAAGAGTGAGAGGCGACTTGATTGAAATACATAAGATCCTGAGGGGTCTTGACAGGGTAGATGTGGAGAGAATGCTTCCTCTTGTGGGAGAATCTAGAACTAGAGGTCACTGTTTAAAAATTAAGGGTCGCTCATTTAAGAGTGAGATGAGGAGAATTTTTTCTTTCCAAGGAGCGTGAGTCTTTGGAACTCTCTTCCTCAAGTGGCGGTGGAAGCAGAGTCTTTGAATATTTTTAAGGCAGAACTAGATAGATTCTTGATAAACAGGGGGGTGAACTCTCAAGTTTGAGAATCATGATATCAGACCCAACACTAACTTAAAGTCTATCAGGCAATGGTTTGCTCCATGCTTCTCTCTGATGCTGAATCTTAGACACCTAATAGACAACATAGAACAACATCATCACAGCTGTCTTAGAAGGATCTTGCAAATCAAAAGGAAAATCATGAGCATCCTCCAATACACAGACAAGCCAAGTACAGACACCATGATAATCTCACATCAGCTGAGATGGACAGGAATGTTGTCAGAATGTATGACTCAAGACTCAAAAGGTGCTCTACTCAGAGCTACACCAAGGAGCTTGTTCACACGGGGACCAAAGGAAATGTTTCAACAACAATCTCCCTGCCTCCCTGTTCTATCAACATCAACACACAGGAAGCAGATGTCAAATCATAACCAAAATGGCAATCCATCAAAAATGGTGCCAATGTTTTCCAATCAACAAGAGCCGCCACTGAGAGGGAATGGCAAGAGAGACAGAAAGAAAGGGTAGCTGCTCAAGCTAACAATCCACCATCACTTTACCCAGCCGACAACTCAAGTCCTCACTGTGAGCCTGTATGTTTAAGATTGGACTTGTAAAAGTCAGCTGCAAGGGCAGGGTCAATTAATATTTATAAGCCCAGGGTAGATAGATTCTTGACTAACATAAGGGAACTGAATGTTTCTGGAGGTTAGCGGAATGTGAAGTCGAGGCCCCAATCAGATCAGCCATTACTGAATAGCAGAGCAGGCTTGAAAGGCCGAATGGTCTACCCCTGCTCCTAATTCGTATATTTGCATGTTCATGTGTTGGTATAATTCTGGTGAATCCGCTCGGTATGCCCCCTAAGGCTAACAAGAAAAGAGATGTTTGCACCACACAAGTGTCAGGCAATGACCATCTCCAACAAAAGTGAATCCAATCATTCCCGCTTGACATTCAACGACATAACCATTGCTAAATCCCCCACTTCATCCTGTGGGTTACCATTGATCAGAAATTGAACTGGATGCACAGTGGAAGCAGTGTGTACCGTCTACAAGATGCACTGCAGCAACTTACCAAGGTTCCTTCAAAGCGTTCCAAACCCACAACCGCTACCACCTAAAAGGACAAGGGCAGCAGATGTATGGCAACACCACCACCTGGAAGATCCCCTCCAAATCACACATCATCCTGACTTGGAAATATATCGTTGTTCCTTCACTGTCGCTGGATCAAAAGCCCGGAACTCCCTCCCTAACAGCACCATGGGTGTACCTACACCACATGGACTGCAGTGGTTCAAGAAGGCAGCTCACCACCACCTTCTCAAGGGCAATTAGGGATGGGGCAACAAGCGCTGGTCTTGCCTTTGACACTCACATCCTTTGAAAGAATAAAAAATACTTTTCTCAGGTTCAGCGGCTGTAATTGAAGGTAGAGTTACAGCTGATTCTGGCCAAGACTCTGCAGAACTGAAGCATTGCTTCTTCACTTTGCAGTTTCAATCCCTGTCCAATTTCTGTGCTCTTTCCTAATGCAAAATTAATCCAGGGTCCTTCCACAAAGCCCTGTCATTTCCTTTGCTTCAAATATTTATCTATTTTCCCCATAAAAAAATGCACTGCTGCCTGCCCTAACCATTCCCTGTGGCATAAAGCAATCCATGCTCCAACAAACCCCCTTCAGAAAAATAATTCTCCTAATTCTTATCTGCTTAGGGAAATTTTGAAATTGCTGACACTACTTTGCTATCTGCACGAAAATAAGGAACACCCTTTCACCCTATCAAAACCCTCCATCATTTTAAAAGCTTCCACTGAATCAAGAAGAAGAGTAGAATTCTCCCCAACTGAACATCAGTAAAAGAGATGATGAGATCCATTATTTTATTGCTAGTGGTGGGACCTTACAGTGCCCAACTGCTGCCCTGTTCCCTGTAGTGCCCACACTTCAATGACACTACATTGGCTGTAAAGCACTTTGGAAAATTCAGAGGTTGTGAAAGTTGCTATATAAATGCAAGTTTGTTCTTTCTTTTAACAAGCTTTTCAGTTCTTGTATCTGCCCACACCTCTCTCTGATTTGGAATGAGTGCCAGTCCCCAGGTGGTAACCCTGTCCAATTCTTGAGCAACAGGTGCCAGTCAGCATAACCCAGACATGTGTCAGGTACAGGCACATCCAACAGTGAATGCGAGGAAAGCTCACCGGACTGGAGTGGAAAAGGAGGAGCCAAAGAATAACCTTGCAAAGTACTTGCTCTGTGCACAGGGCTGGGATCATTGCTGGGATTGCTGAATCCATTCTGTCATGTCACTGGCTGACCAAGTTATAAGTAACATTTTTAAAGATCAGATTGTAAATCTCAGTGCCGTGCCAGATGCCACTTTACAAACATGGTGAGAAAGTCACGGACTGAGACCCCCAAGAACCAAACTGATTAGAATGTTCTCAAATACAACAAAAACCCTGCCTCTCAGGATGCTCAGCACAGTCCAGGAATGGGCACAATTCCAATGCAGTACACACAGCCCCTCACACACAGGGCCAGTGCGCACAGCCCCTCACACACAGGGGCCGGTGCGCACAGCCCCTCACACACAGGGGCCCGTGCGCACAGCCCCTCACACACAGGGGCCGGTGCGCACAGCCCCTCACACACAGGGGCCGGTGCGCACAGCCCCTCACACACAGGGGCCGGTGCGCACAGCCCCTCACACACAGGGGCCGGTGCGCACAGCCCCTCACACACAGGGGCCGATGCGCACAGCCCCTCACACACAGGGGCCGGTGCGCACAGCCCCTCACACACAGGGGCCGGTGCGCACAGCCCCTCACACACAGGGGCCGGTGCGCACAGCCCCTCACACACAGGGGCCGGTGCGCACAGCCCCTCACACACAGGGCCGGTTCCAACTTCGGTTCAGTTCACTGCCATCGTTCCTGCAGCTTGAAGTGGAATTTTCCTCCACTGTACACTCACAGAACATTACAATTTGTTCCATTCTTTCTTAGCCAGTTTCCATGACACGCATCATTCCCAGACCATGCATTGGCGCAGCAATGTTTTCACCAACTTTTCCCATCTTTGGCAGGAGTTTCCTCTTTTGCAGTTCTACATCTATTTTCCCCTTGTTTTGGTCTCCAATTTTTAAAACCTGCACAGCTCATTTTACCTCAAAGGTTCGAATTCTCTGAACTTTACTAATTCTTCAGACTCTCTGTTTGAGGCCATTACAATGTCTTCTACAATTACTTGCCTGAATATTTATACAATCTGTTCCCAATCAGCTGATCCCAGGTTTTGGTTTTTAGTCAAACTATACCTGATAAACCTCCCATCTGTAAGAAGCACAATCTAATGACCAGCCAACTGGAAGGCCTGAGACTGATCTTCAACAACTAATCTCAGTCAGCTACCAGTATATGAGTGATACAGAGAGATATCCCTTGTAACTGAGCAAGAAAGACAGGAAATTAGACTCCAGCAGAAATCATTTTATAATTTAATTGGTTCTCAGGATGTGGACATTACTGGAAAATGTAACATTTATTGCCCACTTCTAGTTGCCTTTGAGAAGGTGGTAGTGAGCCACTTTCTTGAACCGCCGCAGTCCTTTTAGGGAAGGTAAAGTCACTGTGCTGTAAGGTGGGAGAATCTAGAATTTTGGACCAGCGGTGATGAAATTGACAATATATTTCCAAGTCGGGTTGGTGTGTTGGGGATCTGAAGGTTTGGATTTGTGGGAAAATTGGAGATAACCACCGCACTGTGAATATTTCCACAAGGTCACTCACAGGACATTCCAATATTCCAGTGGGTACATTTTGAGCGTGAGAGATCTCCCCTGCTCCTCACTCAGCATTTGCACAAGGACAAAAGGTGAATTTCCAGAGGCTATTTAAGTGGCTTCATTCTCGCTTGCAACACAAAGAAAGGTGCTTCCATATTTCACGGGCAGTCGAGACTTCTCCACCAGCAAACAGGCTAATGCCAAACTACAAACTGCAAGCGAAAGGAGTGGGTGACCAGCTTTTCAAAAGTCAGAACTGTGGAACATTGCATTCTTAGGAAGGTGGGGCTTCATGATGATTGACATGTTAGGTGACCAATGGCAGGTGTCCGAGGGATAGACAGTTTAAGGTAGGAAGTTATGCGATGACATCCCTGAAATATGTCCAGACAAAGTTGACAGACCTATTAAGACAGCCAATCGTTGAAGACAGCAGTTCCAAACCACAGACATATGTTCAAATTACACTTCTGCCTAAAAAAAACCCCTCAACCAAGGCTTCATTTGTCAATAGACTGTTGCTGGGTCAAAATCCTGGAACTCCCTCCCTCCACATGGGCTGAAGCGGTTGAAGAAGGCAGCTCACCACCACCTTCTCAAAGGCAATTAGAGGTTGGCAACAAGTGCTGGCCTAGCCAGCGAAGCCCACATTCCATAAGTGAATAAAAAAAGACCCCTGCCAGAATCCTCTATTCCACTGTAACTTTACTGTGTAATGTACAACAGTAAGACCAAGTTCCATATAAAAGTCTTGTTTATTTTCATTTGCACACTGGGTTCCAACAATGGATACTTTCAGCCAAAAGGTGGATTTTAAATGACCAGAACATACCTCAGTGAGGAAGATTTTGTTCAAACCCAGAGCCGCCAGCAAGAAAGCACGCCATCTTTCAATGAGAAATTTGGTTGAATGCATCATGGCTCAATCAAACTTGCCAGCCATTGATTGATTGTTTACCGATGGCTGCCGTCTGACTACCTCATCAGTGTGGCTAGTGCTTGGCGGACACTGCTGTCCATCTTCTTTCATCACCCAGAGGCTGATTACCTCCTGGCTCTGGATGCTGGCGAGAAGGATTTCTCTGGGAGCGTCCATGCGGGAGCATCCCAGCACAGCAACTTAACGGTCAGCAAGTGGGCGGCAATCTGAGTCCCAGGGTGCGCTGCAGCGCAAGATGGTTTATTTGGGTTTGCCCATGATAAACGGAATGCAAGGGGCGGGTTAAAGAAGAAGGAAGCTGAAAACCAGGAAGTTTGAGTGATTTGGAGAAAACTGTCGGGATATCGGGACATTTAGTGAAAAACTGGGACTTTCCCAGCAAAACCAGGAGCTCTTGTCACCCAGGAAAGCAGGCCTTTCATATTTAGTAACAATGTGAGACTTCTGCAGAGCCAATGTAAAGCTTAGCAGTAGATGGTTGACACCATCATCCAAGGGCCATGGGTGTAACTGTACAGTTGGTGACTGCAGATCTCCTGGAAGCAGATGACACACCCATGTTGAGCCTAAGCCTGCACATGCAACATTCCTCCATAACTGGCAGGTAACTGGGTAGTTACAATGGGCCTAATTAAGGCTCTTTTTTTTTTATTCGTTCATGGGATATGAGCATCACCGGCTAGGCCAGCACTTATTGGTGGTGGTGGTGAGCTGCCTTCTTGAACCGCTGCAGTCCATGGGGTGTATGTACACCCACAGTGCTGGGAGGGAGGGAGTTCCAGGATTTTGACCCAGCGACAGTGAAGGAACAGCGATATATTTCCAAGTCAGGATGGTGAGCTCTGCTGCCAGTTTTCATCCTGTTCTTTGTTTTTATTTCTTTTCTTTCTTTAACTTAATGTGACGTAAATAAAGACTTTTTTTTCATCTTATTTGGTAGCAGTTCCATTAATTCAAAGGCTGCAAAAATAAGCAGGTCTTCCAGCATACTCCTGCTGTAACTCTGCTGGAGTGCAGCGTAAGGCATAGGAAAGAGGCGGTGACCTGGAAACCCTGGATCCCAGCCAATGCTGCTACTTTCCACAGCTTTTTTGGAGGAGAGAGTTCCTGATTTCCACTAGCTTTTGTGTGAAGAAATGTGTCCTGACATCACCCCAGAAAAGGCTAGCTCGTAAATTGAAGGTTATGTTTCTTTGTTCTGGATTCCTTCACCACAGCAATTGGTTTTTTTCATAAATCCTATCAAATCATTCTATCATCTTAAATCCCTCGAATAGATCACCATTTAATTTCCCATATTCAAGGGAATTCAACCCTAATCTATGCAATCTGCCCTCAAAAAATTATTGGCAAGAAGAGCATTCAGCGCAAGCATTGTTAGGCCCCCACTAAGTGCCCTGATAGCCTTCATAATTGTGATAAAAAAACCCTTCCATCATCACTTCTTTCCTCAAAAGAAAACCCTCAGCCTCTCCGTCTTTGCAAACTGCAGTCCCATCCCTAACCTCTCTCTCCTCTCCAAAGTCTTCGAGAAAAAATTTCTTCTTCTCTCCTTCTTAAATGGGAGAGCCCTTATTTTTAAACTGTGTCTCCTCATTCTAGTCTCTCCAAAAAGGGGAAACATCCTTTATAGCATCCACCCTGTCAAGTCCCTACTTTTACATTCCATTCTCCTTGCAATGAACAGCAGCATTCCATTTCTCTTCCTAATTACTTACTGTACCTGCATACTAACCTTTCCTGATTCATGCACCAGGACACCCAGATTCCTCTGCACCGCAGAGTTCTGCAATCTCTCTCCATTTAAATAGTATGCTGCTTTTTTATTCCTCCTGCCAAAGTGGACAAGTCCACATTTTCCCACATTGAACTCCATCTGCCAAATTTTTGCCCACTCACTTATCCTATCCACATCCCTTTGCAGACTCCTTATCTCCTTTTCACAGCTTATTTTCCTACCTATCTTTATGTCATCATCAAATTTAGCAACCATACATTCAGTTCCTTCATCTAAGTCATTATATAAATTGTAGATGATTGAGGGCCCAGCACTGATTCCTGTGACACTCCACTCACCACATCTTGAAAAAAACCCATTTATCCCTCTGCTTCCAGTTAGCTAACCAATCCCTTATCCATGATACCCCTTACACCATGCACTCTTATTTTGCAGAGTAACCTTTGATCCTGCACCTTATCAAATACCTTCTGGGAATCTAAGTGCAGCACATTTACAGGTTTTCCCTTTATCCACATTGCTTGTTATTTCCTCAAAGAACTCCAATAAATTAGTCAAACATGAATTCCCTTTCACAAAACCATGTTGACTCTGCTTGATTGCACTGAGATTTTCTAGGTGCCTCACTATAACCTCTTTAATAATAGATTCCAGCAATTTCCCTGTGACAGAATTTAAACTAACGGGCCTGTAGTTTCCTGCTTTCTTACTCATTCTTTTCTTGAATAGCAGATTCAGATTTGCCATTTTCCAATCTGATGGGACCTTTCCAGGATCTAGGGAATTTTGGAAAATTTAAATTAGCTAGAAATATAAAAATAAATAGTAAGAGTTTCTACGGGTATTTAAAAAGGAAAAGAGCGAATAAAGTGAGTGTTTGTTCTCTAGAGAGTGAGAATAGGGAATTAATCATGGAAAATAAGGAAATGGCAGATTTTAAATACACGTAGAAACTCTTACTGTTTGTTTTTATATTTCTAGCTAATTTTAATTTTCCAAAATTCCCTAGATCCTGGAAAGGTCCCATCAGATTGGAAAATTAATGCATCTATTATTTCAGCAGCCACTTCTTAGGATGAAGTCCATCGGGACCTGCAACTTGTCAGCTTTTAGTTCTAATAACTTTCTTAGTACCCTTTCCCAGGTGATTATAATTGTTTTAAGTTCCTCCCTCTCTTTCACCATCTGATTCACAATTATTTCTGGTATTTTATTTGTATCCCCAGTGAAGACAGACACAAAATATTTGTTCAATTAATCTGCCATTTCCTTATTTTCCATGATTAATTCCCTATTCTCACTCTCTAGAGGACCAACACTCACTTTATTCACTCTTTTCCTTTTTAAATACCCGTAGAAACTCTTACTATTTGTTTTAATATTTCTAGCTAGCTTTCTCTAGTGCTCCAATTTCCTTATTAATCTTTTAGTCATTCATTACAGTTCTTTATATTCTATCTCATCTTCTGACCAGCCATGCATCTTTGCAGAATTTTTCTTTCAATTTGATATTATTGTAATTTCTTTAGTTAGCCCCAGATGGTGTGTCCTTCCCTTAGAGTCTGTCTTTCTCACTGGAATGTATCTTTTCTGAGAATTCTGAAATATCTCCTTCAGTGTCTGCCACTGCATCTGTACTGATCTATCCATTAGCCTAATTTTTCTTTTCAATTTAGCCAGCTCTGTCTTCACACCCTCATAATTGTCTTTATTTAAGTTTCAAACACTTACCTTAGATCCACTCCTCTCTCCCTCAAATTGAATGTTAAATTCAATCATATTATGGTCACTGCTACCTAGGGGTGCCTTCACTATGAGGTCATTAATTAATCCTGTCTCATTATACATTACCAGATCTGGTAGAGCCTGTTCTCTAGTTGGTGTTAAAACGTGCTGCTCTAGGAAACTGTCCCAAAAACACTCCATGAACTTATCGTCTAGGCTACCTTTGCCAATCTGATTTGTCCAACCCATGATTGTTGCCAAACCTTTCTCACAAACCTCCATTATTTCTTCCTGTATACCCTGTCCTCCTACAGTGCGGTTACCATTAGGGGGCCTATGAACCATTCCCACAAATAACTTCCCTTTACTACTTCTCATCTCTACCCAAGATGATTCTACACCTTGCTCTCCAGGACTAAGGTTATCTCTCTCTATTGTATCAATGTCATCCTTAATTAACAGAGCTACCCCTCCACCTTTTCCTAATTCCAGTCTTTCCTAAATGTCATATGCCCTTAAATATTCAGGTCCCAGTCTTTGTCATCCTGCAGCCATATCTCTGTATAATGGTTATCAGATCATACGTATTTATTTCTATTTGTGCTGTCAATTCATCTGTTTTGTTATGAATGCCACATACATTCAGGCACAAAGCCTTTAGTTCTGTCTTATTACTTTTTTGGTAACCTGTAGCCTTATCTGCTGGTGCACCCTTGGGTTTGTACACTCTGTCCCTTCCTGCCACACATTGATCATCATTTTCCTTATTCCTACCCTGCTCTTTTGCCTTGTCTTCTCTATTTAATTTATCACATCTACCCAAACTTGATCCCTTGCCCCCACTATTTAGTTTAAAGCCCACCCTACTGCCCTAGTCATACGAGTCTCTAAAACACCTATCCCAGCACAGTTCAGGTGAAGGCTCACCTAATGGTACAGCTCCCACTTTCCCCAGCACTGGTGCCAGTGCTCCATGAATCGAAACCCATTTCTCCCACACCAATCTTTGACCCTCGCATTTAACAATCTAATCTGATTTACCCTACACCAATTTGCCTGTGGCTCAGGTAATAATCCAGAGATTATTATCTTTGAGATTCTGCTTTTGAATTTAGCACCCAGCGGCTCATATTCCCCCAGCAGAACCTATTTCCTAGTTCTACCTGTGTCATCAGTACCTATGTGAACCATGACCACTGGATCCACCCTTCCCACTGCAAGTTCATTTCCAGCCCAGAACAGCAGTCCCAAACCTTGGGAAGCTGCAGAGAACAGTGTCTATCTCCCTGGATATACTGTTCCCAACTACCACTACATCCCTATTAACTTCCCCTCACCCTCCCAACTCCACACACACCCACCGCCTGAATGGCTTCCTGCACCAAGGCCACGGCCAGTTTGCTCACCCACCCGGCAGCCACCACTTTCATCCATACAGGCTGCAAGAACCTTGAACCTGATGCACAATTGCAAAGGCTGGCGTGGCTCCACATCTACCTTCTGGGTCCCCATGCCTGCCTCACTCGCAGTCACACTCTCCTGTCCCTGCCCAAATCGAAAACCCTATCTTAAAGGGTGTGACTGGCTCCTGGCACAAAGTGTCCAGGTTTTTTTTTTGTTCATTCATGGGATGTGGGCTTCACTGGCTGGGCCAGCATTTATTGCCCATCCCTAGCTGCCCTTGAGAAGATGGTGGTGAGCTGCCTTCTTGAACTGCTGCAGTCCATGTGGTGTAGGTACACCCACAGTGCTGTTAGGGAGGGAGTTCCAGGATTTTGACCCAGCGACAGTAAAGGAACAGCGATATATTTCCAAGTCAGGATGGTAAGTGACTTGGAGGGGAACTTCCAGCTGGTGTTCCATTTATCTGCTGCCCTTGTCCTTCCAGATGGTAGTAGTCATGGGTTTGGAAGATGCTGTCTAAGGAGCCTTGGTGAATTCTTGCAGTGCATCTTGTAGATGGTACACACTGTTGCTACTGTGCGTCGGTGGTGGAGGGAGAGAATGGTGCCAATCAAGCAGGCTGATTTGTCCTGGACAGTGTCCAGCTTCTTCAGTGTTGTAGGAGCTGCACTCATCCAGGCAAGTGGACAGTATTCCATCACATTCCAGACTTGTGCCTTGTAGATGGTGGACAGGCTTTGGGGAGTTAGGAGGCGAGTTACTCATCGCACGGTTCCTAGCCTCTGACCTGCTCTTGTAGCCACAGTATTTATATGGCTAGTCCAGTTCAGTTTCTGGTCAATGGTAACCCCCAGGATGTTGATAGTAGGGGATTTAGTGATGGCAATGCCATTGAACATCAAGGGGCAATGGTTGGATTCTCCATTCCTGGAGATGGTCATTACCTGACATTTGTGTGGCGCAAATGTTACTTGCCACTTGTCAGCCCAAGCCTGGATGTTGTCCAGGTCTTGCTGCATTTGGACATGGACTGTTTCAGTATCTGAGGAATTGCAAATGTTGAACATTGTGCAATCATCAGTGAACATCCCTACTTCTGACCGTATGATGGAAGCTGCTGAAGATGGTTGGGCCTAGGACACTACCCTGAGGAACTCCTACAGTGATGTCCTGGAACTGAGATGACTGACCCCCAACAACCACAACCATCTTTCTTTCTGCTAGGTATGACTCCATCCAATAGAGTTTTCCCCCTGATTCCCAGTGACTCCAGTTTTGCTAGGGCTCCTTGATGCCACACTTGGTCAAATGCTGCTTTGATATCAAAGGCAGTCACTCTCACCTCACCTCAGGAATTCAGCTCTTTTGTCCATGTTTGAACCAAGGCTGTAACGAGATCAGGAGCTGAGTGGCCCTGGCGGAACCCAAACTGGGCATCAGTGAGCAGGTTATTGCTAAGCAAGTACTGCTTGATAGCACTGTTGATGACCCCTTCCATTACTTTACTGATGATCGAGAGTAGACTGATGGGGTGTTAATTGGCCGGTTTGGATTTGTCCTGTTTTTTGTGTACAGGGCATACTTGGGCAATTTTCCACATAGCCGGATAGATGCCAGTGTTGTAGCTGTACTGTAACAGCTTGGCTAGGGGCGCAGCAAGTTCGGGAGCACAAGGGCCCATAGCCTTTGCAGTATCCAGTGCCTTCAGCTGTTTCTTGATATGACGTGGAGTGAATTGAATTGGCTGAAGACTGGCATCAGTGATGCTGGGGACCTCCGGAGGAGGAGCCTGAGATCGATCATCCACTTGGCATTTCTGGCTGAAGATTGCTGTGAATGATTCAGCTATATCTTTTGCACTGCTGTGCTGGGCTCCTCCGCCATTGAGGATGGGGACTTTCGTGGAGCCTCCTCCTCCAGCGAGTTGTTTAATTGTCCACCACCATTCGCAACTGAATGTGGCAGGACTGCAGAGCTTAGATCTGATCTGTTGGTTGTGGGATCATTTAGCTCTGTCTATCACTTGCTGCTTATGCTGTTTTGCATGCAAATAGTCCTGTTTTATAGCTTCACCAGGTTGACACCTCTTTTTTAGGTATGCCCATGATGCTCCTGGCATGCCCTCCTGCACACTTCATTGAACCAGCGTTGATCCCCTGGCTTGATGGTAATGATAGAGTGGGGGATATGCCAGGCCATGAGGTTACAGATTGTGTTTGAGTACAATTCTGCTGCTGCTGATGGTCCACAGTGCCTCATGGATGCCTAGTCTTGAGTTGTTAGATCTGTTCAAAATCTATCCCATTTAGCACGGTGGTAGTGCCACACATGATGGAGGGTATCCTCAATGTGAAAGCGGGATTTCGTCACCACAATGACTGTGCGGTGGTCAGTCCTACCGATACTGTCATGGACAGATGCATCTGCAGCAGGCAGGTTGATAAGGATGATAAGTATATTTCTTTCCCCTTTCCCGTGGCATCACAGCGTCTGCAGTTTGGCCTCCAGCTCAATGACGCTGAGCTGACTCAGCTCCAGCTGCAAACACATAATACAGATGCTTTTGTGCTGGATCACCCTAGTGTCCAGAAACCCACATTATGCAGCTGCAGTACATCAGTGTCCAGAAACCCACATTCTGCAGCTGCAGTACATCAGTGTCCAGAAACCCACATTCTGCAGCTGCAGTACATCAGTGTCCAAGAAACCCACATTCTGCAGTCACAGCACATCAGTGTCCAAGAAACCCACATTCTGCAGTCACAGCACATCAGTGTCCAAGAAACCCACATTCTGCAGCTGCAGTACATCAGTGTCCAAGAAACCCAGATTCTGCAGTTGCAGTACATCAGTGTCCAAGAAACCCACATTCTGCAGTCACAGTACATCAGTGTCCAAGAAACCCATATTCTGCAGTCACAGTACATCAGTGTCCAAGAAACCCACATTCTGCACTCGCAGTACATCAGTGTCCAGGAAATCCACATTCTGCAGTGGCAGCACATCAGTGTCCAGGAAACCCACATTCTGCAGTCGCAGTACACCAATGTCCAGAAAACCCACATTCTGCAGCCACAGTACATCAGTGTCCAGGAAACCCACATTCTGCAGTCGCAGTACATCACCTGCCCTGTCATTTTTATTATGTATTAATTAATTTATTCTTAATAAACACTGCTACTCCCAATAACCTTTGCTGCTACTAGTAACCCTCGCTACTACTAATAAGCCTTACAATTATGGATACATTACGAGTTTTGAGCAAAATATTACACTTATCCGTCTTCTTGTGATGTTACACTTTGATTTCTCTCAGAATGTGGCTACTCCACTCTGGAGTTACCGACTGGATTGGATCACTCATCTCAGTGGTGGTTACTGTCTCCTCTTTCCTCACACTCTCTAATTCCATAAAGCCCTTTGAAGCTCCGAACCTTTTCCAGTATTATTCCATCTCCTTCTCTTCAAGGATTTAGCATAACCCCCAGCTGATGGCAGCACCCAACTAACGGGCACAGTTTTCAACAAAATGGCTCACACCTGCAGAATCTCCTCAACTCTGCTCATGGCAGTCTGGATGGGATGGATCCATAAATGTTATCTTCAAGTAGCAGTAACAGCAGCAGCAACTTTGTATTTGCGGATTCCCAGCTCCTGAACAAAGCCTCCATCTACTTCAGCTTGTTTGTTCTGTACCACTGGGATCTCAGCCAAATGGTTGTGTGTGATTGAGATGCGGGGGTGTGGAGGGAAGGCTGGGCATGCTGGGCCTGAATCCAATGGAGTGTAGAAGAATGAGAGGTGATCTTATTGAAACATATAAGATTCTGAGGTGACGTAACAGGGAGGATGCTGAAAGGATATTGCCCTTTGTGGGATAGACTAGAACAAGGCAACACACTGCAAGAACAAGGGGTCTCTTATTTAAAAAGATGAGGAGAAATTTTTGGAACTCCCTTCCCCAGAGAGCGGTGGAGGCAAGGTCAATGAATATTTTTAAGGCAGAGGTAGATAGAGTCTTGAATAACAAGGGAGTCAAAGGCTATTGGGGATAGGTGGAAAATGGAGTTGAGGCCACAATCAGATCAACCATGATCTTATTGAATGATGTAGCAGGCTGAAGAGGCTGAGTGGCCTACTCCTGCTCCTAATTCACCTGTTCACATGTATCTGGTTTTAACCAGTGTCAGTGTCGAAGTCCGAAAGTGGAGAAAGCAGCTCTTGTTGATCAATGTTAGTTACATCAATGATCCCAAGCTGACAAACACTTCTCATGGGAAAGTTTTTTTGTGGCAATTATAAATAATCAGAAACATTCAGGAGCTTAGAGTGTGTGTGAGGTCCCACCTTGGCTTTGCTACTGTGTTGTACAAGGGTCCAAATCCCAACACCACAGACAACTTGGTAGTTCATCAAAACCATGTGTTTTTCTGCTACTGGCTTCAAAGGCAGGAAAATGTTAGCAACAAAATCAAAACAATGTACAGCAACCACCTAGCTTTCTTCTCTTGATGACTATCATTCAGTAATGCAGACTGCCAGCACTGCTCAATGTAATGTAGACCCTCTCATCATTTTAGCTCTGCCTTCTGCCGTATTTACACTGTGGAACTGATTCCAAGCAATTGAGAAACAGCAGTTGTCTAAAAGTTGGCATTGAAATATTCATTTTCTTAACATTATTCCTCACTGATATGAAAAATTAGTTGAGTAAATGAAAGACCTTGCATTTATATAACGCTATCCATGACCAGAGGATGTCACAAGTTTTTTCACAGCCAAAGGTGTACAGTGATTATTGTAATGTAGGAAACAAAGCTCCCACAAACAGCCATGAAATGATACATTGGCCAGGACACCAGAGAGCTTTTCTTCAAAATCATCGGCCAGAGAGGGCAAATGGGGTCTTGGTTTAATATCGCATCTAAAAGATGACACTTCCAACAGCACAACGCTCTCTCAGTACTGTATTGGAGTGTCAGCGTAGATTTCTATGTTCTGGTCTCTGGAGTGAGATTTGAACCTACAACTTCCTGAACCAGATGCGCGAATGCTATCCACTGAACCACGGCTGACACCTGAACAATGTGAAAATCGCGCTGAGGTACAGGGCAGCCATGATGTAATTAACTGATGGAGTAAACCGGAAGAACTGAATGGCTACTCCTGTTCCGAATGTTTCCATGAAGCTTGATTCATGGATCTCACAGTGAGCGGAAGATTAAGTGAGAAGCTCTTGCTACTACATTTAGCCAACTGGCTGGGTCAGGAGCCCCTTTTGATCTCCTTGGATTGGGTGTGAGACCATAGCTCTGGGTTGTTAATAGTAACAGATAAACAGTGGGAAAGATAATCCTGCAAATTGCACTCTTTTACAGGATGATTAATTTACACTTGCTCCTTTGACACAGAACTGACTGTCCCTCTTCAGCTGTAGGAAATAAAGAAATGTGCCTTGGCATCCTGGCAGCAACTCTTTGCCCCAGACTCATTGATTTTCAAACATACCTTGGATCAGACAGCAGGATGAGAGTAACCACTGAGGTGCGAGTGAGGGGGGACCCAAGATATCCCTCTCCCTGATCACCAACCTCCCTTTCAAAGACACCCTGTGTGATGCCTTCCTCTGGGTAATTGGGTTACCTGAGTACAAGTTTTCAATTTGTTCTTGGGAGAAAGGGACTCAAATATTTACATCAACAATTAGAGATGCAACTCACAGCAAAATTCACAACTTTCTGAATGATCCCATAAACCAGTTTCTACAAATGCCAATCAGATTAAATAGTTCAACATCGTACGGCTGAAACCAAACAGATACCAATGGAAACACTCAGCAAATCAGCCAGCATCTACAGAGAGGACCAAGGTGGACAGTCCCAGGTGTTCAGACCCATCCCCAACGCAAGAAGATATTATAGATGAATAACATTTAAGAAAGAACAGAGCAAGGGATAGCAGGGTGGAGAAAAAAGACACACAATGACCACACACCCAAGAAAGAGAACAGCAATTTGGTGAAATGGCAGAGGTGACAGCAGGAGGCAAAATGAGAGAAATCAAAGACACAAAATATGTGTGAAAAGTTAATGGAATATAACAAAGGGGAATGAGAAGCCTGAGATAATAGCAAAGCAGAGCAGGCTGCAGTGCGTTAGAAGTTTGGTGACAGAATAAAGTGGGCTGAGAGCCAGGGTGGAGATTACACAGCAGCAGTGTTCTGGCAAGTGGGAGTTTGAGGGAGGAAAGGGAAAGGCTTCTTGTCCAAGCAAAGATAATGCCTTTGTAATTGACCATTATGTACAGACAAAAGCCAATTAACCACATCCAGACGGGCTTGCTTATGGGAGTTAACACTGACAAAATGTGTTCCACAACTCCCACACAGGGTTATTTCTTCAAGTGAACCTGGCTTTAATTCTAGTGTTCCAGTAATGAAAATCCACCAACAATCAAACATTAGGGCAATCTTTTAGCTCCACCTATTCAGCAGAATCCTTACCCCAGTGTCTGTCAGTGCCCTGGAGACCCCCATGAATTTGGAGTCAATTATTCTGATTATATCTTAACCCGGCCCTAAGCAGAGCGCCCTTAGTAAAAATATAAGAATATAAGAGTTAGGAGTAGGAGAAGCCCATACTCCTCAAACCTACTTCACCATTCAATACCATCATGACTGATCTTCAGGTTCAACTTCACTTTTCCACCCTCTCTCCATATCCTTTGATTTCCTGAGACACAAAAAACATCTGTCTCAGCCTTATCTATGCTCAATGATGGAGTACCTACAATCCTCTGGAGAAGAGAATTCGGCACACAACCCTTTTGAGTGAAGTAATTTCTCCTCATCGCAGTCCTAAATAACCATCCTCTGAGATTGTGCCGTGTTCTATATTCCACAACCAGTCTCTAGTGTCTAACTACCTTTCAGAATCTTATATGCTTTGATGAGATCAGCTCTCATTACTCAAAACTCCAGGGAATATAGTTGCAACGGATTCGGCCTCTCATCGTAGGGCAACCCTCTCATTCTAGGGACCAATTTAGTGAACCTGCGCTGTACCGTCTCCAATGCAAGTATATCCTTTCCTAAATGTGGAGACCAAAACTGCACTCAGTGTTCCAGATCTGGTCTCACCAAAATCCTGTATAACTGTAGCAAGATTTCTTCATTCTTGTACTCCAATGCCCTTGCAATAAAGGCCAACATATCATTTGCCTGCCTAATTGTTTGCTATGGCTGCATACTAACTTTCCCTGTTCCTTAAACTAGTGCACCCAAGTCCCTCTGGACACCAACATTTACAAGTTTCATACCTCTCCAAAAATATTCTGCTTTTCTATTCTTACGACCAAAACTAAATAACATCACACTTCCCCATACTATAGTACATCTACATCTGCCTCTTTGTCTTCTCAGGCAGTCCCTCAGGATCGAGGATGACTTGCTTCCACTCCGCATTGCTGGGTTTCGAAGTGGCTGATAAGCTGCAGATTCTGCACAAGTTGCAGATTCTGCTGCGTGCAGGGAGTGAGTTTTTGGAGGTTTGTTCACTTTCCCTGATTCCTCGACTTTGCTTCTATGCATTCCTGACAATGTCTCTTGTTGTGCTCGGTGTCTTCCCAAATGAACCTTCTCATTTTGATTGGTCACAAGTCGGGGACTTCCATGAGTCAGTGGGGATGTTTGGCTCTTCACGGATGCTTTGAGGATACCCATAAAGCATTTCCCCTGACCTCCTGGGAGTGTCCTGCTGTGACTGAGTTTCAAGTAGACTAGTTGATTTGGGAGGCTGGTGTCAGATATACCAAGGGCATCTCCAGCCCAGGGGAGCTGGTTTTGAGTAATTAGTGACCTGATGCTGGGCATGTTGTCTTGGGAGAAGACATTGCTATTGGACTGCCTTTCTTGCCATCAGATTTGGAGGATCCACCTCCATCTGCCACCTTGTCATCCACTCACTTAACCTGTCTATAACTCTTTGCAACCTCTTTGTGGCAGCCTCACAGTTTGCATTTCCACCCAGCTTTGTATAATTCGTAAACCTAGAACATTACTCTCTGCCTCTTTGTCTAAGTCATTAATATTGTTGGTAAATAGCTGATCCCTGTGGCACTGTTTCCTGTGACACTCCACCAGTCACAGACTGCCAAGTTGAAAATGCCCCGTTTATTCCTATTCTTTGCTTCCCATCTGTTAACCGATCCTCTAGACATTCTAATATATTAACCAAAATTCCATGAGCCTATTAACCATTTGTGTGGCCACCTTATCAAATGCCTTTTGGAAATCTAAATACACCACATCTACTGGTTCTTTTTTTTAATCTACCCTACATCCTCAAAAAACTCTAATAAATTTGTCAACATGGTTTCCATTTCGTAAAACCATGTTGACTTTGTCTGATCATACTGTGCATTGTTAAGACTTCCTTAATAATAGATTCCAGCACTTCCCTGACAATTGATGTCAGGCTAATACACCTGTAGTTCCCTGTTTCCCCTCTCCCTTCTTTCTTGGATACATTCGCTAACTTCCATTTTAGGGGATTTTGGGAAAATCATAGAGCATCCACTATCTTTGCAGCTATCATTTTTAGAGCCCTAGGAAGAAGGCTTTCAGGTCCTGGGGAATTGTTTGATTTTATTCCCTTAAGTTTCGCCAATACTTTTTCTCTGTTGATATAATTTCCTTAATTTCCTCACTCTTTTTAGCCCCTAGGTCATCTGCTATTTCTGATATTTAACTTGTGTCTTCTACTGTGCAGCCAGACACAAAATGTGGACTAGATGTTCGCAGATTCGGGATAACTCCGGGCTCCTTTAAAAATAGGCGGGACCCAGATGTGGAAGTCCTGCCCCCATCTCTGGAAGATCCTATTTTTGCCAGCAGGGGAAAGGGGCTGGGGTGTGACCCACGTAGGGGGGAAACCTGAACTCAGCACTAATTTGAAATGGCCCTCCTGAGTTCAAACAGACCCCGTTTTCGCTGTTCCTAGGGCCTTAACCTACCATGTGGGAGTCATAGATTTATGGAGGAGATATAAACACTTCTGAAGAGTGGATAAGATCTGTTTAAATTCTATAATCTGAAGTTATTTAAATCCTCAGTCTTTTAAAAATGAAAACAATAACAGGCTGTGGCTGTCAGTTAGAGTAAAAAAGCAAATGCCTCTACTAGAGTGCATTGATTGACTGGTGTAGCTTGGGAAAAACCATTAGCCATCTGTTCCTGCAGTTTCAATAGACTCTATTGTTGACAGTTTCCAAGGGCTGTTAGTACAGCTGAGCCCACTATGAATGCTTGGATGAGTTTCAAAAGCCCAACAACTATTTATCTCAGCAGGACAGCCTTGTTCAGATTTTATTTGACAGTTTTAGGAAGCTGTTAAAGGATTTGCTACCTTTGATGTGGTTAGTGAATGGATTTTTTTTACAACAGACTGACCATTTGAGGGGATGTAAAATGTTTGAATGGGTTTCATGAATGATAGCTGTTTTCAGTATCAAGTGTGTATGAGTGAGTGTAATCTCTTAGATTTTAAGATTTTTTTCATCTCCACATGGCTCCTGAGGTCTGCCATAGTGGATACTGGGTGAATGGATATGAAGGTGACGTGGGCTTTTTAAAATTTGTTCATGGGATGCAGGTATTGCTGGCTAGGCCAGCATTTATTGCCCATCCCTAATTGCCCTTGTTAAAAGGCATTTAAGAATCAACCACATTGCTGTGGGTGTGGAGTCACATGTAGGCCAGACCAGGGAAGGACGGCAGATTTCCTTCCCTAAAGGACATTAGTGAACCAGATGGGTTTTTAACGACAATCAGCAATGGTTTCATGGTCATCATAAGACTTTTAATCCAGACTTTTATTGAAGTTTCACCATCTGCGGTAGTGAGATTTGGACCCAGGTGCCAAGAGCATTACCCTAGGTCTCTGGAATACTAGTCCGATGACAATACCACTATGCCACCACCTTCCTTCTCCGTGACATGGAGGTGACATAGGATGTATGATGGGCATGGAAGTGACATGTGGGTCTGAGGGGGTTTGGGAGGAATGAGGTGGTATGGTGAGGGTTGAGGGTCAGAGGGCCCAACAGCCTTTTATACAAATCGGTCAAAGTGTCAGAGAACCAAGGCATACCTTCTAACCGACCCACCCCAACACAGTACAGTCAGCTCCTTCACCAGGCCATTAATATAGATTGTAAATAGTTGAAGCCTCAGCACTGATTGCTATGCTACTTCACTAGTTTAAAGTTGACCAATCTAAAAAGTGACACAATTATCCTGACTCTGTTTACTGTTAGTTAGGTAATCCTCTATCTATGCTAATATATCACCCCCAACACCATATACTGTTCCTATGTGTACTAACTTTTTATGTGGTACCTTATTGAATGCCTTTTGGAAATCTAAATACACCACTCCTACTGGTTCCCCTTTACCCACTCTGCTTGTTACATCCTCAAAGAACTATAATAAATTTGTCAAATGTGATTTCCCTTTCACAAAACCATGTTGACTCTGCCTGATTGTAATGTAATTTCCTAAGTGTCTTGCTATTATCTCATTAATGATGGCTTCTAGCATTTTTCAAATGACAGATGTTAAGCTAACTGGCCTATAGTTTCCTGTTTTCTATCTCCCTCCTCTCCTGAATAGTGGTGTCAGATTTGCAGTTTTCCAGTCCACAGGGACCTTTCCAGAATCTAGGCAATTTTGGAAGATTGCAACCAATGCAGCCACTAGCTCTGCAGCCACTTCTTTTAAGACCCTAGGATGCAGGCCATCAGGTCCAGGAGACTTGTCGCCTTTAGTCCCATTAGTTTTCTTTAGTGATTGTTTAATTCTCCCTTTTGCCTCTTGATTTTCTACTATCTATGGGATGCTATTTTCTGTCTTCTACTAGTCAATTAGTTATTAATTTAGTTAACTAAAGTAATTGTAAGTTACAGTCTCCTAGCTTGCAGGAGGGTTGAAACAAAGTTATAAAAGGCAGCACATCCTTCCCATCTGCACCAAAAATTCCCACCTGCACCAAATTCCCAACTTCGCACTTAATTCATGAATCATTCCATTCTCAGACCACTCCGTGCTTTCCCATTCTCTGGATGAAGGAGGTCAGAAGTTGTAGGAAAGGATGAAGCTCGAGGGGTGAGTCACTTCTCTTGTGAGGCCAGATGGAGTAGGAATGGCCTACTCTAGGCTGCAGACTGGCCCCTATCTTCTTGTCAGACCTTCCCAGGAATCCCTCCCCCATCAATTTCCTGGAAGCTGGCTGGAAGCCCAAGGCCAACTGACCTATGACAATCAGTAATCGCTCTGTGTCCATTTCTCACTCATTTCAAGTAGAAAGCAAACCAGCAGCAATTAAATGTAGCCCTCCAGTTAAACTCAACAAAGGTTTTCTGTTCCCACAGGAGGGTGGAAAATTCAGCTGCTGGAGCAGACCTGTGCTGGAAACTCACTTTGAGTTAACCTCCCTACACATTGTCACAGTAGTAAGGAGACATAGGGGGATCAACAAAATGCTAATGTACAATGTCCTCTGTAACTTTGAAATGACTGTGGTGTAACATTTGAAAAATATAATTTTGGGTAAATTTTGATTGTTGAACATCTTAGAACATAAAGAGTTCCCTTGAATGTACTTTGACTCTGTTAACCTCCAACACTCGCATTCTCCACCCTGCACCTCCCCTTCCCCCCAATCTCACCTCAATGTCCTTAGATTCAAAAAGAACCTTTTAGTTGTAAGGAAGGCTTTTATGCTTTTAATATTAACTTGTTGTTTCTTTCCACAATGTGGTGCCTCACTTGCTGAGTGTTTCCAGCATGTTCCATACTCACTGGCTGCCCTATATAATTGTGCTCAGTGGGATCTGCACAAAATCTTTCACTCAATAGAATGTAAATGTCACCAGTCTTTTCATTGATACAAAAAACAAAGGTACGTCATAACCCCAGGCCCTTGGATAGCAACAGAATGGAATTTCAAAGTTGGCAACAACAGAACACAGTGGAGTCAAATCAGGACTGAGAGCGGTAGTGGGGATGTTTGGAGAGCTCAGTTACGCCTTGCTAAAGACAATCCAACATCTACAAAGAATTAATCAGCATCAGTTCTGATCCTACAACTTTCATCATAAACTTTAAAAGCTTCAGTTTCTTTCAACAGCATTGACATTATCACTGGCTGGTTCCATTCAGTCTGCAGAGTGTACAAGGCAATGAAACCACAAACATAAATATCAGAGTTTACAACTACAATGTGTCTCCATCTGTAACCTTTCTCTGAATTGTAATTATTCTCAGTTGCAACTCGTAAACACACATTTACCAAATTAAACTTGGTGTAGACAGTATCCAAGTCCAGAGTGACTGTGATGGAACATCATCGACACAGCTGCTTGCAATGAGTGCCTTTGGTTTGGAGTGGTTGTCAGTTGCAGTGCTTTTGTTTAACACTGGGTTTCATGATGCTATTGAGGAACTGAGGGATGATTGATATGTCTTTATTACCCAAGCTGCCTTGGGGTGTGGATGTCCAAGGCACAGGCAGTAAGTCAGAAATGGGGACCAGATTTCAAACAATATCTTCTGGTATCACCTCCGCAGGAAGATTATTTTACATTATTTAAATACACTGGCAATCTGCTGAGGGCAGCAATGGCATTTCTAATTCGAAATGTAATTTGACAAAACTTTTAATCAAGAGGATTGATTTTTCTTTTGCTACTGATTGAAGGGAAAGAAATTACAAAGAAACTCAAAGAAAAGTGACTCTCCTCTCGAAAAAGGAGAAATTCAGACTAAGGACAAGAGCTCTTCACTCTAGATCCCACTGAATCTACACCCCTGGGTTGCAGTGAGCTGTTACCCTATCGATCAGTGTTTGAGCAGAAATAATGGGATAAGCTACACAGATGGTCTGGCCAGAGAGACAGAGGGGACAGATTAGAAACCACACTGCAGAACAGAAAATAACACACAGAGCTTGACAATTAAACACAAGAGAATTAGGACAGAAAACAGTGGAATCCTGTTTTACGTAGTGGGTTGCAAGTCTGTGAAATGCAGAATTGGGGCTGGGTTTTTGCACAGAGGGGCTGCCCATCTTTGCAAAAAAATCCCACTCCCGATCCTGGCTCTGACCATTTGCACAGGGGTGGGGTGGCAATGTGCAGTTTGAACTTTGGACATCCATAGTTCACAGAGGCAGCTGCGTATGTTAGCAGCTGCCTTCAGCCTAACCTGGTTTTCACAAAGAGGGAGTGGGAAATATGACTTGTGCACATTAGACTTGGTGGAAGAAAGTCTAAAGTTACTGGGTTTCTTTTGAAGAGGTAAGGTATGGTCCTGGGATACCTTTGGGATGGGTCAGGTGCCCTGTCGGAGAGATCAGGCACCCTTTGGGAATGGAAAGAAGCCTTTTGGGAGAGGCCCTTTCAAATTGCTGAAGGTAGATGTTTATGTGCATAAAAAGTGGATAAACTCATTGGAACTGTCAAGCTTATCATAACTGTCAAAGGGAGCTGTCAAGGCATTTATATCTTCTGTCCTTTAAATATTTGAAAAATTGTCTGCTTCGAAAAAAATCAATGCTTACCATTTCACTCTGTCTGTTGAAATTAGCCTGAGGGCTACCATACAGGATTAGTGCTGCAAGCCTGGTTTCATAACCTATCATTATCACAGTGGGGACCTGTCAATTTACACTTTGTTTGACAGCTCCAAGTAGTTATAAAGTCTTGGAGTCTGGGAAGAGTGTCTTCTGCAGTCATCGTCGCCAGGAAGCAGTCTGGGAAGAGTGTCCTCTGCAGTCACCATCGCCGTGAAGCAGTTTGGGAAGAATGTCCTCTGCAGTCACCGTTGGTGTGAAGCAGTCTGGGAAGAATGTCCTCTGCAGTCACCGTTGATGTGAAGCAGTCTGGGAAGAATGTCCTCTGCAGTCACTGTCGCTGAGTGAAAATAAAGTGACATCACAGGAAAACCGTAAGTTCATTGGTTGCTAAGTAACTGCTAGTCTGAACTACCTATTCTAAGTTGATTTCAGATTAAAGGTGACTGCTGGAGCCCAGGATCAGAGGCCTAAAACTTCAGCTTCAACTCAGCAGAGAGAGCGAGTTCCAGTTGATTTTAAAAAGTATATTTTGAATCTCTATTTTAACTTGCTTTCAGATTAAAGGTAAATAGGGAAATATTTTACAGATTGATAAACTAAAGTAGGAAATTTAAAAATAAATTGAAAAACTAATTAAATAAAATAGAGATGCAGGGCCAGGTGATGTGTTATAGCTGCATAATGCGGGAGCTGATGGACCCCATTGTGGTTCCTAGTGACCACAACTGTAGCAAGCGTTGGCTGCTCGAGGAACTGCGGCTCAGAGTTGGTGAGCTGGAGTCTGAGCTTCGGACACTGCGACACATCAGGGAGGTGGAGAGTTACCTGGACGCTGTGCTTCAGGAGACAGTCACACCCCTTAGATTAACTACCTTAAATTCCGCCAGTGATCAGGGACAGGAGATTGTGACTATGAGTGAGGCAGGTAGAGGGATCCACGTAGGTACCAACGATATAGGTGGAACAAAGAAAGAGGTTCTGCTGAGGGAATATGAGCAGCTAGGGCTAAATTAAAAAGCAGAACCAAAATGGTAAATCTCTGGATTATTACCTGAGCCACGAGCTAATTGGCACAGGGTCAATAAGATTAAAGAGGTGAATGTGTGGCTCTAAGATTGGTGTGGGAGAGGTGGGTTTGAATTCGTGGAACATTGGCACCAGTACTGGGGAAAGAGGGAGCTATTCTGTTCGGACGTGTTCCACTTGAATCAGGCTGGGACCAGTGTCCTGGCAAGTCCCATAACTATGGTTGTAGTTCAGGCTTTAAACTAAATAGTCGGGGGGGAGGGTTCAGTTGCATGGAAATATAAAAAGTCAAATTTTAAGGAGAAGGTAAGAGTGCAGGTTAGTGACAAGGCTGATTGTTACCAAAAAGTGAAAGGAAGGGACAGAGTGTGTGAATTCCATATTGCACCGAAGAATCATATAAGAGTAGGGAAAATTGACAATAGGGCAAACTTAAAGGCTTTGTATCTGAATGCGCGTAGCATTCGGAATAAAACTAATGAGTTAACAGCACAAATCGAGATAAATAGGTATGATTTGGTGGCGATTACTGAGACGTGGTTACAGGGAGGACAGGTTTGGGAGTTGAATATCCAAGGGTACTCAGTGTTTCAGAAGGATAGGCAGGAAGGAAAAGGAGGTGGTGTAGCTTTGTTAGTAAAGGAAGAGATCAGTGCTATAGTGAGGAATTATATAGGCACTGGAAAGCAAGATGTTGAGTCAGTCTGGGTAGAAATAAGAAATAGCAAGGGAAAGGAGTCCTTGGTGGGAGTAATCTATAGGTCCCCAAACAGTAGTTCAGCAGTAGGGCACAGTATAAACCAAGAAATACTGGGAACATGTAAGAAAGGCACGGCAATAACCATGGGTGATTTTAATATGCAAAAGACTGGACTAATCAAATTAGCAAGGGTAGCCTTGAGGGAGAGTTCATAGAGTGTATTACAGATTATTTCTTGGAGCAATATGTTGTGGAACCAACCAGGGAGCAGGTTATTCTGGATTTGGTTTTGTATAATGAGATGGGATTAATTAATGATCTTATAGTAAAGATCCTCGAGGGATGAGTGATCATAGCATGCTAGAATTTCAGGTTCAGTTTGAGAGTGAGAAACTTGAGTCCCACACTAGTGTTCTGGAGTTAAACAAAGATAACTATATAGGAATGAGGGCAGATTTGGCCCTAGTGGACTGGGCAGGTACTTAAGGAGATATTCAATTCCTCCCAAGTAAAATATATTCCAAAGAGGAAGAAAGATGGTAAGAGGGGGAAAAAGCATCCATGGCTAAGCAAGGAAGTTAAAGATAACATAAAGGCAAAAACTAAGGCATACCAAATTGCAAAGGTCAGTGGCAGGCTGGAAGATTGGGAAACTTTTAAAGATCAACATAGGGTTACTAAAAAAAATAATAAAAAGAGCAAAGGTAAATTATGAAAGAAAACTAGCGCAAAATGTAAAAACTGATAGCAAAAGCTTCTACAAGTATATAAAAGGAAAGAGAGTAGCTAAAGTGAATGTTGGTCCCTTGGAGGATGAGACTGGGAGCTAACAGTGGGGAACGCAGAAATGGCAGAGACCCTTAATCAATATTTTGCCTCAGTTTTCACGGTGGAGGACACTAGTACCACCCCAATTGTAACAGGTAGTGCAGAGGGTGTAGAGAAGGAGGAACTTAGAACAATCACCATCACTAGAGAAAAAGTACTGAGCAAACTATTGGAATTAAAGGGTAACAAGTCCCCAGGACCTGATGGCCTACATCCCAGGGTCTTAAAGGAAGTGGCAGCAGAGATAGTGGATTCATTGGCTATAATATTCCAAAATTCCCTGGATTCTGGAAAGGTTCCAGTGGATTGGAAAAATGCTAATATAACGTCCTTATTCAAAAAGGGGGGAGGCAGAAAGTAGGAAACTATAGACCAGCTAGTTTAATGTCTGTCATTGAGAAATTGTTGGAATCCATTATTAAGAAAGTAGTAATGGGGCATTTGGAAAGTCAAAATACAATCCATCAGAGTCAGCATGATTTTATGGAGAGTAAATCATGTTTGACTAATTTGCTAGAGTTCTTTGAAGATGTGATAAGCAAAGTGGATAATGGGGATCTTCTAGATGTAGTATATCTGGACTTCCAGAAGGCCTTTGATAAGGTGCCACACAGAAGATAAATATACAAGATAAGATCACACGGAGCTAGGTGTAATATGTTAGCTTGGAAAGAGGATTGGTTAACCAACAGAAAGCAGAGAGTCGGGATAAATGGGTCTTTTCCTGGATGGCAAGCTGTAACTAGTCGGGTGCCACAGGGTTCGGTCCTTGGGCCCCAACTATTTACAATCTATATTAATGACTTGGATTCAGGGATAGAAGGTACTATAGCTAAATTTGCAGATGACACCAAAATAGGTGGGAAAGTAAGAAATAAGACATTTACAAATGGATATGGAATGGGTTAGGTGAATGGGCCAAAATGTGGCAGATGGAGTTTAACGTGGATAAGTGTGAGGTTATCCATTTTGGTTCGAAGAATAAAAAGGCGACTTATTATTTAAATGGAGAGAAACTTCAGAATGCTTCACTGCAGAGGGATCTGGGTATCCTTGTGCATATTTCGCTGAAAGCTATTATGCAGGTACAGCAGGCAATAAGAAAGGCAAATGGAATTTTGGCATTTATTGCTAAAGGAGTAGGGCATAAAAATAGGGAAGTGTTGTTGCAACTGTACAAGGCATTGGTGAGACCGCACCTGGAGTACTGTGCACAGTTTTGGTCCCTTACTTGAGGAAGGATGTAGTTGCACTGGAGGCGGTCCAGAGGAAGTTCACTAGATTGATTCCAGAAACGCAGGGCTTGTCTTATGAGGAGAGATTGAGCAGTTTACGCCTATACTCGCTAGAGTTTAGAAGGATGAGAGGAGATCTATTTGAGGTATATAAGATGCTAATGGGATGAGACAAAGTAGACGTGGAGCGGATGTTTCCCTTTCTGGGGCACTCTAGAATGAGAGGCCATAGTTTTAGGCTAAGGGGTGGTAGATTTAAATCAGAGATGAGGAGGAATTACTTTTCTCAAAGGGTCGTAGATCTGTGGAATTCACTACCTCAGAGTGCAGTGGATGCCGGGACACTGAATAAATTTAAGGAGGAGATAGTCAGATTTTTAATTTGTAACGGGTTGAAAGGTTATGGGGAGAGGGCAGGAAATTGGAGTTGAGGCCAAAATGAGATCAGCCATGATCATATTGAATGGCGGGGCAGGCTTGAGAGGCCGATTTGCCTACTCCTGCTCCTAGTTCTTATGTTCTTTGAAATGGGACTATGAATACAAATGCTTGTTCATATATGGGATTAAAGGAAGTTAAATGTAGTGAATGGATTGTTATGAATGAGGGTGTTTATTTTTAAATAGTGAATTCATCAATCAACACTTAAGAATGTTACTTAATCTCAGCATGAGTCCCGAGGTCCACGCATGGTGGATACTGGGTGAGTTGGCATGGAGGGTGCTAGGGCAAAATGTGGTTTGAGTGGTGCATGAGTTGGCATTAAATTGGCATAGGAGATAGAAAGGACCATGGAGTGGGGGGTGGGGCAATTTGGCAGCTGTGAAAAAAAAGAATTAAACAAAATACAGCCTTCCAGTACTCATCCCCCACAGCCCTTCACCCTCACACACTCCCCATACCCCATCCATGCCAACCCATGGCCAGTTCATGCCCCATCCACCCCCTCTGGCCCCCATACCAACCTATGCTCATCTGCCTATACCCTATGGCCTTTCCTATTCTCTATGCCACACAGTCCCACTTCAAAGACTTTATAAGTACTTGGAGCTGTCAATCAAACTGAGAGTTGATAGTAACCGTGCCCCCACACCCCCCAACACCACCCCGCTGTGATTGTGAAATCAGTCATGAGCACTAATCCTGTAACAGTAGCCCTCAGGCTTATGTCAGCAGAAAAGGGTGAAATGGCAAGCATTGATTTATTTTCAGCACTACAGAGTTTTTTCCCCCAAATATTTGAAGGGCAGGAGATTTAAATTCCTTAACAGCTTCACAGTTCCTTTTGACAGCTCCCTTTAACAGTTCCAATGAGCTTACACACTTTATATGCACGTTCATGTCTATTTTTAACAATCCCCAAGTGCATCTTGCATCTCCAAAAGGATACCATACCTCTCCAAAGAACGCCGGTAAGTTTAGACCTTCTCTTACCACAAGTCACATTTCCCACTCCCTCTTGGCAAAAATCAGATCAGACTGAAGGCAGTTGCATTTTAACATGTGCAGCTGCCTTCATGCACCATGGATGTCCAAAGTTTGACCTGCCCCCATTATCCCCCCGCAACTGCGAAAATGGCAGGGGCCAGCCTTGCAGATTCAGACTCCGGCGCCATTTTCGCAAAGACAGGGAGCTTCTCCGTCTATGTGAAAATTCAGGCCCTAATGATTGAAGCAGAGACTTGATAGATGGGGGTCGAAGGAAAGGAAGCTAAGGGAATATTTGAACAGGGATGAGTACCTGAGGAGACTGCTCATGTGGAAGATAAACACAGACTGATTGGGCTGAACATTCTGTTTCTGTGCTGTAATTCTTACATAATGGTGAATTTTGAAAATGCCCTTTCAATATGTTAAAAACTGATTGTGCGAATAAGGAAAGAATAATAACAAAATAATGAAAATAACATTAAATTGTTCCCATTCCATATTTAATTAATTGTTTTGTAAATTCATGTATTAATCCTAGTTCTATGTCATTCAGAATTATCTGTTATTGTTCCCTGAACAATTTTACAGAATTATTATTTCTAATCCAATCTGCCAACTTGCAGTGAAAAATTCTTAATGGGTCAAATCTTTCACTGGTTAGATAAAGCAACTAAATTTTTAAATTGTGAAAGGTATAAAAGTTGTGAATTTCTCAGAGGGTAGAGGAGATGATTCTTCCTCCAGTATGAACCCCTCACACCCGCTATTGACGTTTCCATCGAGCAGAACTGCCTGTATCACAAATAAAGCCTATTCTGTGCTGCACTGCATTGTGGGATATAGAATCCACCCCCCCCCCCACTCCCCCGCACCACCCCCCCCTCCCCCCCCCTCCCCCGCACCACCCCCCCTCCCCCCATAGGTGCAAGCCAATCCTAGGGAAGGATGGATTCCACAGCAACAGAACAAGCCAAAAAATAACTATTGCACATCTGCAAACTGGTACAAAGGTAGTTGCTTCAAAATTGAGATCTATTTTCTGATTGCCATGTCATCTCTATCATGTCAACAGCCAGATAAGATGCTGCCTCCCATTAGTCACTACCAGGGTACAACAATTTCCAAGGATACCAGCAGTTATCACCTGCTTTAGTGGCTCATTTACCCACGAGCACTGCCTTCAACGCCGAGGTGTCTGTCAGTAGGATCACCATGAGCTTCACTGTTTGAATCAGAGGGTGATTGACTCCCAGACCTGGCTCAGTGAACCTAATTAAAACTAATTGCTTCAACATATGTAACTATGATTTCTCTTTCCTTTATTAAAGGGTATGCCTCTATTGGACAGCCCATTATGCACAAATATGAACCGTTCCGTAATTTAGATGGTGTACGATGATTCACCTTTGTTTTTTTTCCAGCTCTGGAAGGGAAAAAAAATCAGCCAGGGTTTCCTGTCCCTGATTGATAGAGTCATATCCAAGTACTGAGGCTGAGGTGCACGCATTGAATAAAAGCACAATTGGGCTTAGCTATGATGGCTCCCACACCTGCAGCTCTCCCCATCACCACTCCTGCCCATGGTAAACAGCCTGTCAATGCTCAGTGTCACAGCTTGTACATGAAAAGTATCATTTGGGCAAAGCATGGAAAAACCACCTCTGTCTCAGTGAGGGTCAGCCCCAGAACTTTCAGGGTAGGATGGGAGAAATTATAACGTATACATTATCTAGTGCCTAACAATGTTTGGATCCTCACAGCAACAACAGCTTACATTTATGTAGCGCCTTTGACATAATAAAAGGCACTTCACAGGAGCGTTAAAACAAAGTATGACATTGAGCCACATAAGGAGATATGGGTCAGATTACCAAAAGCTTAGTCAAAAAGGTAGGTTTTAAGGAATGTCTCAAAGGAAGAAAGTGAAGGAGAGAGGCGACAAGGTCTAGGGAGGGAATTTCGAGGCTTGGTGTCCAGGAAACTGAAAGCATGGCCAACAATGGTGGAGCAATTAAAATTAGGGATGCACAGGAGACCAGAATTAGATGAGCACAGATATCTTAGAGGGTTCTTGGGTTGGAGGAGATTACAGAGGTAGAGAGAGATGAGGTCATGGACGGATTTGAAAACAAGGATGAGAATTTTAAAACAGGGAGCCAGTGTAGGTCAGTGAACACAGGGCTGAGGGGGAAACAGGACTTCTTGTGAGCTAAGACACAGGAAGCAGAGTTTTGGATGACCTCAAGTTTACAGAGGGTAAAATATGGGAGACCAACCAGAAGTGCGTTGGAATAATCGAGTCTCAAGGTAACAAAAGCATGGTTAAGAGTTTCAGTAACAGATGAACTGAGACAGTGATGAAGTCGGGTAATATTACAGATGTGGGAATAGGCAGTCTTATTAATGGCATGAATGAGGTTGGAAGTACATCTCGATGTAAAATGTGACACCAAGATAGTGAACAGACTGACTTAATCTTAGACTGTTTCTTGGGCGAGGGTTGGAGTTGGTACTTAGGGAACAGGGACTGAAAACAATGGCTTCAGTCTTCCCAATACTTAACTGATTCCTGCTCATCCAGTACTGGACGTTGGATAAGCAGTCTCATAATTTAGCAACAGTGGAGGAGTCGAGTGAGGTGGTGTTGACATAGAGTTGGGTGTCATCAGCGTAGATATGAAAACTAGCACTGTGCTTTTAGACTGATATCGCCAATAAAGATCACAACCACAGAATTTACACACCAAATCCCAACAAACAATCATGAGCTCTTATATCAACAAAAATCGCTAATAATATCAGATATCTGCTCATATCACATTGCTGTTTTGTGAGACCTTTCTGTGTACAAATTGACTGCCATTTTTCCTTCATTTACAACAGTCAATATACTTCAAAAGCATTTTGCTTGCTTTGGGATATCCTGAGGTCTTGATAGGCAGCAATTTTTAAATATATTCATTCATAGGATGTGGGCATCGCTGGCATTTATTACCCATCCCTAACTGCCCTAGAGAAGGTAGTGATGAGCTGCCATCTTGAACCGCTGCAGTCCATGTGGTGTAGGTACACCCACAGTGCTGTTAGGGAGGGAGTTGCAAGATTTTGACCCAGCAACAGTGATATATTTCGAAGTCAGGATGGTGTGTGGCTTGGAGGGGAATTTCCAGCTGGTGGCGTTCCCATGTGCCTGCTGCCCTTGCCCTTCTAGGTGGTGGTGGACTTGGGCTTTGAAGGTGCTAAGGAGCCAAGGTGAGCTCCTGCAGTGAATCTTGTACTTGGTGCACACTGCTGCCACTGTGGGTTAACACATATCCAGACCACTAGAGTACAAGGGGGTAGGTGTCATGCTTCTGATTTACAAAACCTTGGTTAGACCATACTGGAGTTACTATGAGCAGTTCTGGACAACTCAACTGAGGAACCATATAATGGCCTTGAAGAGAGCGTAGCATGGATTTACCAGAATGATATCCTGACTCCAAGAGTTAACTGACTGGGGGAGTGTAAAACTAACTAGGGTTTTATTTCCTGGAATTTAGGACAAGTTTTCAAGATATCAAGAAGAACAATTATATACTGCATAGAGAGAAATTAATTGCGGAACCTAGGACTAGGGGGCATTGTCTAAAAATTAGAGCCAGACTTTTCAGGAGTGAAATTAGAAAACATTTTTACACACAGAGGGTGGTAGAAGTTTGGAACTTTCTTCCATAAATGGCAATTGATGAGGGATCAAGCATTAATTTTAAATCTGAAATTGATAGATTTTTGTTAACCCAAGGTATTAGGGATATGGAGACAAGGTGGATATATGGAGTTCCCGTTGCAGGTCTGTCATGAATTGTTAAATGGCAGAACAGGCTCAAGGGGTTGAATGGCTTCTTCCTGGTTCCATGTTCCTTTTTAATGAAAGTTCTTTCTCTCTTAAATTGAGACATAACATCGTTTATAAGAGGAGTTTTTGTTGCTGTGAAGGTTACAATCAGGAATGCTGAAATCTGAGGCTTGTGTTTGGTCAGCAAGATTCCATAGGGCGCTGTTGGTAAGGCTGATAATCTTTTAAATGTTGGTAAGGCTGATGTCGGGTTCCGCCTGACCGGCATGTACAAGGCAATCAGCAAATTAATTAACCTTAAGATGCAGCAGCAGAAACAGTTAATTTGCTTCAAACCTTCACTCATTTAGATGCTATAATTTCTTGTGACATCATGTTGAGCATCAACCGACTCCTCCTAATGAAAGATGTTAATGAGATAGACAGTAGACTAAGATTTATGTTGATCAGTCTGTGGATAAGAGCATGGTGCCGCGAAAAGAAAGTCTTACATTTATATAGCACCTTTCATGACTTCCCAAAGTGATTTACAGCTAATGAAATAGGTTTTGAAGTGTAGTCATTTTTAATGTATGAAGAGCAGCAGCCAATTTGCACAAAGCAAGATCCCACAAACAGCAATTTAATAATGACCTGATAATTTGCCTTGATATCCATGAGTGAGGGCAGCTAGGACCTTGGGTTAACATCCCACCTGAAAGGAACAGCCACCAACAATGCGGCACTCCCTCAGTACTGCACAGAGCATCAGCCTGGACGGTGTGCTCAAACTCTTTGGAGTGAGAGTTGAACCCACAGCTTTCTGACTCAGAGGCAAGAGTCCTGCCACTGAGCCACAACATGTCGCATTCTCTCTCAGCTGCTCCAAACTGTACCATGTGTATGGATTCTGAGTGAGATGATCATGAGCCTCAGCAAATGGAAATAGCTCCAAGCATTTGGACCTAATTTATTTTCAGTTTCCAAAACTAAAATGAAACAACACAATTTAGCCACTGTCACTGCCACTGACCAGTTCAAAGATTTGAACATTTATTCTCTGAATTGGTTTAATAACTACATAAAGAAGGTATCACCAGCCAGCAGCATTTTAAAAGGAACAGAAGAAAGGGAAGTGAGGGGGGGGAGGGGGGTGGAAAGGAAAGCCAACACAGAAAAAGAAATAGAATAACTCACAAAGTGCTTAAGTGGAGAACTGGGGATAGCAATTAGCATGTGATAATAGACAGATTGAGAAATCAAGAGGTAAACGAGACAGTGTTGTGTGAATAGCTACACAGATGGAGAATGAAGCAGGCGGAGGGGAAGCATAGAGAGTGGAAAAACGGAGCTGGCTGCAGCTGACTGGAGCCTTTCAGGAGAAAAAAAAAGACTGATCACTTCAGAAATTAAGAGATCGTTATATTATTATTTGTGTCTGCGCACATGTGTGTGTCTCGTGTTTTTTTAAAATTCATGGATGGGATGTGGGTGTCGCTGGCTGGGCCAGCATTTCTTGCCCATCCCTAATTGCCCTGGAGAAGGTGGTGGTGAGCTCCCTTCCTGAGCAGCCGCAGTCTGGCCTGTGCGTATTTGTGCACGAGTGCCTGTGTGTGTGTAAGTGTGCGTGTGAGTGTCTGTGTTTGTGCCTGTGTGTCTGCACCTGTCTCTTTGTGTCTATGTTGTTAGGATCCCCATGGAGATCACCAACCCAAAGGACTGAATTTACAGAACAACCCCAAGGGAAAACCAAAAAACAGGATTTCACATATTTTATAACTTTTACTTAAACAATCAACCTAAACTAAACATGGATTAACAGATAGACCAAGGTCAATATAAATGATAAATTACACATTAAGTGGTAGATGCAACATACATAAATCTCACAGATTCAGCACCATTCGTGACTCCTCAGATATTGAAGCAGTCCATCTCTAAATGCAGCAAGACCTGGACAATATCCAGGCTTGGGCTGACAAGTGGTAAGTAACATTCGCGTCACATAAGTGCCAGGCAATGACCATCTCCAACAAGAGAGAATCCAACCATCATCCCTTAACATTCAACGGCATTACCATCGCTGAATCCCCACTATCAACACCCTGAGGGTTACCATTGACCAGAAACTGAACTGGACTAGCCATATAAACACTGTGACTACAACAACAGGTCAGAGGCTAGGAATCCTGTGGCAAGTAATTCACCTCCTGACTCCCCAAAGCCTGTCCACCATCTACAAGGCACAAGTCATGAGTGTGATGGAATGCTTTCCGCTTGCTTTGATGAGTGCAGCTCCCACAACACTCAAGAAGCTTGACACCATCCAGGACAAAGCAGCCGCATGTTTGGTACCCCATCCACAAACATTCACACCTTTCACTGCCTATACACAGTGGCAGCAGTGTATACCATCTAAAAGATGCACTGCTGGAACTCATCAGGTCTCCTTAGGCAGCACCTTCCAAACCCAAGGCCAGTATCATGTAGAAGGACAAGGGCAGCAGGGGAGGTGGTGGCATAGTGGTATTGTCACTGGACTGGTAGTCCAGAGACCCAGGGTAATGCTCTGGGGACCTGGGTTCAAAACACACTATGGCAGATGTCAATAAAAATCTGGAATTAGAAATCTGATGATGAACTTGAAACCTTTGCCGATTGTCGTAAAAACCCATCTGATTCATTAATGTCCACTAGGAAAGGAAATCTGCCGTTCTTACCTTGTCTGGCCTACGTATGACTCCAGAATGACTACAGCAATGTGGTTGACTCTCAAATGCCCTCTGAACAAGGGCTATTAGGGATGGGCAATAAATGCTGGCCCGGCCCAGCCAGTGACACCCACATCCGATGAACAAATATAAAAAAGAGCAGACACAGGGTAAACCACCACCTGGAAGTTCTCCTTCAAGCCCTCATCATCCTGATTTGGAAATATATCACCGTCCCTTCACTGTTGCTGAGAAAATTCCGGAACTCCCTCCCTAACAGCACTGTGGGTTTACCTACACCACATGGACTACAGCAGTTCAAGAAGGCAGATCACCATTACCTTGTCAAGGACAATTAGGGTTGGGCAATAAATGCTGGCCTAGCCAGCGACGCCCACATCCTATGAAAGAATAAAAAAATTTATCAAGCAGGCCACTCAGCGTATATAGTCACAAGTTTTTTCAATTCTCTAATTTTCCTCAGGTAGAATCCCAGCTCCTTTTCTTCAAGGGTTTAGCCATCTATTCCCATCAGAAAGCAGCTCCCACTCAACCTGGGTTTCATGGATACAATCATCAGCAAAATGACACACTTCTCCAGAACCCTCTCAACTCTGCTTGTGATGGTCTTGATGGTGCGGATTCACCAGTATTACCATTATCTGAACCATCAATGATGACCCTGTGCATTGTATGGCCAGTTCTGGTCAATCAGTACATTTAACTGGAACAATAGGAGCAACCTTATTTTCCTTTATCGCCGCTTCCGGATCCAGCCTTCGCGTTCCCCTTTCTCAAAGTGTTGCCGCCACCTTCTCCCTCACAAACCTTGGTCACACAGGGGCCATTTCTGTCACAACCCTAGGTCATGTGAACCCGTTTCATGGCAGCAGGGGTCATATGGGACGAGGTGGTGCGTGTGCATCTGCTCTGGTGGACCCTTGGAGCCCTGTGGTGCACGCACACCCGATGGCCCAGCCTCGGCCTCCTTTGTCTCTCTTTTTCCCCGGGCCTGACGCGGGTCCTCTGCTCAGCCCCCAACTCGCAACATCAGGCAGCAACCAGCAACTGCCCGTCACACACCGAACTGGCAACCCTTCATTTAATGGGAAATCTGTACCAGCCGGAGTTATAGACACATGCACACCTCTTCATTCCTTTAGTGATTCCAAAACCTCGTCCTGCTTATTTCTGAACTTCAATCATGTCTTTCAGTTTTGACAAAGATACTGCACCTCCAACAAAAGCAAAATATTGCTGGAAATCTGAAATAAAAGAAACAGGAAGTGCTGGAAGTACTCAGCAGGTCAGGCAGCAATGGCGTGGAGAGGAACAGAGTTAATGTTTCAGGTCAATGACCTATTATCAGTATATCATCATGTTAACCCTGTTTCTCTCTCCACAGACGCTGCCAGACCTGTTGAGTATTTCAAGCATTTTAGTCTTTTCACAGAAAATTTTGACTCCTGTGTCCTCTCCCAGATGTTGGGTGGAATTGTCCCAGATTTGCACTAAGTGCGGTAGCAAACAGAAAAAAGGACATTTTACCAGCTGGCCACAATGGTGGGTTTTTGCACCATATCGTCCCATTCCCGGCGCATCCCACCTCAGTAATTATGCATTCCCAGAAAATACGCCTGGTCACTGGCAGGATGGCCTCTGATTCGCCCATCCAGCTGTCACCTCAGGCCTTCAGTAAACCGGGCACCATATTTAAAGGCAACTTAATAGGAACTGATGACTGCCAAAGGGAGGAAACATGCTGCCCCAAATTTAGTGATGCCTCTCTTGAGGGCCCACTGGACACTGTGGAGGCTCACTGCAAAGTCCTCTACCCCCGCTATGGTTGAAAACCAGCAAGCAAGGTCACCAATCCAGCATGGGAGGCGGTGGCAGCAGTGGTCAGTACCAATGTCCTGCAAAAGAGGTCAGCCATCCAGTGCATGATGAGGATGAATGTCCCATCCATTCCATCAGGGTAAGTCACTCTTCTCATCACTCTCAACTCACACACTCACAAAACTATCACTCATCCACAGGGATCTCACACCTCAAGGAACAACACCACTAACTCTCACACACACCCTCACATCGCCATCAGGCTCATTCCTCTGGAGCTCACATCCTCATTCCTGTCCATGGCTCCGCTCACCACACAAACATTCCACACAGTGCCATGTGTCCTGCTCACACTCTCTCCATCTGTTTTCATGCAGGAGAAGCTGGCTCACATCAGCAGGGAGAGGTCCCAGACCAGAGGTGGAGTGGCCCACATTAGACACCTCACTCACTTTGAGGCGCACGCCATCGTGCCAACTACTGAGGATATGGAACATGCCTATGGCGACTGTGAGGTCGGTGGCGAACACCCACGTTAAGATCCTGCACCACATCATCCCTCTCTCAACACAAATGAGAGTGCTCTCTCTCCTGCTTTTGACTCTGCTGCCATGCACTAATTATCTCTACTTTGGTTCACAGGGAACTCTGCCAAGTGACTGACACCTTCATCAAGCAAGTCCCTCAGCTCCATCCACATCCTCACCTCCATCCAAGAGGACACCTCCTCCATTGAAGAGCTGGAAATAAGCAGCCTGGAAGACCCGTCACAGCGCTTACCCACACCCTCCACCAGCGCAGAGACACACACCCCAATGGGAATTGGATCTAGAGCTGGCTCAGGATCACAATCTGGCGGTTACCACATGGACAAGTATCCCCAGCAGGAGGAGGCAGGTTCAGTCCAGCTCTCCGGCACTCGGAGAACTGTCAGGGAAGAGGCATCTGTGAGATCTGCGTCAGGTGACGAGCCTTCCAACTCATTGTGGAAAGTCAGCAGAAGGCGTGGGAACATCACGCAGAGCTGTTGGAAGCCCTCAACAGAGTGGCACGCGAGCTGGAGGAGTGCGCCTGCCTGCTCTCTGATCAAGTGCTGCACACGTGTGCATGTATGGAGGTCTCCACGGGGAGGATGGTAGACTCCATGGAGACCCTGGTCCAGCAGAATGCGAAGTGTGTGCAGACCTGCACTCCATTTCGATAGCCATGGGTGAGTTCTTGCAGTGGCAATGTGAGAGGAAAATGGAGCACCTCAACATCTCTCTAGGTGCTCCTTCCCTTCAAGAAGATAGACCAGGGCCCTAGGGTACCCAAAGGGAGGAGTAGCAGCAGCTGGACACCCCTGGGTTATCCACTCAGGAATCCCAGAGTCTGTCCTCTCCCTCTGAGTCCCTTTTGCCTGTGACCCTCTCAACCTCATCCTCTGTCACCACAGAGAGAGCAATTGGCCCACAGGAGGGCAGCCAAAGCGAGCTGGGGCCCTCAAGGCCTCGGCTCTCCAGGGGATCCACGCCAATGTCATCAGAGGCAACAGGGCCAAATGTTGCACAGGCTGTCCCCACCCCTGCTGCGGATGTTAGGGCAGCACCTAGAAGAAGTGGTAGGCCTAGAAAAGTTAAAAATTTCTGATCACAAGTGTTTGCACAGTGAATACATTTTGACACTTAATAATCTGAAAATATATTCACTGTCATTGAATAATGTGTAATGTTGTCTTTCAGCTTCATTGACAGGCTTCGCGAGTCCTCCTTCTGCACCACCCCTCCACCACCACCCCACAATAGCAGCTCAGTCGCACGCAGCTGGACCACGATTGATTCTGGAGGAAGAAGTGTGCGTGTAGCAGGGCCTTTCGGAGCCTCGTGCAAGGACTCTCCCCTGCAAGTGGATCCTTCCTCCATCACACTCATCTCAATGCCCTGAGCATTTTCAATGCTGCCTGCTGGGGTTCGCTTTCAGTTGTCCATCTGAGCTGACCTGCCTCTCCACCCACCCACTGATCTCACTCCCATGCTGCACCTGTGCTCATCCAACACGAGGCTCTGCTCACTTTCAATTTCAAGAACATGGTTAGCTCCCCCATCCTTTCCCGTTCCCCAGTCACCCATGTCCTTTCCCCCATCACTGTTGATAACATCCCCCCCACCCAACCCGGCATCACCTTCCACCTTCCCACCGTCACCAGCCAACCAGAACCTATATGTTTTCAGGTGTACGTGCACGTCCCTACCTTCCCGGGAATCCCATCCCCATCCACATTGACCTCCTTGACCACCTCCTTCCCACGCCCAGGGTTCACATCTGCCTCCGAGTCCCCACCAACCACCCTTGCTGTCCCTTTTATTGCTACCGTCACACCCTCAACCTTCCACCCTACCAGTTCCTTCTGCCCCCTCTGATATTCACCATTCCCTCTTACCATGCCCGGCCTCACAGTTTGCCCTCTAGGAGACAGTCATTGACTCCACAGCCTCCTCCCTTGCATGTTCACCTGGACATCTCCCTCCCTCACTCCCTCATCCACCCTTACTCTCTCCTCCCCCTTGAATCCTTTCTCCCCCTGGATTTCTTCTACCTTTCGAACTCCTCCCCTTATAGCTATCTCCCCAGTTTTTGCATTCTCCCCCCGTTACACCCTCCTTCCCTCTATACTCCCTCCACCCCCATCCCAACCTCACCCCTCTGACACCTTTGTTCCCCCCTCTCAACCTCACACCACACCCCCCCCCCCCCCGCTACCCCCTTCCCACGCTACACCTTCCTCTCCCACTCACAGCTGGACCTTCCTCTCCACCCCCTCAATGATGACCCTTGGCAGCCCATAGCCAAGACTGTGATGTCCCAAAGCAGACCCCAGATATCAACAGAGACCTCCTACCTTCCGTGAGCTGCTTCACGGTGGAGCCATGTCCATGAGAATCCACCCTGCGTGCGATGCACGTGTTCCTCCAGGGTGCAGTAGCTGTCGGGCTCCAGCACTTTCTGCTCCTTGTACGTCCACGATGTGAGCAGGGTCCTAACAGAAGAGTCCTGGCTTCTGGGCATCACACTCGTCAAGACTTGTTCTGGGCCGGGGTGTTTTCCCACTGACGTGGACGGTAAATTTGTTCTGGGGGGATGATTCCAGTGGGCAGGCAAGATGAGAAGCGGATGCATTGCAATTACATTTCCAACAGCATGAAGCCGGTTTTTGGATTTCTCGCCATATTGCCCATTCATGCCCACCATGACCCCCGACACCAACAGGCCAGAAAATTCCGACCACTTTCTGAGCTGCTGTTTCCAGCATTTTCATTAGCTTTGTTTCAGAATTCTAACATCTGCAGGGTTTTGATTTTGTCAGGCAGTTATCTCTGGTGTGGTTCTTTTTGAAGTTTATTTTATCAGTGCGGTTTCACACCCAGTGGAATTATCTGTGATTGCAATTCCTGGGCAAGGATGCATTTCAACAGGAATTTCAATTTGATAATTACTCCCCAGACAACAGCTAACAACTACATCTTAAACAGGCATTTCTGTGCTCGAGACACTAAACACTTCAAAATTACAGTTTGAAATATAAAACATGAAAACAAGGCTCATAATAAAAAAATTGAAAAGAAAATGACAGCAAAAATCCCCAATGATACTTAATATTCCCCAGTTTGCGGATAATGCAATCCTGCCAATGAAACCTCGTTCAATTTGCATCAGACACGAGGAGAGTTAGCAAAGAGTGAAGAAAATGAACAGATCAGTTGGCTCAATAGAGCAATGGCTCAGTTGCTAAGACTCTTGCCTCGGAGTTAGAAAATTGTGGGTTCAGGACCCACTCCAGGGCTCGAAGGTAGAAATTTAGGTTGACATGCTTCAGAGCAACACTGAAGGAGTACTCAATCATTGGAGGTACTTGCCTTTGAGATCAGGTGCTGAACCGAGAGCCTGCCCCATACAAAAGATACCTTGACACCTTTTTGAAAAAGAACAGGGGAATTATCCCTGTTATCTTGGCCAATATTTATCCCTCGACTGACATCACAAAAAACTGATTATCTGTTCATTATGACATTGCTATTTATTGGTGTTGCTGAGAGTAAATTGGTTGCCTTTTTTCCAATCTTACAACAGTGACTACACTTCAGAAGTACTTAATTGGCTATAAAGTGCTTTGGGACAGCGTGAAAAGCTCTTTTTTTGATAATCTAGGTTCATTTATTATTTTATATCTCATCGTCCAGTGCAATGCTCAATCTTTGATGTAAAATGAGGAAATTCACTGGTGCCAGGCTCACAAGCACCTGTACTCAAAAGTAAGGTAGGTCAGACAATTGGTGCTGCATCTCCTCCTCTCTGGCATCAAACTAGGCGTCTTTCATATGTCACCAAGCTGATAAACAGAGATTGTTTAACATTTCATCTCCTGCCTCGTAGCATGTGTCACCATAAAGAAGGTGAGAGCTTATATTTATACAGCATCTTTAATGACCTCACCTCCCAGAGTACTTTACTGCCACTTTAAAGTGTAATCCCTGTTGTAATGTACGGAAACATGGCAGCCAATTTGTGCACAGCAAGATCTCACAAACAAAAATGTAATCATGACCAGGATCTGTTTCAGACATTTGTTGAGAGATAAATATTGGTCAGGAGGATTCTACTCTTCTTCTAATAGTGCCATGGAATCTTCCACCTCCACATGAGAGAGCAGGTTAATATCTCATCTGAAAGACAGCACTGCTGCCAGTGCATTATTCCCTAAGTGTTAGCTTAGATTATCTGTTCAAATCTCAGGGGTGGAGTTTGAACAGAAGAAAAATTGGTACGCTAGCTCTGACATTATTCCAAGCTATTCGTTAGAGACCAAATTTGCTACTCCAATTGTTTCTCTATTTCTAAAGGCATTTTGTTACCATAACATTCCAGTCCTGGAAAGCGGCCATTCATGGGGAGGTCCCCACCCCGCAGCACACTATCTCATTTACACCTTCACTCCTTCTGTAGGTTCATTGTAGCTGACATGAATTAGGATCATCACAAGGCCTGGGAACAGATGCAGAGCTGATTCTGTAAACCTGTGAACTTCCATCAGGGTGCAGTTTAGATGAGGTGTCTAACAGGAATGTAGACTAAAAGACTCATGATGATCTTCAACTGCAGTTTGAATTGGGAGCGAAGAGGTCGGCTTCTTTATGTGTTGAGTAACATTGGCAACACAACCAAACCTTCTTCCTCACCAATAGATATTCTCTCCCTTCAGTGGCCTGTGGCAGTGACAGAGATTAATTTAAGCATTTAACTCATTTCTGAAATAATCTACTGAGAATAGGAACTAGTTCAATAGGCGCTTCAAAAGAGATTTCATTTTCTCCCAATTCATTGAGGTGAACTTAAACAAAATGATTTTGCTCTTAACTGAACCAAGAACAGTTGCTTTCAGTGTGCAAGCATCTTAAATGCTTCTGAGCTTTTCATGTAACAAACATAACAATGAGTCACCTTATCCCCAAACATTTGCTAATGTGACAATCCCTCCACTGAATACGTCTTGAGTTTCATTATTAAGAATAGATCACAGATAGGCTTCTCCTAACATTGTGTGTTAGCTTTTCAACAAAAGACATTAACACGGATTTGAAACAATGGGATGTGCTCTAGTGACACTGCTGCTCTACTTGAATTACCTGCGGCAGAAACCTGGGCCCTATTGTATTCCGTGGAACAGTCTTAAGGAAAATGCCACAGCTGCATGAGTTCTTAAAGTGGTAAAAGTTTTGTTTATTTGTATTTGTTCAATGCTACAGTACATCTTCAGTGCAATGTTACTGTTATTGACAAAGTCATTGCACCCAAAATGCTGATTTCTCTGTTCTCTCCCCAGATGTTACGTGAGCTGTTTCCAGCATTTCCCTTTGTTTTACCTGATAGATCAGCAATATTTATATCTCCTTTTCCATTGAATTGAATAAAACAGCCATCCAATCCTATTATGAATGATTGGCTGAACCCCAAGACACACTAATGGATTTAGTCTGTAGGGATTATTTACACAGCTGCAAAGGAAATTGCTAGCTTTGATTGATTGACAGTTTTCTGAGTGTGTAATGAGTTTACCTTTCTTTGCAGTGGCTCTTCAATGCCTGTTCATTTATTTGGACAATAGTAAGAGATGTAAAGTGGATTAAACATTTTTCAATGGCAGTATGGATAAACTGTGTTTGACTGACAGTTTTATGAGCCTGTAAGAGCAACAGTACAATTTTTTCAAGGCGATTTTGAATGACTGTTTTTTTTAATTTAATGAGCATTTCGAAGGCTTGCCTGTGTTATTATATGGCTCCTTGATTCTGTACTTAGTGGATACTGGAAGAGTGCTGCAAAGGCACAACAGGCATCAGGAAATAAAATCAATGTGAGAATTAAACCACAGGGTCCCCTATATACATTAATATCTGACTCTCCATACTGTTGAGTGCCGATGAGGACTTTATCCACTGGACAAAGTGTTCTAATGAATTTGAAACCTTACACAATGCTGAACAATGTAAAGGTCACTTACATTTTAAGGACTGAGCCCTCTGATCATTCAAAGCATTAATAAAATATTTAACTTTTCAAACAACATCTAATTATGACAGTTGAAGTTGGCAAAAGCTTTTAAACTTACCTATCAAAAGGTTCTGGACTCCACAGCAGGTGTGCTGCAAAATTCACAAACTGACTTACCTGATGTGGTCTCCACAGTCTTTATGAACCTACCCACCTTGACAAAAATAGCAACCTAAGAGAACATTGTATTTGAAGCAGGCATTTTAATAGCAAACTCTATGTCATTTTAAGTGCAAATTGGGAAAGTGGCAAGTGGCAGAAATGGTTGGGTAATTTTAATTTGTGGCCCCATGTGCCTCCCTTTGGTCCTCCCATGCGGGTTTGCTCAGCACCAGGAGGGGAAAATCCAGTCCAAGGCCTCTGACAGTTTGGGTCAAAGAGACTCCTTATGTGGGAGGACATGAACCACCCCACCTATTGCTGCTGAAGTGGGAAGCATATCTGGGGCTGACTGAGATTTCACTCCAAATAAGACCTGAAAACTGAAAGTGCAGCTTGGAACCTGGTGGTGCATTAGGTCCTGGCCTGAGTACTGATCCGAGCACTGCCTTTTGGCATTCCCTAACAGAGTACACCACAATAATATGCCTGTCCTTTCGACATTGTGAATCCTAAACCTCAATGGGTTTCAGAGGCTGAATCTTGCAGGGTTTTGCAACAGAATAATGAGCTCCAGTAAGTAGCCCACGGCTGCCAAAGCCAGTTTAATTTCTAACCTATTACAGTTGTTAGAGGGAGGCGACTCGAGCTGATTTCAAACATCGACCAAAGGTTTTATCAAAGAGTTGGTGTCATGACACATGGCACCACCTATTTCCTTGGGTGGATTCTGAACAGCAAGCCTGTTCTTTCTCACAATAACACAAACCACACACTTATTTGTGCCTGGACCCTGATATGGTAATCATTCCATCTCTAATTTACCTATCATCAAATGCTGGCATCACTTCACTGACATCAGTAGTAACTGATGGAATAAGATCAAATAAAGCATTGTCAATCTGTAAGGACCACTTTCATCTGAAATGCTTGGACAGGGTAGACAGTGAGTAATGTTTTTTCCCACTTGGTGGTAATCATCAGAAGATCAGAGGGAGAAATTAGAAGAAATGTCTTCATGCAAGGTGTTATTAGAACAAAAATTCAGGTGTGGTCTCACCAAAGCCCCGTAGATTTCTAGCAAATTTCTTTATTCTTGTACTCCAATCCCCTTGCAATATAGGGCCAAATACCGTTTGCCTTCAGAATTGCTTGCTGTTCCTTCATGACTACACCCAAGTCTCTCTGAAAATCAACTGCTCACACCGCCTCACAACCTTTAAAAAAGGTTTCCTATTCTTATGACCAAAGTGAATAACCTCACACTTCCCCACATTATACTCCATCTGCCACCTTGCTGTTCACTCACAACCTGTCTATATTTCTTTGCAGCCTTTGTGTCCTCCTCACAGCTTGTATTCCCACATAGCTTTGCACCATCAGCAAACTTGTATACATTATTGTCTCTTCATCTAAGTCCTTGATACAGATTGTAAATAGCCAATCCTTGCGGCACTTCACTAGCCACAGCCTGCCGTGAAAATGCACCATTTATCCCTACTCTCTGCTTCCCGTCCATCAACCAATCCTCTATCTATTTTGAAGTGTTGTGTCTATTGTAATGTAAAAAACAGCCAATTTGCACGCAGCAAGATCCCACAAACAGCAATGTGAAAACGACCGGCTGATCTGTTTTTAGTGATGTTAGGTGAGGGATAAACATTGGCCAGGACATTGGAGATATCTCCCCTATTCTTTTTCAAAATAGTTGCCTTGGAATATTTTAAGCCCACCCAAGAGGGTTTAACAACTCATCAAAATGATGGCGCCTCCAACAGCACTTCTTCGGTACTGCACTGGATTGTCAGCCTAGGTTTTATGCTAAAGTCTCTGGAGAGGGGCTTGAACCAATGACCTTCAGAGGGTAAGCAGCTGAGAGGGTGCTTCAACATGAAATTGCCCTCTCAGTGTCTTTTTAAAAAAAAATAGATAAAAATGTAGAAAAAGCAGCCAGGCCACCACTGTGGCTGGGGGTTTGGAATCCCTCTGCAGGCAACCTTTGGCTGTACCCTCAGCCAGGAAGGCAGCGATGGGCTGTAGGCATGCCTGGAGTGCTGGACCCCGAGCCTGCCACTGGGTGCCTGCTTCCAGACAGTTAAACTGCCCCCCCAGACACATTGAGAACTGGAGGCCAACTGAAAAAATCCAGTTGCCCTCATTTTAATGCCTTTAATAAAACTCTGAATGAGCCTAATTGCCTGTTTACTTCTTGAGGGTGGGCAGTTTTGCCAGGCCCCAAATCCCCTCCCCTAAAAAGGCCTCAGCATGCCAGCCAGCAGCAGTATTTTCAGACCCTGTCTGTCTCCTTTGAAGGAATGCAGCTAGAGTTATAAGAGAATCCAGCTATAAATATGGAGGTATTAGATTAAAGAGTGATTCTCTAATGAAGTAGGGGTTAAAAATTAAAAACAGAGCTCATCTGCTGGACAAAGATTTAAAACTTTATAAACATGCCTGGACATAATTGTGTGCTCAAGGACAACAAAATCCTGTAGCACAGAATATGGTATATCCTCTAACACAAGACAGTCCTAAAAATCCAGGAACTGGCCTCTACATTACCTTAGCAAGCCAATGTTAAATTGTAAGGTACTATGATCTAGCAACGGATAACCTTACAGTATCTTTACACAGTATTTTACAGTGCATAAGGAGACCATTCAGCCCATTGAGTCTGCACTGGCCTTAAGGATGATCCAAAATAACTTGTCAACTGAATCCTGGAAACGGAGTTTAGTGATCACCGTCTGCAACTCTCAGTATCCTGTTTCAACAAAGAACAAAGAAAAGTACAGCACAGTATCAGGCCCTTCGGCCCTCCAAGCCTGCGCCGATCATATTACCTGTCAAATTAAAACATTTTGCACTTCAAGGGTCCTGATCCCTCTATTCCCATCCTATTTAGGTATTTGTCAAGCTGCCTCTTAAACACCACTATCGTACCTGCTTCCACCACCTCCTCTGGCAGCGAATTCCAGACACTCACTACCCTCTGTGTAAAAAACTTGCCCCGCAGTTTTCTCCTCTCACCTTAAATCTATGTCCCCTAGTAATTGACTCTTCCCCTCTGGGAAAAAGCTTCTGACTATCTACTCTGTCCATGCCACTCATAATTTTGTAAACTTCTATCAAGTCGCCCCTCAATCTCCGTCATTCTAGTGAGAACAATCCGAGTTTCTCCAACCTCTCCTCATAGCTAATAACCTCCAGACCAGGCAGCATCCTGGTAAACCTCCTCTGCACCCTCTCCAACGCCTCCATATCCTTCTGGTAATGTGGTGACCAGAATTGCATGCAATATTCCAAGTGTGGCCTAACCAAGGTTCGATACAGCTGCAGCACGACTTCCCAGCTTTTATAATCAATACCCCTGCCGATGAAGGCAAGCATGCCATGTGCCTTCCTGATTACCTTATCCACCTGCGTTGCCACTTTCAGTGACCTGTGGATCTGTACACCCAGATCCCTCTGCCTGTCAATGCACTTAAGGGTTCTGCCATTTACTGTATAATTCCTACCTGTATTAGACCTTCCAAAATGCAATACCTCGCATTTGTCTGGATTAAACTCCATCTGCCATTTCTCTGCCCAAGTCTCCAACCGATCTATATCCCGTTGTATCCTTTGACAATACTCTTCACTATCTGCAGCTCCTCCAACCTTAGTGTCGTCTGCAAACTTACTAATTAGCCCAGTTACATTTTCCTCCAAATCATTTACGTATACTACAAACAGCAAAGGTCCCAGCACTGATCTCTGCGGAACTCCAATAGTCACAGCTCTCCATTCAGAAAAGCACCCTTCTACTGCTACTCTCTGTCTTGTATGACCAAGCCAATTCTGTATCCATCTTGCCAGCTCACCTCTGATCCAGTTTGACTTTACCTTCTGTACCAGTCTGCCTGAGGGACATTGTCAAAGGCGTTACTGAAATCCATGTATATAACATCCACTGCCCTTCCATCGTCGATCATCTTTGTCAGTTCCTCAAAAAACTCAATCAAGTTAGTGAGACACGACCTCCCCTTCACAAAACCATGGTGCCTTTCACTAATACGCCCATTTGCTTTCAAATGGTAGTAAATCCTGTCACGAAGAACCTTCTCCAATAATTTCCCTACCACTGACGTAAGGCTCACCGGCCTGCAATTTCCTGGATTATCCCTGCTACCCTTTTTAAACAATGGAACAACAATGGCCATTCTCCAGTCCTCTGGGACTTCACCCATAGCCAGCGAGGATACAAAGATTTCCGTCAAAGCCCCAGCAATCTCCTCCCTTGCCTCCCTCAGTACTCTGGGGTAAATCCCATCTGGCCCTGGGGACTTATCCACCTTAATATTCTTCAAGACGCCTAACACCTCCTCTTTTTTTGATCTCAACATGAGGCTACCTACACACTCTTCCCTAGACAAATCGACCGCTAAGTCCTTCTCTTTGGTGAATACTGTTGAGAAGTACTCATTTAGTATCTCTCCCATTTCTTCTGGCTCCACACACAGATTCCCACCTCGGTCCCTGAGTGGGCCCACCCTTTCCCTGGCTACCCTCTTGTTTTTTACATATGTGTAAAAGGCCTTGGGATTTTCCCTAATCCTGGTTGCCAATGGCTTTTCATGACCCCTTTTAGCCCTCCTGTCTCCTTGCTTAAGCTTCTTCCTACTTTCTTTATATTCTCCACGGGCTTCATCTGTTCCCAGCCTTCTAGCCCTTACAAATGCTTCCCTTTTCTTTCTGACTAATCTCACAATATCCTTCATTATCCAAGGTTCCTGAAACTTGCCATGCTTATCCTTCATCCTAGCAGGAACATGCCGGTCCTGAATTCTTATCAACTGATGTTTGAAAGCCCTCCACATGTCAGTTGTTGATTTGCCCTCAAACATCCGCCTCCAGTCTAGATTCCTCAGTTCCTGCCTAATATTGTTATAATTAGTCTTCCCCCAAATAAGCACCTTAATCCGAGGACTCCTGCTGTCCTTATCCACCATCTTGAAACTTACTGAATTATGGTCACTTTTCTCGAAATGCTCCCCTACTGAAATTTCGACCACCTGGCCGGGTTCATTCCCTAATACCAAGTCCAGTATTGCTCTTTCCCTAGTTGGATTATCTACATATTGTCTCAGGAAGCCATCCTGGATGCACCTTACAAATTCTGCACCATCCAAACCCCTAGCACTAAGTGATTCCCAGACAATATAGGGAAAGTTAAAATCACCCACCACAACAACTCCATTGCTTTTACATCTTTTCAAAATCTGCTGACTGTTCCTCAATCTCCCACCCGCAATCGAAAGGCCTACAGTAAACCCCCCAACATTGTGACTGCACCCTTCCCATTCCGGAGATCTACCCATATTGTCTCCCTGCATGAGCTCTCCGAGGTGTCCTTTAGTCTTAAAGCTGTGATATTCTCCTTAACCAGCAGTGCAACTCCCCCACCTCTTCTACATCCCTCTCTATCCTGCCTGAAACATCTAAATCCTGGAACGTTTATCTGCTAATCCTCCATCCTTTAACCAAGTCTCTGCAATAACAATAACATCATAGTCACAAGGACTAATCCAAGCTCTAAGCTCATCTGCCTTGCCTGTTATACTTCTCGCATTGAAACAAATGCATTTCAGATCCCCAGTCCCACTGTGTTCAGTAATTTCTCCCTGCCTGCTCTTCCTCTTAGTCCTCCTGGCCATATTCACTAGTTCCCAGTCACTTATTTCACCTGATGACCTATTGTTCTGGTTCCCACTTTGATGAAGTTTGCTTGAAGAAAGTTGACTAAAATAAAGGGTGTTGATAAAAACAAAGGATGTTGTCCAGCTCAAGTGCTCAACCTGCTTCTTGCTGGTTTAATTCTTTTATGGTATAAATATTAGAACCGCACAGTAGGATTTTTAGATACATTAGCTTCCCTCTAGCGTCTCTCAAGTTGAAGGTATAGCTGCTGTAGTGAAGTGATGATAGTTCTTAATTGGGATAGAGGTATCCTTGCTAGACTCAGTAGCTTTCTACTCGGGTTTTTAAGGTAAATGCTACTTTAAATATTGATGGATATCTTAAGTATCTCTCGGTAACATCAATAAGATTCGGATTCTTTATTAGAAACAAGATTATACGTTCTTTTCCTAGAACTGCCAATGTTGCGATTACCATAAAAAGTGAATTGCGTGTCCGGTTCTTTGATATACTTTTATATAATTTATGAAGTATATTGTCTCATATAGACTTCTGTATCCAAACTCAAGATTCTGGGTGGGATTTTCCGTAAAATTGGCAAAGTCCAAAAGCGGGTGGGGAAATAGGCATGTGACCCGCTGACCACAATGGACGGCTTTTTCTGCCATATCGTGCATCACTTTGTTGAAAAAATTGATAGGCACGGGTTTCATGGCCTCTGATTCACCCACCCCACTGTCACCTCAGGCCTTCAGTAATCCAGTAATATTTGAGGGTCGCCTCTGCACTGATTAAGCACCTTCTAAGGGATTGAAAGCTGGTGGAAAGTTATGGCTTCCAAAGGGAAGAAACAGGCTGCCCCCTAATTCAGTGACGCCTCTCTCGAGCACCTACCGGACGCAATGGAGCCCACCGCAAAACCCTCTACCCCCGCTCTGGGTGAAGAATCTCATCCAAGGTGACAAATCCAGCATGGGAGGTGGTGGCAGCGATGGTGATCACCAATGCCCTCCAAAAGAGGATATCCACTCAGTGCAAGAACAGAATGAATGATCTCCTCTGTTCCACCAGGGTAAGTCACTATTCTCATCACTCTCAACTCACACACTCACAAAACCATCTCACTCACTGCCAGCTCAAGGGACATCACCACTATCTCTCTCACACACCGTCATCTCCTCTGCGCTCACCCACACCCTCCACCAGTGAAGAGACTCACACCTAGGTGGGACCTAGCTCTAGAGTAGCCTCAGGGTCACAATCTGGAGAGCACATCACACTGTCTGATCCATTGCAGACGGAGGCAGGGACTTCCCAGGTTTCTGACACTCGTAGGACTGCTGGAGGCCAGGAATCTGCTGAATCTGAGTCAGATGAAGAGCCTCTGGATTCGGTCACACCTCAGTTGGTGGAGCTGCAAAGACAAGCTCGGGAGCATTGTGAAGGGTGTCAACTGTACTCCTCAGATTGTAACGATGGAGGAGTCCATCCGCCTTTAGTCTGAAGTGATAATGCCGGTATGCCAACACACCAAGGTCAACAGTGGTAGGATGGCAGCTGCCAAGGAGACCTTGGTACAGGACATCAGTCCTGCATTGCTGCAGGAGATGCATTCCATTGCTGAGGCACTTGTGGCATCAGTGTCAATGCAAGAGGGGGTGGGACATTTGAGCTCACTCCAGCTGCTCTTCCTCTCAAGGAGTCAGGCAGGGGCCCTCGGGAGGAGGATCAGCAGGAGTACACCCCAGGGCCATCCACCCAGCTGACTCCGGGCGTGCCCGGCCCATCCGAATCCCCTCTTCCTGTGGCCCCAGTATCTCCAGCTTCACAGGCCGAGTAAAGTGCCACTGCCACACAGCAGGACCCTGAAAGCATTCTGGGGCCTTCCAAGTCTCGGCCCTCCAGAGGACACCCGCCAAGGTCATTACAGACAATAGAGCGTAGCAGTCAGCAGGCCACCTCCACCTCCTCTGTGGATGACGGAGGAGCATGAAGGCATAGCGGCAGGATTAGAAAGGTCAAGAAGATGTAACTCTTTCGAGTACAAACATGTTTCCATCTGTTCCTATTCAGATGAAGTTACATTGTTTCATAGTTTCCATTGTGAGATTTGAACTCTTGATCTTGGGGTTACAAACCCAGTACCATAACCACTTGGCTATTTAGGCCAAGCGTCAAGAAGATGTAACTCTTTCGAGTACAAACCCGTTTCCATCTGTTTCAGATGAAGTTACATTGTTTCATAGTTTGCCATTGTGAGATTTGAACTCTTGATCTTGGGGTTACAAGCCCAGTACCATAATCACTTGGCTATTTAGGCCAAGCAAGGTGTAACTCTTTCGAGTACAAATACGTTTCCATCTGTTTCAGATGAAGTTACATAGTTTGCCATTGTGAGATTTGAACTCTTGATCTTAGGGTTACAAACCCAGTACCATAACCAATTGGCTATTTAGGCCAAGCAAGGTGTAACTCTTTCGAGTACAAACCCGTTTCCATCTGTTTCAGATGAAGTTACATTGTTTGCCATTGTGAGATTTGAACTCTTGATCTTGGGGTTACAAGCCCAGTACCATAACCACTTGGCTATTTAGGCCAAGCGTCAAGAAGATGTAACTCTTTCGAGTACAAACCCGTTTCCATCTGTTTCAGATGAAGTTACATTGTTTCATAGTTTGCCATTGTGAGATTTGAACTCTTGATCTTGGGGTTACAAGCCCAGTACCATAACCACCTGGCTATTTAGGCCAAGCAAGGTGTAACTCTTTCGAGTAGAAATACGTTTCCATCTGTTTCAGATGAAGTTACATAGTTTGCCATTGTGAGATTTGAACTCTTGATCTTAGGGTTACAAACCCAGTACCATAACCGCTTGGCTATTTAGGCCAAGCAAGGTGTAACTCTTTCGAGTACAAACCCGTTTCCATCTGTTTCAGATGAAGTTACATTGTTTGCCATTGTGAGATTTGAACTCTTGATCTTGGGGTTACAAGCCCAGTACCATAACCACTTAGCTATTTAGGCCAAGCAAGGTGTAACTCTTTCGAGTACAAACACGTTTCCATCTGTTTCAGATGAAGTTACATTGTTTTATAGTTCGCCATTGTGAGATTTGAACTCTTGATCTTAGGGTTACAAACCCAGTACCATAACCACTTGGCTACTTAGGCTAAGCGTCAAGAAGTTGTAACTCTTTCGAGTTAAAACCAATAAAACCAAATTAACAAAATTGGGTTAAATTAGGCACAGCCCCTAATTCAGGTCAGCTGTAAAACCCAAGAACAAAGTTTAAAGGAAACTTACAAACTTTAAATCAAAATGTGATTAAAGGGGTCAACAAAACACCCCAGTCCCCGCGGTGCCCACCGGGCATGGAAGGCCTCAAGAGTGCCAGCAGACACCGCGTGCTCCCTCTCCAGGGACATCCGGCCGCGATCGTAGCCGCGGAAGAGGGATAAACAATCGGGCGAGACTCCCCCGTCGATCGCCCGCTGCCTGGACCTGTTAATGGCCAACTTGGCCAAGCCCAGGAGCAGGTTCACGAGGAGGTCCTCCTCCTTTCTGACCCCCTTCCGCACCGGGTGCCAATAGATCAGGAGCGTGGGGCTGAAGTGCAAACAAAACATCAATAAAAGGTTCTTCAAATAACTAAAAAGGGAGTGCAGCCTACAACACCCTATATATGCATGGTCCACAGACTCCACAAGACCGCAAAAAGGGCACGTGTCCTGAGAGTCCATGAACCTATGCATTCTCCTATAGGGGACTGCTGCATGCAACACCCTCCAACCCAGGTCCCCGATAGAAAGGGGGAGGACACCTCCGTAGAGGGCCTCCCATCGGGGGCCTCCGCCGCCGGACGGCAACAAGGCACGCCAGGGTGTGTCCGGGCGGCGGACAAGGGCGAGAAAATGGAAGGTGTGCAGCAGCAGTCCGTACAAAAAGCTCCTCTTTGCCGTGCCAAAAGGCACAGAGGGCATGTCCCCGAGGCGGCTCATATTGCAGGGCACCAGCACCCGAGGGAGGGTTCGGGGCTTGGGGCCAATGTGGAATTCTGTCCGAACAGGGGAACGCTCAGACGGAAGACCACCGCGCACCTGGGCCACCTCAAGACCTAAAATTACATCGGGTCCGAGCACGACCGTTCTCAGGTCTTGGATGGCATCGACTGCGACCTGGACACTCACAGACGCGCGACGCGCCAACTCCTGCGGGAGCATCCAGCCCAGTCCTCCGCCACCCAGCACGTCCCCGATCCTAGTCACCCCTGCGGCCACAGCCCTCCTCTCCGCCAACCACTGAAAGGGACGGAGGGGCAGATTCCTGATGATAGCCGCTACTCCTGACGGGGGAGAGCTGCGTCGCGAGGCGACCATCTTCCAGACTTTGATCAGGTTCTGGTAAAAGACGGGCTACGCCTGCAAGGAGCCACCGAGGCCCCTCTGTTCTATAAACAGGAGCTGCACATCATAATTCAGGCCGTGCACCTGACGGAAGAAATATGTCGTCAGGGCACACCATCTAGGAGGAGGCTCGACGTAGAGGTATCGCTGCAGGGTCTGAAGGTGGAAAGTCGCCACCTGTGTGCGTAGGCACACTAGCGCCTGACCACCCTCCCTAAGCGGGAGACTCAGAACCTCGGCAGCGACCCAGTGCAATCTTTTGTCCCAGAAGAAGTTGACTAACAATTTCTGGATTCTTGTGACAAAGTCCGGGGGAGGGGTCAAAGTGACCAGCCGATACCACAACATGGCTGCGATCAGCTGGTTTATGACCAGAACTCGACCTCGGTAAGATAGCACTCGGAACAGTCCTGTCCAGTGCCGCAGGCGAGCGGTGACTTTCGTCTCCAGTTCCTGCCAGTTTGCCGGCCAGGATTCCTCAGCAGGGCAGAGATGGACCCCCAGGTAGAGGAGGCTGGTCCTGCTCCAGGTGAAAGGCCTGAGCTCCTCGGGTAGGGGATCCATCTGCCACTGACCGACCAGGAGTCCAGAACATTGACCCCAGTTGATCCTGGCAGAAGAAGCGGCAGAGTAGACCTCCTGACACTCGCGCATCCTCCGCAGGTCAGCCGGGTCACTAAACATAAGGAGCACGTCATCGGCGTAAGCCGAAAGGACCACCCCGATGCCCGGCCCGCGCAGAACCAATCCCGACAACCTCCTCCGCAAGAGGCGCAGGAAAGGCTCCACGCAAATAGAATACAACTGGCCAGACAGGGGGCAGCCCTGACGTACCCCTCTCCCAAAGCGAAGGGGCGCCGTCAGGGACCCGTTAACCTTCACTAGACACTCCGCGGCGGTGTACAGAAGTTGGATCCGGGCGACAAAATGCGTCCCGAACCCGAACGCTCGCAGAGTTCCGAGTAAGTATCCGTGATCCACCCTGTCGAACGCCTTCTCCTGATTGAGAGACAGGAGAAGTTACATTGTTTCATAGTTTGTCATTGTGAGATTTGAACTCTTGATCTTTGAGTTACAAGCCCAGTACCATAACCACTTAGCTATTTAGTCCAAGCGTCAAGAAGTTGTAACTCTTTCAAGTACAAACACATTTCCATCTATTTTTTCAGATGAAATTACATTGTTTCATGATTTTAACCATTGTGAGATTTGAACTCTTGATCTTAGGGTTACAAACCCAGTACCATAACCACTTGGCTATTTAGGCCAAGCGTCAAGAAGTTGTAACTCTTTCGAGTACAAACCCATTTCCATCTGTTTCAGATGAAGTTACATTGCTTCATAGTTTGCCATTGTGAGATTTGAACTCTTGATCTTGGGGTTACAAACCCAGTACCATAACCACTTGGCTATTTAGGCCAAGCGTCAAGAAGTTGTAACTCTTTCAAGTACAAACACATTTCCATCTATTTTTTCAGATGAAATTACATTGTTTCATGATTTTAACCATTGTGAGATTTGAACTCTTGATCTTAGGGTTACAAACCCAGTACCATAACCACTTGGCTATTTAGGCCAAGCGTCAAGAAGTTGTAACTCTTTTGAGCACAAACATGTTTCCATCTGTTCCTATTCAGATGAAATTACATTGTTTCATAGTTTGCCATTGGGAGATTTGAACTCTTGATCTTGGGGTTACAAACCCAGTACCATAACCACTTGGCTATTTAGGCCAAGCGTCAAGAAGTTGTAACTCTTTCAAGTACAAACACATTTCCATCTATTTTTTCAGATGAAATTACATTGTTTCATGATTTTAACCATTGTGAGATTTGAACTCTTGATCTTAGGGTTACAAACCCAGTACCATAACCACTTGGCTATTTAGGCCAAGCGTCAAGAAGTTGTAACTCTTTCGAGTGGAGTACAAACCCGTTTCCATCTGTTTCAGATGAAGTTACGTTGTTTCATAGTTTGCCATTGTGAGATTTGAACTCTTGATCTTGGGTTTACAAACCCAGTACCATAACCACTTGGCTATTTAGGCCAAGCAAGGTGTAACTCTTTTGAGTACAAATACGTTTCCATCTATTTTTTCAGATGAAATTACATTGTTTCATGATTTTAACCATTGTGAGATTTGAACTCTTGATCTTAGGGTTACAAACCCAGTACCATAACCACTTGGCTATTTAGGCCAAGCGTCAAGAAGTTGTAGTTGCATCATGTGGACACGGGTGTTAATCACTTGTACTTAATGCTGACCATTGTCAATACACTCCCAAGAATGTCTCCTTGTTATGATGTGCAGTGTTTGTTTTAATAAGATGTGAAACCTTGGTTTCTGCACAAAATGAAAATTAGTGTCACAGTCCAGGGCCTCTCCCCTGTGCAGAGTATAACCTTTTGAGCACAGTGATTGTCCGGCTTCAAACTCACCATCCAGATCAGTCATGCGTGCACCTCCATGTGGCTTTTGTTGGGAGTTTCGTACCCAAGCATCACTGGGTTCTGTGATGTTCTGTGTGCTCTCAGCACCTTTGAGGTGGGGCTGCCTCCCCATCTCGACACCATTCCTGACAGGTGAAGGTGTGGTGCTGAAGGGAACAGGTGGTGAAGCCTGCCAAAGGATCACGTTGTCTTAAAGCCCATGTGCCTACTGTGCCTCAGCAGTGTTTCGATGACGTGAGCCTCTTCACAGACCATGTGTGTGCTGCTTTCAGTCAGATGGGTCTCAGATGTTCCCAGATGCAAGAAGAAGATCTCAAGAGTGACCTCACTGCATCTTATCATCATCCTCCTGGAATCTTGTGGCAATGAGGGCCTCACAAATATGCCTGCCTTGTCCAGCCAGTGCAGTGGCCTCATTGCCTGCACCCTCGCCTTCCAGAACCTCATCACCCTCATCCCCTTCGACTTCCCACTCGTTGAGGAAACATGCAGCTCTTGCATCTCATTATCCTCCACCCATTGCATCGCGCCCAGAGCCTTCTCGCGAGATTCTCCGACCTTCCCACCGAACACACCGTCACGATCGGGCATGGAAAATCCCGGCCATAATCATGCCTCCTTGTCCATGGCTCCCTGTTATGAGGTGAGAAGTGAAACCCTGCGCCCTGCACAAAATGAAGTCATGAGTCGCAGTCCAGGGCCTCTCCTCTGTGCAGTGTGGAACCCTCTGACCACAGCGATTGTCCCCTCCCAAAGTCACAGCCCACCTCGGTGCTGCCTGCACCTTGATGTTGATTGGGTTTACTGAAAGAATATTGTGCCCTAGCATTGTTGGGTCACATGATGTTATGTGTGCTCTGATCACCTTTGAGGCGGGGCTGCCCCCTCTCCTTCTCATCTGCATTCTGAACAGATGAAGGTGCAATGCTGAAGGGTATAGGTGATTATTCCAGCAAGGTCTGCATGAGATGAGACTATGCGCAGAGTGTGAGTGCAATGACTTCTGCCAAATTGGTGCCAGACGCTCCCAGTTGCTATCTTGGGCTCTCAGGGAAGCCCTCACTGCATCTTGTCACCCTCCTTGCGGAATCTTGTGGCTATTAGGACCTCACGAGTACGCCTGCCTCGTCTGGCCAGAGCAATGGTTTTTTCGCCTGCATCCTGGGCTTCCAGGTTCTCATAACCCTCCTCCCCTTCCACTTCCTTCCTCCTCCTCCTTGGAGGAGACATGCAGCTCCTCCACCTCCTCATTATCCAGATCCTCCCCACCTTTGCATCGCCAGGTTGTGCAGCGTGTAAAAAGCCATGATGGTGCATGGCACCCTCTGAGGAGGGTACTGCAGTGCTCCACTAGACCTGCTGAGGTACCGGAACCTCATTTTCAGGATCCCAATGGTCTGCTCCACCAAAGTCCAGTTTGTGGCATGAGCCTCGTTGTATCTTTTCTCAGCTGGAGTCTCAGGCTGCCGCACAGGCGTCGTCAGGAACGTCCTATGTGGGTAGCCCTTGTCCCCGAGGAATCAACCATGAAACCTCTGTGGACCCTGGAAGATGTTAGGGATCTGCAGCCTGCTGAGGGTGTATGAGCCATGGGCGCTCCCTAGGTATCGTGCACACACCTGCATGATCCATTTGTTATGGTCAGAGACCAGCTGAACACTGAGTGAGTGGAAGCCCTTGCGGTTCACATACTGGACTGCTTATTGTCACGGGGATCTTAGAGTCATGTGAGTGCAGTCAATGGCACCCTGCACTTGTGGGAGCTGCAAATCCCAGTGAATCCCAGCTTCCTAACTCACCTAATCGTGGTAAAAAATGATCAAGTTGTGTGCCTTGGCAAAGATGAGTCCGTGACCTCCTGGGTACTTTTGTGGCTGGGAGCTTGAGAGATCCCGCACAGGTCACCAGTGGAGTCCTGGAAGGAGCCACTGTCGTAGAAATTGTGCATGGTGGTCACTTTCAATGCCACTGGCAGTGAATGCCCTCAGAGTCCCCAAGGTGCCAAATCCTGCAGAAGGTGGCATATTTGAGTAATCAGTTCCCTTGACGATCTCAGTCTTTGGTGACATTGCTTCTCGCTCATCTGTAGGTAGGACAAGCGCTGTCTATAGACCCTGGGTCTAGTGAGGGGCCTACGAACGATGGCTCATGGTGGTTGTTCCTCTACGTGAGGGGGAGGCCTTGCTGCCCCTTGAGCTTGAGGGTTGTGCTCCTCCCTTTGGAGGCGCCTTCATTGCATTCTTCTCCTTCTTCTATCCTGTTTATAAGCCACGAGGCAGATAGCGAGATGACCAGGCTCCATGTTCCTGATCATCTCCTCACTGCAGGTATCAGTATCAAAGAGAGAGATGCGAGGGTCAGCATTGTTTCCTAAGGACCTCTCTTGGTTAAGTCTCTGGCTCCGGCTGTGTCTCAAGGCCCCTGGAGAGTCCTGGCCACCACTTGGATGGCCAGTGCTTAGTTTGCTTGATGCCTGACCAAAACCCCACCCACCTCTGTCCCATACCACATGACCGAGTGGCAACAGCTTTGGCCACTCGACTGCCTCCTGCACTTTCCACTCAGGCACAGGTATTATCCTCACCTGCACTCCAAGGCTATGCGGTTGGCTTGGACCATGAGGGTTACTGCTCAAAGCCTGAACAACTGCAAAGCACAGGGTTCTGAGCACCTCCCTCAGTGACTGTTCCATGCCCACCTCTTGCAAGGGGATCATCTAACTTGCCCAGTCACCCAATTGTTCTGCAGCCCCATTAAAGGCAGATTATTTTGCAGCCTGCGCCCAAGGGGTTAAGAGTTCAGGAGCAATCAGTGGCTCGATCAGGAATTTGTGTTGCTTGAGTGGACACAATTGCTTCAGAAACCAGACTCTGAGCAAGTCACTGGAGCTGATGCTGAACAGTCTCAGCTGCGGAAGAATGCTCAATCTTGAAATGCTTTTCCAAGTGCCTGGGCGGCTTCTTCACCCCCTCGCCCCCTGGCATGTGCTTGTGTACTTGCTTCAGTCTGTGCTGCTTTGCCCCCCCTACCCCTGGCACTGGAGCCCTTGCCCGGGCACCTCACTGAAAGCCAGCTGGGAAGAATCCATTTGGAGACGTGGCTGTGACCCGCCCACCACCCCCCCCTCCTCCAAATCTGCGGCGCTGCTTCCTTGAATTCCTATGGGGGATCCTCGCGGGCGCTGCGCTAAGTTGTGTGCGCTCATCTCTGAGTTCCCCTTGAAGTTCAGGTCGCCGGGTGTACACCTTTTAAAGGCGGTTGTAAATCACGCTGTTCTGAAGTCATGTTAACGTGGGATTTAAATTTGACGTGGGGGTTGGGGGGTGGGGGGGTGGTGGGGGGTGGGGGTGATTCTGGTGTGTGACCACAATAATGAGATATAAATTTATTAAAATTTAGTTCCCGATGTTCAATGGTGGGAAATGTGGCCCGCTGTTGACGGAGTAGGGGGAGGGGACAATCGTGTCCTGCATTTATGTCGCTGGGAAACACGACCGGGATTTTCCGATCATTCCGCCAAACAAGCCCACCCCAAATGGGTGCAGAAAATGCCGGCCCCCATCTCCGTACGTTCTTCAATGGAAATGTCCATTGTTGAAGACAGATGGCAAGACCCTTATAATATCTGGGTTGCTATGATCTAGCTAAAGGTTATCTGGAGGACGGTAATATTCTCTGGTGGTTCTTTTCCTTCAGGAAGAGTTAGATCAGGTCTTCAGACTCGTTTAAGTGTCTGTGAAGCCTGCCTATCTCAACCTTAAGTGAAAGCGATCATCTGAGGAGTATATCCGATCCGGAATAGTCCCAAAAAGGAGTTAGGATAATAATCCACTCTGTTCCCAATCTCAGCCTACAGATTAGTGTACCTTTAATGAAAGGTAAATTCAAATGAGAAACCTTTTTTTAATACATGTCCACCTTTTACGTTTAAATTCATTTGTTTTAATAAACGGGTAGATAGATAGGGAGAAACTTTTCCTGCCAGTCGGGGATTCTAGGACTCGAGGGCACAGTCCAACAATTAGAGACAGACCTTTCAAAGTGAAGTTAGGAAACACTTCTACCCACAAAGGGTGATAGAAGTTTGGAACTCTCTGCCATCAACAATTTATCTAGCATCAATTACTGTTTATCTTAAGTCTGAGATCGATAGATTTTTGTTAGGGATAAGAGGCAATTGCAGTTATGTAGAGTCAGATCATGGATTAAATGTGATCACAATGAATGGTGGAACAGGCTTGAGGGGCTGAATGGCTTCTCCTGTTCCTAAACCAGACCAATATAGGAATACAGAGCCATGATATAGGAACTATACTGGATAGTTAGTTACAATTGAGGTTAGGATGGTGTTCACAATATCACTTACTCATTAAATATAACCTTTACTGACTGCAAAAAAAAAATCAACTCCTTTTGTCAGTCTGAACTTCTTGCACTGCAGGATATCTCCTTGAATCCCACAGGAACTGGTTACGTTCAGAATTGTCACCTCGGTCATTCAGTTGACATCAGAGCTGTACACTCAGTGACTGCCCTGTTGCAGGTTTCTGAGAAACCTGATCTCCTGGTTAGGTTTATCCACCCTCCTCTTCCTTTTAAGTCATCGAAGCAAATCCTGAACGCACTATGACAGGAAACGGATGAGCTTTCAGGAGATGGAGTGGCTGTAATACAACCAAATGATCTTGAAACCTGCAAAACTCACTTGCCAAAACTATTGCATAATAAAAGTCATTTGGTAAGATTCAGCATTTAATCTAAGTGTAGAGTAACTAAACAATAGAATTAACACGAGGCACAAATTAACTCACAAAAATGTATTCAATCAACTGGATTCTTTTAATTACATTTAGACTTTTTGTACGATTAGGTTAATATTAAAGTAAAATTACTTAAAAAAAACACACGATTCGTTTGGCTATTGTTTGTAATATTTATAGCACAGAAACTGGCCATTAGGCACAACAGTTTTTTTTTATTCATTCGTGGGATGTGGGGCTCACTGGCTGGGCCAGCGTTATTGCCCAACACTAGTTGCCCTTGAGAAGGTGGTGGTGAGCTGCCTTCTTGAACCACTGCAGTCCATGTGGTGTAGGTACACCCACAGTGCTGTGAGGGAGGGAGATCCAGGATTTTGACCCAGCGACAGTGAAGGAATGGCGACATATTTCCAAGTCAAGATGGTGAGTAACTTGGAGGGGAGCTTCCAGGTGGTGGTGTTCCCATCTATCTGCTGCCCTTGTCCTTCTAGATGGTAGCGGTTGATGGTTTGGAAGGTGCTGTCTAAGGAGCCTTGGTGAATTCCTGCAGTGCATCTTGTAGATGGTACACACTCCTGCCACTGTGTGTTAATGGTGGAGGGAGAGAATGTTTGTGGATGTGGTGCCAATCAAGCTGGCTGCTTTGTCTTAGATGGTGTCAAGCTTCTTGAGTGCTGCGGGAGCTGCACTCGTCCAGTCAATTGTTTCATCACACTCCTGACTTTTGTCTTGTAGATGGTGGACAGGCTTTGGGGAATCTGGAGTTGAGTTACTCACCGCAGCATTCCGAGCCTCTGACCTGCTTTTGTAGCCACAGTATTTATATGGTTAGCCCAGTTCAGTTTCTGGTCAGTGGTGACCCCCAAGATGTTGATAGTGGGGTTTCAGTGATGGTAATGCCATTGAATGTCAAGGGGCGATGGTTACAGATTCTCTCTTGTTGGAGATGGTAATTGCCTGGCACTTGAGTGACATGTTATTTGCCACTTGTCAGCCCAAGTCTGGATATTATCCAGGTCCAGCTGCATTTGGACACGGACTGTTCCGTACCTGAGTTGTCGCGAATGGTGTTGAACATAGTGCAATTATCATCGAACATCCTCACTTCTGACCTTATGATGGAAGGAAGGTCATTGATGAAGCAGCTGAAGATGGTTGAGCCAAGGACACTACCCTGAGGAACTCCTGCAGTGATGTCCTGGAGCTGAGATGATTGACCTCCAACAATCACAACCATCTTCCTTTGTGCTAGGCATAACTCCAACTAGCGGACAGTTTACCCCTGATTCCCATTGACTCCAATTTTGTTAGGGTTCCTTGATGCCACCCTTGTTCAAATGTGGCCTTGATGTCAAGGGAAGTCACTCTCACCTCATCTCTGGAGTTCAGCTCTTTTGTCCATGTTTGGACCAAGGCTGTAATGAGGTCAGGAGCTGAGTGGTTCTGGTGGAATCCAAACTAAGTGTCCGTGAACAGGTTATTGATAAGCAAGTGTTGCTTGAAAGCACTGTTGATGACCACTTCCATCACTTTACTGATGATCGAGAGTAGACTGATGGGGTGTTAATTGGCCGGTTTGGATTTGTCCTGTTTTTTGTGTACAGGGCATACTTGGGCAATTTTCCACATAGCCGGATAGATGCCAGTGTTGTAGCTGTACTGTAACAGCTTGGCTAGGGGCGCAGCAAGTTCGGGAGCACAAGGGCCCATAGCCTTTGCAGTATCCAGTGCCTTCAGCTGTTTCTTGATATGACGTGGAGTGAATTGAATTGGCTGAAGACTGGCATCAGTGATGCTGGGGACCTCCGGAGGAGGAGGCTGAGATCGATCATCCACTTGGCATTTCTGGCTGAAGGTTGCTGTGAATGATTCAGCTATATCTTTTGCACTGCTGTGCTGGGCTCCTCCGCCATTGAGGATGGGGACTTTCGTGATGTAAAGGGCAGTCACTCTCATCTCACCTCGGGGGTTCAGCTCTTTTGTCCATGTTTGAATCATGGCTGTAATGAGGTCAGGAGCTGAGTGGCCTGGTGGAACCCAAACTGGGTGCCAGTGAGCAGGTCATTGCTAAGCAAGTGCTGCTTGATAGCATTTTTGATGACCCCTTCCATTACTTTAATGATGATCGAGAGTAGCCTGATGGGGTGGTAATTAGCCGGGTGGATCTGACCTGCTTTTTGTGTACAGGACATACCTGGGCAATTTTCCACATAGTTGGGTAGACGTCAGTGTTGTAGCTCTACTGGAACAGCTTGGCTAGGGGCCTGGCAAGTTCTGGAGCACAAGTCTTCAGTATTGTCTGAATAGTGACAGGCCCCGTAGCTTTTGCACTATCCTGTGCCTTCAGCTGTTTCTTGATATCATGTGGAGTGAATCAAATTGGCTGAAGACTGACATCTGTGATGCTGGGGACCTCCAGAGGAGTCCGAGATGAATCATCCACTCTGCACTTCTGGCTGAAGATTGTTGCGAATGCTTCAGCCTTTTCTTTCTCACTGATGTGCTGGGCTTCCCTGTCTTTAAGGATGGGGATATTTGTGGAGCCTCCTCCTCCAGTGAGTTGTTTAATTTTCCACCACCAGTCATGACTGGATGTGGCAGGACTGCAGAGCTTAGATCTATCTGATTTGTTGGTTGTGGAATCGCTTAGCTCTATCACTTGCTGCTTATGCTGTTTAGCACGCAAGCAGTCCTGTATTTTAGCTTCACCAGATTGACGTCTCATTTTTAGGCATGTCTGGTGCTGCTCCTGGCATGCCCTCCTGCACTCTTCATTGAACCAGGGTTAATCCTCTGGCTTGTTGGTAATGGTAGAGTGGAGGATATGCCAGGCCATGAGGTTACAGATTGTGTTCAAGTACAATTCTGCTGCTGCTGATGGCCCACAGTGCCTCATCGATGCCCAGTCGTGAGCTGCCAGATCTATTAAAAATCTATCCCATTTAGCACGGTGGTAGTGCCACACAACATGATGGAGGGTATCCTCAATGTGAAGGCGGGACGTCATCTCCACAATGACTGTGCGGTGGTCACTCCTTCCCGTACTGATCCATGCTCCGTTCCAGCTTCCTTCGACCCTATCAGCATATCCTTCTATTCCTTTCCCCTTAGTATGTTTATCTAACCTGCTCCTAAATTCATCAACGCTGGTTGCCTCAAATAATCCCTGTGGCAGCGGAATCTCCATTCTCACCAGCTTCTGGGTAAAGTTGTTTCGCCCAAATTTCTTATTTGAATTATGAGTCACTTTTTTATATTTATGGCTCCCAGTTTTGGCCACCTCCTCTAGTGAAACACCTTTAAATCTAGCCTATCAAAACCATTCCCTCTATGTTGTCTTCTACAACAACACCTTTAATATAAAAAGCATCCAACAAAGGAACATAGGACTTATGAGCAGGAGTAGGTCATTCAGTTCATTAAGCCTGTGCTGCCATTCAATAAGATCATGGTTGTGGTCTCAACTCCACTTTCCTCTCTGCCCCTCCATAACCCTTGATTCCCTTGCCTATCAAAATCTAACTCTGCCTTGAATAAATTCAATGACCCAGCCTCCACTGCTTTCTGGGGAACAGAATTCCACATACTAACGACCCCTTGAGAGAGAAAAAATTCTCCTCAGTTTTAAAAGGAAGGCCTCTTATTCTTAAGCTGTCTCCCAGGTTCTAGTCTCCCTCACATGAGTGAGAACATCTTCCCTTTACTCACTCTATCAAGTCCCCTCAGGATCTTAAATGTTTCAATAAGATTACCTCTCATTCATCTAAACTCCAATGGGTATAGGCCCAACCTATTCAACCTTTCCTCATAGGATAAGCCCTTCATCTTAGGAGTGAGTCAAGTGAACCTTCTCTGTGCTACTTCTAACACAATTATATCTTTTCTGAAATAAGGAGGCCAAAACTATACACAGTATTCCAGATGTGCTCTCACCAAGGCCCTGTACAACTGCAGTAAAACTTCTCTACTTCTATATTCCATTCCTCTTGCAATAAACAGCAACACTCCATTTGCCTTTCTAATCACTTGCTGTACTTGCATACTAACTTTGTGATTCATGTACCAGGACACCCAGATCCCTCTCTACCATCGAGTTCTGCAATCTCTCTCCATAAATACTATGCTGCTTTTCTATTCTTCCTGCCAAAGTGGACAAGTTCTCATTTCCCCACATTATGCTGCATCTTCCAAATTTTTGCCCACTCATTTGACCGGTCTCTTTGCAGACTCTTTACCTCTGCTTGATAACTTATTTTCCAACCTATCTTGGTGTCATCTGCAAAGTTCCCTTCGCTCAAATCATTGATACAGATTGTAAACAGTTGAGAGCCCAGCACTGATCTCTGTGGCACTCCACAGTTACAGTTGCCAACCAGAAAAAGGCCTGTTTATCTCTACTCTCTGCTTCCTGTTAGCTAACCAATCCTTTATCCATGTTAATATGTTACCCCCTACACCATGTGCTCTTACCTTGGGTCAAAATCTGGAACTCCCTCCCTAACAGCACTGTGGGGGCACCCACACCACAGGGACTGCCGTGGTTCAAGAAAGCAGCTCACCACCATCTTCTCAAAGGCAACTAGGGATGGGCAATAAATGCTGGCTCAGCCAGCGAAGCCCACATCCCATGAATTAATTTTAAAAAAGTAACCTTTGGTGTGGCACCTTATCAAAGGCCTTTTGAAAATCCAAGTACTTCACATCTACAGGCTTCTCTGTATCCACCTTGCTTGTTACTTCAAAAAGTTCTAATAAATTAGTTAAACATAATTTCCCTTTCACAAGCCATGTTGACTCTGCCTGGTCATTTTATGATTTTCTAAGTATCCTACTATAACCTCCTTGATAATGGATTCTAGCAATTTCCCTATGCCAGGTGTTAGGCTAACTGGCCTGTAATTTCCTGCTTTCTGTCTCCCTCCTTCAAAGGATCCACTGGGACCCTTCCAGAATCTAAGAAACTTTGGAAGATTAAAACCAATGCCTCTACTATCTCTGCAGACACTTCTTTTAAGACTCTAGGGTGCAGGCCATCTGGGCCTGGGGACTTCTCAGGCTTTCCAGCACCTTTTCTCTAAGTGATGGTGATTCTCCTTCCTCTTGTCCACCCTTTGATTTTCAAGTATATTTGGGAAGTTTTAAGTCTTCTACAGTGAAGACAGAAACAAAATACCTGTTCGATGCCTCCACCATTTCACTGTTTTCCATTATCAATTCCCCAGACTCATTCTTTTAAGGACCAACACTAGCTTTAGTTACTCTTTTCCTATTAAAATACTTGTAGAAACCCTTACTTACTGTTTTTATATTACTGGCTAATTTTCTCTCATACTCAGCTTTCTCCTTCTTTATTTTTTTTAGTCATTCTAGGCTGGTTCTTAAAAATGACCGATCTTCTGACCTACTAGTTATCTTTACAGATTTATACAGTGTTTCTTTCAATTTGATACTATCCTGAAGTTCATTATTTACCCACAGATGATGCATCCTTCATCAAGACTCAAAGAATCCTTCTTTCTTACGAGAATAAATCTTTGCTGAGAGTCATCAAATATCTTAAAAGTCTGTCACTGCATCTCTACTGTCCTACTTTTAATCTAGTTTCTCAGTTCACTTTAGCTAGCTCTGCTTTCATGCCCTTATAATTACCTTTATTCAGGTTTTAAACACTAATCTTTCACCCACACTTCTCCCCTTCAAACTGAACATGAAATTTTAACATGTTATAATCGCTGTCACCTAAAGGCTCCTTTATCATGAAGTGAGTGATTGATCCAGACTCCTTGCTCACTACCATGTCTAGAATAGCCTGCTCCCTAGTTGGCTCTAGAATATACTGCTCTAAGAAATTGTCCCACATCCACTCTATGAATTCATTTTCCAGGCTGCTGTTGTCAATCTTATTTGTCCAATCCACATGTACATTAAAGCCACCCATGATTAATTTGGTGCCTTTCTTACAAGTTCCATTTATTTCTTTCTGTATACTTCGCCTGACAGTGTAGCTACTGTTAAGGGATCTCTTACCAAGGAACTTCATAGGAGCATTAACAAACAAAATTTTGATACCGAGCCACATAAGGATGATATTAGGGCAGATAACCAAAAGAGGTAGGTTTTAACGAGTGTCTCAAAGAGGAAGAGAGGTGGAGAGATTTAGGGAAAAAATTCCAGAGCAATTTGAAGGCATGTCTGCCAGTGATGGAGCGATTAAAATTGGGGATGGTCAAAATGCCAGAATTGGAGGTGTGCAGAGATCCGTAAGGGTTCTATCAGCACTTCATTGCAATACTTAAACCAGATGGATTTTGATAAACGTGTCCACACAGCAACAAAGTCCTGTTGGCAGCTAGCCTGCAGTAACAGGTTGTTCACATCAGAACTGAGGGGTTACCATTGACCAGAAACTGAACTCGACTTGCCATATAAATACTGTGGCTACAAAAGCAGATCAGAGGCTAGGCAGCCTGCGGCGAGTAACTCACCTCCTGACTCCCCAGAGCCTGTCCTCCATCTACAAGGCACAAGTCAGGAGTGTGATGGAATACTCTCCACTTGCCTGGATGAGTGCAGCTCCAACAATACTCATGAAGCCTGACACCAACCAGGACAAAGCACCCTGCTTGATTGGCACCCCTTCCACAAACATTCACTCCCATCACCACCGACAAACAATGGCCGGAGCTGTGTACCATCTACAAGACGCACTGCAGAAACTCACCAAAGTACCTTAGACAGCACCTTCCAAACCCACAACCACTACCATCTAGATGAACAAGGGCAACAGATACATGGGAACACCACCAGCTGGAAGTTCCCTTTCAAGCCACTCACCATCCTGACTTGAAAACTGTTCCTTCACTGTTCTGGATCAAAATCCTGGAACTCCCTCCCTAACAGCACTGTGGGTGTACCTACACCACATGGGCTGCTGTTCAAGAAGGCAGCTCACCACCACTTTCTCAAGGGCAATTAGGAATGGGCAATAAGTGCTGGCCTAGCCAGCAACACCCATATCCTATGAATCAATAAAAAAGTGTCAGCTCTGTTCCAGGCCCCTAGTGATGTTTGCTTAATGCCCGACTGGTTCAATTAGGGGCAAGAAAAGTGATATTGAGCACAGGGAGAAACCGCATGGAGTCAGGATGGAAAAAAATTACCAGGCAATGGCAAAGGCTGAAGAAGGAACCAGCATGCTATGGATGAGAGTGTTGGTGAGATTAGAGCCGGGGCAGTGGAAGATTATGGTGGAAGCCATAGTCTGATTGGAGTACTCAACTTTATGTAGCACATATAACGTCAAGGTGCATCCTTCACATGCTGGAGCCATGAATCCACCTACTTGTTGTAGTCTTGATATTCACCAACCTTAATCTTGATCTTGTAATTCTACCCCTTCTCATGCTGTTGGTTCTTCGACCAACCAAACACTTGGTACAAGGGCTCAAAATGTGCAACAGTATACATTAAAATAGCCATCACTGTGAATGTGTGTGCAGCTCGCAGCAGAGGGGGAAGAGATGATCAGATAATGCCTGAGTCAAACAAGGTCAGAAGGAAAACGTCAGTGCTTGCATGTTTTTGAACACATCAAGATTTATGAGAGAAGACAGGAAAATGGACAGGAAGCATTTCAAAGCTGCACAGGGACACTCAATCCCTTCGGTAAAAACTACAATCAGCAATCATGAGTTCACTGTGAGACAGCCAACACCAAGTATTCTGTCATTTTCAGATGGATAGGATTTCCTCTCTTCCAACTCAGTGCTAGAGGTTATATCCAACATCCCAACCAAAAACAATTCATAACTGTGCACAAGTGTCAGTTTCGACTGGGACTCCACAATTTCTGTGCTCGAACAGTTGATTTCAGCACATTAAACAGTTTATGGTAGTGTGGAGTGAGTTTGCATAGACAAGAGAAGAAACTTTCATCCCATCTGACAAGACTGAACTCCAGAGTAGGTATATGAGGCGAAAGGGCAGTGTACTATCCACTGCACACACCCAGTCTCCAGTGCCGAAGGTTTACATGTCCCTGATGTCAGATTTTTTAAAAATTCATTCACGGGGTGTGGGCTTTGCTGGCTGGACCAGCATTTATTGCCCGTCCCTAGGTGCCCTTCTTAAAATTATGGAAATAATGGAAAATAATCACATAACATGCTGGAAAAATAATTTTTCCCGGTTAATCGCAAAATAACCAAGGGGGAGAATTTTCTCCCTGTTGGGCGGACTGGCTGGGAACGGCCAGGGAGCGGGTCAATTAAGGCCCACCGAGCGTGCCGCGCACCCGGAAGCGCTCAGCGCTACCTGTGCGGGCGGGGAGAGGAGGGAGAGTCGGGGCACGCGTGAAAGAACGCAGAAATCTCCCTGAGGCATGGAGCTCCTCAGGCAGATTAATTTAACAATAAATCATTGGAAAAAATAACAAATATAATTACTCAGGCATGACCCCTCATGTGACATTGTCACATGAGCTGGGACATGTTTATGAATCTTCATAAAACATTATATTTAATTAATAAACACTTCATGAAACCTCAACCCGCCCGTGGATGAGGTTTCATGAAAAATGCGAAAGCCACCTGGGCTCTTCGCCTGCTCCGCCCAACAACCTTAAGGTTGGACAGGCAGCTCTGACAATCACTTTAATTAGTTAATTAATGGTCTTAACAGGCCTTTGACAGTTCGGCGGGCGCGCAGCCGACTCTGGTCTGTGCCCACTGAACTGAAGATCTGAATGACGCGCAGTGATGTCAAGACGCACGCCCAATGTCACCGTGCATTATTTTATTCACCGGCATGTGGGGCCGGCCCCTGCTCAAACAGATGATTCTGGCCAAGGAATTTTAAAGAAGCAAAACTACCCCTAAAATTTTCGTTTAGCAAGTACTTTCTCATGAAATTACATTTACAGTTTAATGTTAAATTTAAACGCTTATTCTGGACTTTAAACTGAATTTTCATAAATGTTTATAATGGGCATACTGTAGCACACAAAGTGGGTAATATTAGGAATTTGTGAGGCAAAACGTTTCTTTCATTTCTTGTATTTAAATAGTTACTTTAATAGAACTAGGATAATCTGAAATTCAAAAACAAATGCAGGGGTTCACACTTAGGTTATGAGCTTTACTCGCAAAACTGGCTTTTAACCCCCATCCCTTGTTGCGCTTGACAAGTTAGTGGTGAACCAGCTTCTTGAACCGCTGCAGTCCTTATTGTGAAGGTACTTCAATGATGCTATTGGGTACTGTTCCAGGATTTTGACTCCTCATCAATGAAGCAATGGCAATATACTTAAGAATCAGGACAGTGCGTGACTTGGAGCAGAACTTGTAGGTGGTGATTCTCTTGATTGAGAAATTGTTTCCTTGGATTGGAAAATTGCCAATGACACTCCATTATCTAAGAGTAAGAGAGATAAACTAGGAAATTATAGGCTCATTGTCTGGCATCCGTTGTGGGAAAGTTACCAGAATCTGTAATTAAGGACAGTAATTAAGCACTTAGGATCAACATGAATCAATCAGAAAGGTCCTGCCTGGATTTGTAAAGGGCAAGTCATGTTTAAAGAAAATAAATTAATTTTTTGAGGTGACAACTGACATGAGAAGTAAAGGAGTATCTATGTGTTTAATTTATATGATCTTCCAAAAGGCATTTGTGAATAAAAATGAGAGCATATGGAATTGGAGGAAACTGGCTGCCTTGAATAGCAAGTTGAATAGGAGATAGAATAGAGAGAGTAGAGATAGTGGAGGTGAAGAGACCATTCCAGATTTCTACCGCCCTTTGTGTGCAGAAGGGCTTCCTGGCATCGCCCTGAATGACCTAACTCTAATTTTAACCCCTTCTTCTGGTCTCTCCCACCAAAAGAAATAGCTTCTCACTATCTAACCTATCAAATCATCTGAGATGCCACAATTAGTTCATCCCTTAGGGGAGAATTTTCCCCCTGTTGGGGGGGGATGTTCAGCAGCAGGCACGCCGCCATTTTACATGGGCGTGCCAATTAAGGCCCACCCAGCGTCACGTCCGCAAGGAAGCACTTCGTGCTCCCTGTGCAGGTGGGGGGGGGGGAGGAAGAGAACACAGGGGATTCGCTGAGCCGAGGCTAAGTGCTGCCTCAGGGAGATCAGCTCCGCAATAAAACATCTTAAAAACAGAAAAAATTTCCCTGACATGTCCCCTCATGTGACACTGCCACATAAGTTGGGACTTGTCCATCACTTTTAAATACACTTTCATTAAATTTTTAAAAACCTACATGAAACATCACACCACCCGTGGATGAGGTTTCATGCTTTTTCTAATGCCCGCCAGGGCTCCCGGCCTGCCCGCCAACCTTAAGGTTGAACGAGCAGGCCCACTAATTACTTGAATGAGTTTGTCAACGGCCTCAATTGGCCATTGACAGGTTGGCGGGCGCATAGCTGATTCTGCTGAACCCCCGCCCACCTGAAAATTTAAATGAGGTGGGGTGATGTCGGGAGTTCCGCCTGACGTCATCCTGCATCATTTTATGTGTCCCGCTCGCTGACCGGGAAATCCTGGCCTTAATCTTCTGTACTTCAGGAATTAGAAGCCTCTCCTATGTAACCTGCCTGCAAAATTTAACCCTTTTTACCCCAGGATCATTTTGGTGAATCTGCACTGCAACCCTTCCAGAGACTACCTAACAGTGGCCATAAACGGGATTGGACAGAATAAACACATTGCAATTGTGCTCCTATATCCCAGCTTAGACACCCGCAACGTCACAGGTATGAAAAAGTGCATGGAAATTGAGCAAAAGTTTAAGGCAGTAGGTACTCATTATTAAGTACTCTAGGATGAATCTTCTGAACAGCATGGCTTGAAAAGTAAGTCTTTTATGCATACTCAGCAGTGGAAAATTAAGTAGAGAAAATAATCTGATTCTATAATATAAACCCCAGCAGTTAATAACTCAATATACTGAACTGCTTCCATGTAAGCAACCTCATGACCCCTTAGATAACTGAGAAATCAGCTTCAACAAAACCTCACTCTGCTGGAAGCAAATACATAAATACAAACCATTGCAAGTTTTGACAAGAGTTACATTCCATGTAGGTAATTGTGATCTTAACCTATCCCTTAGCAACTGCCCAAAGAGAAACATGCTTCTTTAAAATAAGCAGGGAACATTGCAAGGTCTTGTATTGAGCTATGAGATACAGCTGAACACAGCAATAATATGACCAAGCTTCTGTACACAAAAGTAAACAGCCAGACAATTGCTATTGGCTTGGCTTTATTAGTAGCATTACACATACACCACAAAAATGACATTTGTAACATTTGCTTCCTGTTTTAAGCGTGCAATGTCAATATTCAAAAATTACATAAGATATGAACAATAGCAAATGATTAAAGATTTAAGTCATCTTAAATGCATTGTGTTTGTAATATCAGATGAAATAAAAATCACTTTGTTTGTCCACAATGCTGCAAATTAAACTTTTACAGAGACACTCAATGAATAAAAACATTTGATAACCCCATTAGTGTAACATTGAAATGCAGGGCTCATGACCCTCAAATGATTTCTGTTTTAAAACCACAGGCTACAGAAACAAATCATCTAGGGAAATTGATCAGTAAACATCTGAAATAAAGTAAGGAAGGCTTTGTTGAATCTTCACATACTCGAGTACCATATAAGATATCTAGGAATTATGCATTTGTGCTATTTTAATAGGCAAATTAAGGTTGCATTAAAAACTAAACAATGCAGGTTAAAATCTATACACATAAATATCACTGTTAAAAATAGCTTGATTATAATTTCAGATATAATATGCATTTGGATTATGAATCCATTTACACTAGAAAATTGTGAGAAAGATTACAGTAATTATATTTTGCCAGGGGGTTTGTACATTTGGCTTGATATGTTATTGAAATAGCCCATGTGGTATGAAGAAGAATTGCCCTCATCAGTCAACAAATAATTTGTACAAATGCTTTTTTTATACAGTCTTAATTGAATGGTTAGAAATAACTAAAACACAATAGGAGCAGAACTCAACTTTGATGAAGCTGTAGTGAATTGTCTTTTATATATATCTCATCCATTATTTACCCACTGCCATTATACCCTCCTGCCCCACCCAATTTTTCTTTCTATTGCAGTCAATAGAAAAGATAATCGGACAGAATATACATTGGATGGTCAGTTCACACTCACCAAAGTTGGATTTTACCCTAATATTAATACTTGGTCCACAGCAAATTGTGCAATTAAAATAGCTCTACACTTGTAAAGAAAGTTATTCAACTTGTTCCTATACTAAAACTTTTCTGCACAATATACATTTACAACTATGCTGACTTGACAAACATTGTATTTACCTAGCAGTGGGACTACATTTCTTCCTCAAATGAAATGTATTTAGTTAAATGGCACTGCAGTATACAAAAATAACAGCACTTTAGCAGAAATTAGAATGCTACATTACATGAAATTACATCAAAAATACTTACAAAATGCTGAAAATACAGAATATTTTCTAAAACATCTAGTTCACTGCACTTCTAAACCAACTATTTACATTTACACTTTTACTATGTACCTCTGCACCTAGAGCCTTTTTTCTAAAGCAACCAGCAGAAGCTTGAACACTAGACAGCTTTGATCTGTTACACTCAACATTTGCTAGACTTTATGGATTTCTCAAAGAAAACATCAACTTGACAATAATGCTTCAATTAACTCCATGAAGAACCTTTAGTACAACACTGAAAGCTGTTTAAACAGCAATTATTCTACATTAACATTTTTAAGGTGAAGGTCCTTTTCTAGGCATTGATTCTCTTAACTAGGTCTAAGTGTTATTTGCATTGTTTATGTTTTGTGATTGACTAGGGAGAAGCTTTATTTGCATTTTGCATATTAGAATGAAAGATTTCTTCATGATCCTTCACCTCCATTCGGGGCAGGATAAGAAACAGCTACCTTTAAACTGGTGAACACTCAGAACCACTCATGCATAGAACAACTGCGAAAATAAAACTAAACCATAATATCTCATGAGAGGCTGCATTGATTTTACATTTACAGTGAAGCCCCATTATTAGCTTTACTCTTGCAGCATCACTGTTAAGGCCAGCATTTGCTGCTTATCCCCAATTCTTCTTGAGAGCAGTTAAGAGCCAACAACATTGCTGTGGGTTTAGAGTCACACATAGGCCAGAACAGGTAAGGACGGCAGATTTCCTTTTCCTAAAGTGCATTGGTGAACCAGATAAGTTTTTACAACAATCAATGATAACTTCATGGCTATTGTTACAGGCACCAGCTTTCAATTCCAGGTTTCTAATTAATTGAATTTAAATTCCAGCAGCTGCTATGGCTTTTGAACCATTGTCCCCACGGCATTTGCCTACTGCACTATCGTCTCCCCGTATTGAACCTTTATCCTCACTGGCTTACACTGGCTCCCGGTCCAGCAACACCTCGATTTTAAAATGACCATCCTTGTGTTCAACTCCTTTCCTGGCCTTGCCCCTCCCTATCTTTATAACCTCCTCTGGCCCTATAATACTTTGAATTCTCTGTCAATTCTGGTACATTGTGCATCCTTGATTTTAACCTCTCCATGATTGGCAGTTGTGCCTGCAACAGCCAAGGTCCTTAGCTCTGGAATTGCCTTCCTAAACCTCTAGGCCTCACTTCCCGCCTTTAAGTCACTTCCTTAAACCAAATGTCTTGGCGAGTTTTTGGCCCCAGTCCTAACATTCCTTTGTGTTTTATGTCAAATTTTGTCCAAAAATGCTCCTGTGAAGTGCTTCGGCTGTTATTACGATGTTAAAGGTGTTATCAAAATGTAACTTGTTGTTTAACTGTTACAGTGAAACTCCATTATTGGCTGCATATTATTGTGAAGGACTTAGAAGGTAGAAATAACTCAAATACAAAGATACCCAAAGAAGGTTTGGGACAAATTCTGCACTATTTGCCAATATGAATTTTGAAAGTTATTTCAAAGTACATAATTTGACACTAAATAGCAAAAGGAAATTGTTTGAGAGATTTCACTTCATTGATATTAAGGGTGCGAGAACCTAAAATTATTATGGCCTTATTTGCCTTTTATTTTGTCAGCTACAATGAAAATGATTCAAAGGGAATTTCATGCTACAACACCATCAAAGCAATGCATTAGCAGGATTAGATCCTACAAACTGATCAACACAGCAGCTCACAGGCTTGTAAGCAACATGAATAATCTTAAGCCACACCTCTCAATCTAACATGGGAGAATTTTGCCCCGTTCGGGGGGTTGTGCGAGGGCAGGCGTGGACCCAATCAGCGCCCCTGATTGAGTCCGCGCCGCCGTTTTAGGTGAGCAGGCCAACTAAGGTCCGCCCGGCGTGACATGCACCCGGAAGCGCTGAGCGCTCCCTGTGCGGGTGGGGGGAGGGTTCCGAGTCGGGGCACAGAGGTGTCTCAGGGACATTAGTTTAAGTTTTAAAAATGTACATAAAGGAGAGAAGAAGTTTTACGACATGTCCCCTCATGTGACAGTGTCACATGAGCTGGGACATGTCAATGAATTTTTATAAAAATTTTTATTCAATTTATAAACACTTCATGAAACCTCATCCTGCCCGCTCTTACATTTTATCTTGTTCTCAAACTGTCGACCGACTTGTTTCTATCTATTCACTCCTATCTCTTCATAGAGATTTCACGCAAGTTTAAATGTTTAAAGCTAACACAAACAGCTCTAATTCCTTCAACTTTTTCTTCATTTCTGTAGTTCCTGAGACTAGGCAGCATCTATACCGCCATCTCTATTGCCAAAATAATTTTTCTATAGTATGCTGCCCGCATAAGTTTGGATGGGCAGCTGAGTTTATTAGGTGAATTAGTTTTTAAATGGCCTTAACAGGCCTTTGACAGTTCGGCAGGCGCGCAGCCGACTCTGCTGCGGGCCCACCGAACTGAAAATCTAAATGATGCTCAGTGATGTCGGGACGCAAGCCCGCGTCATTTTACGCCTCGGCGAGTAGGCCCCCTCCCCACTGGCCGAACCGAAAATTTCGGCACTGTTTCTTTGTCAGGTTTCTCGCAATACCTGTTCCTTCATCTTATACCACAATGTATTCATCAATTAAATGCCAATACCAGATGACCATTCTGTCAGAATTTATGACTTGTTTCCTTAGGTCAAACATTAGAAAACTGGAAAGTTAAAGTTCTTCCTTTAATTGCTAAAGGGCACTCCTCTTGGTCAGATTTTAAATGTACTGTCTTGCTCAGCAAAGTGGCAAAGACTGAATTCTCATCCTCAATGTGTTGTTGTAAATCAAATGAGGGAAGAAAGATTTCCTAAACAATATTGGAGTAAAATTATGCTCATTTGATGCTGATCTTGAATGAAGAGAGATGTTTACCTTCTACAATTTATTTATCTACGTAATTTGGAAAACTCCTAGTCAATCAGACTATGGTACCATTTAACATCTGCAGTGCTATCTAAACAAAATCAATAGGGAAAGGTTTCAAAAGCCACCATTACAATTTTCATTTTTTTTAAAAATAATCTTTTGCAGTGCCTGAATGTTTAGAGAATGCAACAAGGTTGGAAAGCTAATGTATTAATTTTCATTAACTTCATGCTGGACCTGTAAGTGTGATGAGGTTATTATACTGCACAGGCGATAATAAAGTACATTTCAGGGAATGGTATAATTTTGGATACAACTTGGTTTATTGTAAGGGATCTGTTTTTTTCAAAGAACACCTTAAGCGATTTCACATATTTGGGTTAAGAACTAGTTTTTAAATCATATTTTTTTACTAATATACATTATAATCATCTAGCTTTCTGGAGAGTAAATAGTATGAGTTAAGAGGGACCACCATCTTAAGCCATTATTGTCAAATTATGGCACTGCAGGACCCTACACCTGACCTAACTTTATACATTCTTGCATATAATGCTTGTTATTTTGTTGCTACTGATGAACCTAATACAAGAATAGTCCATCCAACATATGACTGAAAAAAAACACCACTGAGGACTTGTCCAGACTGTATCACATGTAATACATACCACATGCAATCATGTGTGCAAGACACTGACGTTAAAGCATGAATCTGAACATCGAATGGCAACGTTTACAATTTTAATAATGAATATAAAAGTGAGCACTTGAAGAAATGCACTGATTTTAAATAGTCTAATACATTCTAGGCCAGCAGTGAGATGCACCTCCCTGGTGAGGCATGGGATGCTAGAGAATGGCATACTCACACTGATTTGCCTGGTAGGGTGAGAGGAAGGGAAGGGAAGTGTTTCGCTGGTCCCTCCCTTCCTCTCCGGAATTTATATTATCAAGATAATGGGCACTTTCCTCTTTTTAAAAAGATAAAAAAAATTCCAATGTTGATATTTGACCGGTTTCAGTTTTCAAAGGTTTGGACTATCCTGGAACTTGCAGGAGGGATTATCTATGACCCAGTGATTAAAGCAATGAAGGCTGTGTGTTTGAGCAGTTGTATCAGAGAGAGAGGAAGAATGCAAATGGTCACTCATGTCAAACAGCTACAGTGTAAAGGAAAAATATTCACTGTTTGTTGAATTTTTCTTCCGATCAGAGTTGTCGCCTATGAGTGGCGAAATATCGCATTTTCAATTTAATTTTAAAGTATTTGCTTAATCAACAAAACTGAAAAAAGGCCAGATTATAATTTGCCTTTTGTTGCCTCATGTAGCTTAGCCTTTTTTATGCTGTTTCTACAGCAGTGTTTAAGTGCTGTTAAGAGTGGTTAGATTTCAGATATATGTGTTACATTCTAACTGCTAACAGCTGGGGTACGATAATCGTTTTTCTCACAGGGTTAGGGGAATGATCTTACAAAGTTTGGTTAGACTCTGGTATTCATTACCTGCACACGTTTCTCCTCGCTCCCCCATTTCCCTGCCTGGAATCTATGACATGGTTTGAAAATGTTACCGAATTGAATCCATTTGGTTTTATTTAAGTGGCTCAAGTTTTCTCAAAAGAGTTTCTTAAGCCAAAAATCTTTGCCGCAATTATATGCTCACCTGTCACTGAGCAACCACCGGGTTATTAGCCATTTATTCAGAAAATGATGGGAACATGCTTAGATCAGCAAAGTCCTCATTGTTGTAATTGCCAGTCCCCTGTGTTGGATCTCCAAGCATGGACAACATATCCTAAAAGTAAAAACAAGCACGAGCTTTAGAGTTTTGAAAGAGTTAGATCCTATAGAAATACAGAATATAGAAAATCTAGTGCAAATATTAAATCATAGAAAAATATTACCACAAAAGACACTCAGAATTAAAACATGCAACTTACACATGCAGCTAAAAATGACTTAACATACATGCAAATGCAATTGATGAAGATTAAAAACTTGCATGACGGTGTAAGACACAACAACCACTCTGGCCTGGGGTTACTGCTCAGTTGCACTAGATTTTCTTGGCGCAATTGCCCAAAGTTGGTGTAATTGATATAAATGATCATGGAATTTTGTGCACAAATTGCATTTAGGGCAACTCACATTTCCATTAGCTTCTGTGCTAGTTTTGAAAGGTTGCGCTATAAGCAGGCCTCACCCACCAAATTGGCCACACTCCAGAGTGAATTAATCACCACTGGGAGTATCCCCTCATTGCTCTCATTTCCAGGCCTTCTAGGAGGCTCCGAAAATTAAGTTGGATCATTCGGGCACAAGGACACTAACTGGTATGTTTTAAAAGGTTTTGATTATTTTACAAATTTTCTAAGGATTGGACTACTTTAATACAACCTAACCGGAAAATAACTGTTTTCTTAAAGTCATTTTCAGTCAATTAAAATCGGGTTACTCACAGGTGGTGGATTGACACTGATTTACAGAAACATTATTATTTTTGGGATAAACCCATTTTTAGCTGTATTAATCAAACTGGACATGTTCCTACTCTAAAAATATCCCTTGGTATACTTAAAAGTAAAATTTCTTCAAAAAAATTACGTCTTAAAATGCTTGATTGCTCTGGATTAAGTCAGGTTTTCCGTTTGGTGACATGCAAATGGGTTTGAACAGATACTCAACAAAACATTTTTCAAGAAAGGTGCAATTTGTACCAGAATCACTGATTGTGTCCAAAATGGAAACTCTACCCCAATATTCGGCCCCACAAGAAAAATGGATTATCCCACACAGGGGCTCTGGATTATGCCTCACAAAAGGTCTAGATTATCCCACACAGGAGGCAGTATTTAATGCAGGTGACGAGACTCTGTTCCGCCATCTAGAGAGCAGGGCAATGCCTTGCAACGCACCCTTCGAGAAAGGCCCACCAAATTAAGTGTCCATCCGACACTTCAGTGACCAGCGGTGGGCCTTCTCCAGGACAAAGGACCCCAGGAGCAGAAATCTCAGCTCCGCCAAGAGCTGCTGGCTAATCAGAGGCAGTAGCTGTGCAATGCAGGCAGCATCATGGAAGCAGTGGCAGCTGTCAGCAGTGCACTCACCAGAGGTCCAGGATTGCCCAGGGACCCAGGTCATAGATTAGCAAGGGCAGGATGGGAACACGGGGTGAGGATTGGCAGCAAGGGCAGTGGGTGGCCCTCAATGGACACCCCCTTTCCCAATGTCGTGTCCCTTGATCTGGCACTGAGTACCTGACAATGAGGAACCCCCCCCCCACCCCCCCACTGGGACTTTGCAAGCAAACTCAATAGGGCTTCCCGCATGGTGACCCATCTGCCCACTGCTGGTTGAATACCAGTGGCGCCGGGATGATGCTCTTATGTGGGCATTAACTGCCCACTCAATGGACTTCGATTGGCGGTGGAGTGGCCATCCATGAGCCTTCCTGCCCCAGACTTAAGCAGGGCACAGGCGGGAAAGCAGTAGGGTGCCCGCTCACCACACTCTTGGCCAATTAAGTGCTCCCTCGCCTCCAAACTCACCTCGGAGGAGGACATTAAATGCCCCCAGAGAATTTGAGTTGACCCTACCTTGTAGGATCCTCCTTATTTATAAAGTGATTTGCATCCTCCAAACACTGCAGGGATATCGAGAGGACCCAGGGAAACTATGGGCTGAGCACACATGTTAATTTCACTACGGGCTGGATTTTACAGGGCGCCGTGGTCCCCAACTGACTGGCTAAAAAGTTGGTGGTGAGGACGCCCACCATAGTGACGGCTGCCCCTCAGCCATTTAACGTGGGAGCAATGTTAATTACTTTACGCCAAGACTTCTGCTACTATCTTGTCCCGCCTTAGAGAGCTGCCGGCCAATTGGATAACTGGCAGCTCTGTTGTCCCAGCAGCGCAAGGCAGGAGTGGTAGCCACTGATGCACGTACAGGCAATCCTGACGAAAAGGACTTAAGTTAAGTCTAGGGTATCGCCAGGTGAGGGACCAAGTTTGAGAGGCAGGTGGGTAGTAAGGTAAAGGGAGAAGTATGACCTTGGTGGGGGAGTTAGGGGTGCCTCTGATGGGCACAGGGGACCTGCAAAGGAGGTTCCTCCGCACCCATTGCCTTGAAGCCAGCCCACATAACTAAAGCTGCTTGGCTTCCCACATAGTGTGGGTCTCCACCAGCCATGGGTAAAATAGTGGCAAGAGTGGGATGAGGCCATTAATTGGCCAATTAAGGGCCTCAATAGGCCTAACAGTGGCGGGCTGCCCGACATCTCCACCGCTCCACATAAACTTTCAGACAAGTCAGGGGTGTGCAAGTAGGTGGGCAGGCACCCGTCCTGTCTTCAAACCCACTGGCAAGGGAGTGTAAAATCCAGTGCTATGACTCTGGAAGTAAGCAGTGTTACATGTACTCTCCTGCTTCAGTACTGAAGAAAGGCAATGGTGGGGGTGGGGGTTGGGGAGTGAAACCTCAGTTTGTGAAAGATGCGGAATGAAAATGGCTCTAAGAGGTAATTAATAGCAGCATACAGTGTTGCCAACCACCCATTTAACAATCTTCTGTATTAACATTGCTTTGCCCTAGGTCCTTGTACAATAAGAACTGTCAAGACTGACTGCTCCATGTGAAGTCCATAGGAATTCAAGTTCTTCAAGCATCTTAAACAGCAGACACACTGTTCTACCTGTGTGCTGACCGAAGATAAAACAATTGTATAATTCCTTATCCCAAAATGAACCTATAAAATGACCATAAGACGTAGGAGCAGAAATTAGGCCATTCAGCCCAACGAGTCTGCTCCGCCATTCAATCATGGCTAATAAGTTTCTCAACCCCATTCTCCCGCCTTCTCCCCGTAACCTTTGATCCCCTTACCAATCAAGAACCTATCTATCTCGGTCTTAAATACACTCAATGACCTGGCCTCCACAGCCTTCTGTGGCAATTCACCACTCTCTGGCTAAAGAAGTTTCTCCTCATCTCTGTTCTAAAAGGTCTTCCCTTTACTCTGAGGCTGTGCCCTCGGGCCCTAGTCTCTCCTACTAATAGAAACATCTTCCCCACGTCCACTCTATCCAGGCCTTTCAGTATTCTGTAAGTTTCAATCAAATCCCCCCTCATCCTTCTAAACGCCATCAAGTATAGACCCAGAGTCCTCAAACGTTCCTCATATGTTAAGCCTTTCCTTCCTGGAATCGTTCTCGTGAACCTCCTCTGGACCCTCTCCAGGGCTAGAGCATCCTTCCTGAGGTACGGGGCCCAAAATTGCTCACAATATTCTAAATGCGGTCTGACCAGAGCCTTATAAAGCCTCAGCAGCACATCCCTGCTTTTATATTCTAATACTCTCGAACCTTTAGAAAAGCACAAGCTGAGTCCTAAGAGCCCTCCTGTCAGTAAACCAAATAAGTCACAATGATCTACCAAAAGAGTTTGTAGTTCACTCACTTTTCAATCTGGGACCAATGCTGACAAAGCAGTTGACTGAGGTCTAAGAGTCCTTGGCAGTATTGTGTGCTAATTTCCTCTGCACCAACTGATGTCATTTAGGGTTCAGCAATCACAGATTTCTTGGCCTTACTGTGCTTGTTTATCTTATATCTGAATAATGTGAGTAACAGACTCACATGGCCACACTTCAGTAATGAGAATTGCATATGATGAGAGTGAATGTCAGTGATTGTGAATGGACTATTTCATTTTACACAAACCTTACAGCTTTTGGAATGTGCTGGTGCAGACTTACTTGCTCAGCTGTTGAGGAACTTAGATTCTTTTTGATGCATGCCATATATTTCATAGATAGATATCAAGAGGCGCACGATCACCACAGGAGAACTGGGAAACACTACACAAAGTATAACCTTCCAATTTGTGCCATAGTCTCTTGGATCCTAGTACTACACTGTTCGTTTCTGCCCACTTTATTTGATTGTTACCTGGCTGCTCAGGGAGCACAGGGTCACTTACTACATAACCTGGAGAGTTTTTAAATTCAGTTTTGGATGTGGGCAGCAATGGGATGGCTGATATGTATTGCCCATTCCTAGTTGCTTGTGGTTAGATGCAATTGAGTAGTTGCCAAGATCACTTCAGAAGGAAATTAACCACATTGGTTTGGGACTGAAATCACATTTAAGCCACACTGGATAAGGACGACAGGTTTTCTTTCCTAAGGGACATTAGTTGGGTTTCCATTACAAGTCCTCAGCTACATTGTCACTTTTACAATTGCCAGCTTTCTTATTTCCAGGTTGAAAAGAAAGAACTAAATTCAAATTCTCAAACTGTCATGGTGGGTTTCGAACTCGTGCAGTGTTTCCTCAGGACCTACTGAGCAAATTTTACTCCTAACATGTGATGGTTATCAAATGAACGGTGGCACATTTCTGGAACTTGCCCGTTCACGTGAGTGAATTAAGAGTGAGTTTACCTTTTCCAATTCATAAACATCAGAAAAGTACCATTTTATGCTAATATAGGAAATATGTGGAAATGACATGAAAACCAATTGTAAAACTATGCTGCATGGTGTTGCTGGGAGTAATTATGTGATGTTGGCAGAGATTTTAAGGTGGTCACTGGTTGAATTCCAAACATACGTAAATTCCTGGCTGAGTACACTGAGTGAGCAGATTGTCTGAGGAGCCGTGTAGTCATTGAGATTTGAGAAACAGGTTAATATTTATGCAGATGCTCACCTGGAAGACCTCAGGTTGTCCTTGTTGTTGATGAGTATGCTGCTCATTTGCCTGTTGACTGTGATGCTGGCCTTGCCACTGAGACCATACAGCCGAGCCTTCAGATGATCTGCCCGGGAACTGTCCACTACTCTGTCCACTCTCAGCTGTGGGCAAGATTTCAATGCATATCCAAAACATTTAGGAAATATACAGTATAGTCAGAGAAATGACCACAACCGATGAAAAACTAAAAGTTTGAACAAATTTTACTGGGCTGACAGATGTTGATCAACATGCAGCATGTTACAAATTCCAAAAAGGATATAAACACTATATGAACAAAACAAAAACTCACACTGAATACATTAAGCAGCTAATTTCTTTAACGATGTTTTAAGAAACTAATGAATCTACCATGACATTGATGACAGTATATTGAAGATAACAGTGGGGAGAGGGTGCAGGGAGAGGAAAGCTGTGGGAGACACTAATAACATCAAAGGCTTTGCCAGGGAAAAAAGCAGCAGCCACACTAAGAGCTTAGATTACAGACCTGATGACTGGAAACTTATTGAGGAACATTTTCCTCCCCGTTAGGGGGGTGCGGGGAGATGTGCGGGAGTGGGCACAGGCGGGTAGCCTCCGATTGGTGCCCCTGGTCGGGGGGAGGGGGGGGGGGGCGCGCTGCCATTTTACATGGGTAGACCAATTAAGGCCCGCCCAGCGTGACGTCTGTCAGGAAACGCTATGCGCTCCCTGTGCAGGCTGGTGGGGGGGGGGATTCCCTCAGCCGACAGTGTGCACTTTCCTGCATGCGCACAAAGAGTGCACACATCTCCCTGAGGCAAAGTGCTGCCTCAGGGAGATTGGTTTCAATTCAAAAGTTGAGAGGAAGGTAATAAAAAAATTTCCCTGACATGTCCCCACATGTGACACTGTCATGAGTTGGGACATGTCCTCAACTTTTATTTAAACACTTGATAAACATTTAAAAAGCCCTCATGAAACCTCATCCCGCCCGTGGATGAGGTTTCATGCTTTTTCCGAGGCCCGCCTGGGCTCCCGGCCTGCTCAACGACCCTAATATTGGACGGGCAGGTCCATCAATCAAGTTAATTAGTTTTTTTAAATGGCCTTAATAGGCCGAACTGAAAGTCTAAGTGACGCGGGGTGATGTCGGGATGCACGCCCAACGTATCCCCGCGTTATTAGATGCGCTGGCGAGCGGGCCCTGCCCCCGCTTGCCAACTGGAAAAACCTGTCCAATGAAAAGACCAAAGCTCAGCCCAGAAAGAGAGTTAGACTCAGGGAGCATAACCACATTAAGCACACCCCCAACAGGAGTTGGATAATTTTATGAGTGAGTTCGAACTTTCTCTTCCATTTTTCCTTTAACCTTTTATATATTTATATTCACCTAATTTTTTCATTTTTTAGGTGAGACATTCCTTCAGATTATGTGTCCTATAGCCTCATGTTCCTTGCAATCTGGAATATAAGCTTTGCTACCCAAATGTAGTTAAATGATCAAATGCCAGAGGGGCCATAACACAGTATGTTGCTGTGGTTAATGCAATATCACACATACATATCTGCTTTCTTTATGAAAAGAGGGTTTAAAACTCACTCCATCAAGATGGGGCACGACTGCAAGCCACAGTCGATTTATTTTACATAAAATACAGGAATGAACAGAATACAATTTTCACTGTGTGGTCAGGTAATTTCCTGTGCTCCTTGGATAATTGAAAAATAATAAGACACAAAACTTTACTGACACTTAAGCATTAGCTCACTCTCCAATCAGGATGCCAGGGCTCATTAGGCCATTTTGTGTGTGACAGTGTGAAAGGGAGGGAGACAGCATGAAAAAGAACGAGAAAGGGAAAGCACAGGAGTTCTATGACCTCTGCCTTCAATCCATGAGGTTACTTGCTGAGCAACTGATCACCAAGGGCCCTAGACTGGCTCTCCCTTTAAATGGTGAGCAAACAAAACATTAATCCTTGTTTAAATCACCCAGAATAACTGCCGATCAACAATGACTAAAAGCAATCCTTTCCATAAAAAGCATCCTATGCTGCCAGCTATACTGACCATTTTAAATGACTAACGTCCTGAGGTTGTCCCATTGCTTTAAAGGTACAGATATGGGCAAAAGTAAACAGCATTAATACTAGTATATCTCTGCTGTGACTTCCTCTGTGGGTAGGTTTAAATTAAGATCGCTATCAGCCTGGTTTCATTTCCGCCAACTTTACATTAAAACAACAACGAACTAAATGTAACTTTGCAGAAATTTTAAAAATTAAAAAATCTGGTTCAGGTAAAGACTGAATTGCTGTGATAAAGTTATTTTCTATCTGTTAAATCAGCTAATGACCACATGATTTCTGAAAGGACTTTCAAAGTATATTTTGAATGATTTATTGGTTTCTTTCTCATTCCAATTTAAAATCTCTCATTGGCCTTGCATTTCCCTAGTTTTGAAACCTCCTCCAGTCCTATAGCCCTCTGTGATTTCTGCACACTTCCAATTCTGACTTCTCATACATCCCTGATTTTCATGATTCCACCACTGCTGCAATGTCTTCAGCCACTGAGGATCTACTCTCTGCAATTCTCTTCCTAAACCTCTCTGCCTCTTTCTCTCCTCCTCTAAGCTTACTTCATTGACCAAGCTTGTGGTCACCTGTCCTATCATCTCCTTACGTGATTTGGTAGCAAATTGTTTTGATAACCTTCGTGAAGCTGAAGCACCTTGAGAAGTTTAACTATAGAGCCAATAAATGCAAGTTGTTTACTGGTAGCTGATTCCTGGCTAATTCCTGACTTGCAGTTTTTGTAAGTGGTTGCTACTTGTTCACTGACAAGTTCCCACCTGTTCAAGTTTGTTTTAATGCTGTTTTGTGAATATATTTGGACCAGTTAAATTTTTCATATATTCTGCTTGTGTGGTGCTTTTAGGTGCAATAGACACTAGAATAACTAAGGGTGGGGAACATGTTTCCACACATAGAATTCGTAAAAGATGGAATATTTTACCAAAGGCAGCTATTGAAGCAAAGACTATGAAATTATTTAAATAGGGAATGGAATAGTATTTGAGGAGGAGGAACATGAAAAGATACCAGGTGATGACATTGGAGCTCAGTATAGCTTTAATAGGAAATCTAGCAAGTGGCAGTTTGGCTCAGTCAATAGCACTTTTACCCAAGTCAGAAGGTTGTGAACTGAAGTCTCACTCGAGGACTTGACCACATGACCAAGGTCAACACTTCAGTAGAGTGCAGCACTGTACAGATCAGCCATGACCTCAGTGAATGGCAGAATGACCCAAGGGCCTGAAATGCCTATTCCCCTTCCTAGCTCATTGCTTGTTATGATTTGATTAGCTACTGTGTTTGCCCACATAACAGAAACCATATTTTATAAGTAATTTATTTGTGTTTGGCACCATGAGGACAAGAATTACAATATACTAATGCAATAATTTTCTTTGGTAGAGGGATGGGTCTTCTCTGGTCAGTAACTGTTCCATTAAAGACTGCAGTACAGGAACAGGAATGTATCAGGGCATCACAGGGAAGCTGAAAAATTTAGAATGAGCCTTGATGTGTAGCATGTGAATAGGTTTCCTGTTCTTTTGTCTCCATTTTTTGAAACTGAGCTACTAGGCCCTGTTCTAAAGATAGTAACAACCCCTCCTAAAAATCCCATGCTATCTAGCAATGGCTTATCACTTCTAATTACATCAACAGCATAAACTGGAGATTTTCAGGTTCATTTGGTTTAGACTTAAGAAGTGGATATGCACTGAAAGCAGCCCTTCAAACTGCAAAAGTTTGAAACTTGTCCTTTGGACATACAGTAGCGTTACAACATACATATTCCTGAACATTCAGCATGTGTTTGGGACTACGCTAACATGGAACTTGGTGACTTCATGGGGCCTTTTGTTAACAGGCTCATCTAATTATGCAATTTTTATTTTTCAATTCTCAATAATAAATCAGTGACCATAGTTCCTCCATTGGCACTGTAATATAAAAAAAAATGAATAAAGCGTTTTGAGATGGTTTGATGACATATGACAAATAAATCCAAATAATTCTTTCTTCATGATTCCAACATGACCTAACATGACAAGCAATTAATTTAGATGAGAGATCTGTCTTACTCACCTGAGTTGAACATAAATAAATTCCTCAGCCTAGCTCAGTTCAATCAATAAGAACAAAACAAAGAGTGCTCAAAGCCCCTGAACTCAGCAGAGTCCATTACACAGTAGCATTATATCAAAAAGATGTGTCAGGGATCAGACTTTGCACTTGCTGCATTTTGATGGAGTAGTTTGGTTCCAAGGCTATTGATGACTTTGTATTGAACAAATCCCCATTTCCCAAGATATCTGAACACAGAGAGAGAGAGAGAGAGAGACAAGAGGCCATTAAGGAGCACGGAGAGAGAGAGAGACGAGAGACCATTAAAAAGCATGGAGAGAGAGAGAGGGAGACAAGATGTCATTAATGAGCACGGAGAGTGAGAGAGAGAGAGATGAGACACCATTAAGGAGCGCGGAGAGAGAGAGAGAGAGACGAGAGACGACTAAGGAGCATGAGAGGGAAAAGAGCGTTGATAGCAGCTGATTGGTGAATAGGATCGGAGAGTATTTCTAGGTTTTAAAGTAAAAGTAAAATCTTTAGTTTAGGTTTACATTTATGTCTCTAGTCTTCTTTTTCTCCTTTTCTTAAAAATAGCTTGTTAATTATAGGATTGATACTGGTGTAAAAAATAATTACAATAAAATGTAAAGAATGAGGGATTCTTCAAATGTAAAGAGCAGGGATACTAGAGTAATTAATTAATTAGAATACGATAGCGATGACAGGATGGGTGATGTGCTGCTGCTGCAGCATGTGGGAGCTGCTAGACAGCAAGGTGATGCAGAGTGAACCCATCTGTAGTAAGCGTTTGCAGCTTGAGGAACTTTGGATCTGAGTTAAGGAGCTGGAATCCAAGCTGCAGACATTGTGTCACATCAGGGAGGGGAAAAGTTACCTTGACACTTTGCTGCAGGAAGCGGTCACACCCCTCAGATTAGGTCATTCAAATTTGGTCTGTGATCAGGATCAGGTGGGTGTGACTATGGGTGAAGCAGGTATGGGGGCCCAGGGGGTAGCGTTCGAGGAGCCTCGGCCCCTGCAACTGTCCAACAGTTACAAGGTTCTTGCAAGCTGTGTGGACGAGAACAGAGATTGCAGGGAGGATGAGCAAATTGACCATGGCATCATGGTACAGGGAGCCATTGAAGTGGGGAGAGAGAATAGGAACGTAGTAGTGGTATGGGACAGTATAATTAGGGGGATAGATACTGTTCTCTGCATCCGTGAGTGTGAGTCTCGAAGGCTGTGCTGCCTGCCCAGTGCCAGGGTTAAGGAAACCTCCTCAGGGCTGCAGAGGAACTTGGAGTGGGAGCGGAGGGATCCAGTTGTCGATGTCCATGTTGGTATCAATGACATTGATAGGACTAGAAAGGAGGTTCTGCTGAAAGAACTTGAACAGTTAGGAGCTAAATTAAAAAGCCGAATCTCCAAGGTAATAATCTTGGGATTACTACCTGAGCCAAGGGCAAACTGGCATAGGGTAAATAAAGTCAAGGAGTTAAATGCATGGCTCAAAGATGGTGTGGGATGATTGGGTTTCAGTTCATGGGGCACTGGTACTCGGGTGGAAAGGAGCTGTTCTGGTGGGACGGGCTTCACTTGAACTGTGCTGGGACCAGTGCCCTGGTGAATCGAATAACTACAGCTGTACTGGGTGCTTTAAAATAAATAGGGGGGTGGCACGGTTCTGGAGAGGGGATACATAGGCTTACAAGCAAAAGGATATGGCAGCATTGCAGGGCAGCTATTTAGGTAATGATACCCAGAGTATGACAGGAAGGGACAGAATGAACAAACATAAAAAAGCAGTAAATGGGGTCAAAGGGGGAAAAAATGGTAAAAAGGCCAAATGAATGGCTCTTTACTTAAATGCACATAGTTATTTGGAACAAAATAAATGAATTAATGGCACAAATAGAGGTTAATGGATATGATCTTATAGCCATTACGGAGACATGTTTACAGGAGATCAAAGCTGGGAACTAAATATTCAGGGGTATGTGACTTTTTGAAAGGACAGGCAGGAAGGAAAGGGGTGGTGGGGTAGCTTTGTTAGTACAAGATGGAATAAGCACAATAACAAGAAATGATCTTGGATCGGAAGATGTAGAATCCATATGGGTGGAGGTAAGAAATAACAAGGGGAAGATGACACTGGTGGGAGTAGTTGATAGGCCCCCTAACAGTAGCTATATTGTAGGACAGAAAATAAATCAGAAGATAATGAGGGCATGTATAAAAGGCAGTATATTAATCATGGGTGACCTTAATCTTCATGAAGGTTGTGAAAATCATATTGGCAGAAGTAGTCACGAGCAAGAATTCATGGAGTGTATTCGGGACAGTTTCCTACAACAATATCTTGTGAATCCAACCAGGGATCAGGATATTTTGGATCAGGTAATGTGTAATGAGGCAGATTTAATAAATGATCTCAGAGTAAATGATCCCCTAGGAAACCATAACATGGTTAAATTTAGCATTCAGTTTGAGAGTGAGAAACGTGGGTCAGAAACAACTGTGCTAAATTTAAATAAGGGTAATTACAAAGGAATGAGGGAAGAGTTGGCTGGAGTGGACTGAGAAAGGAGTTTAGCAGAAAAGATGATTGATGAACAATGGCAGACATTTAAGAAAATAGTTCATGACTCACAACAAAGATATATCCCAGTGAGGAAGAAGGAATCTAGGAAGGGGATAAACCAACCATGGTTAACCAAAGAAGTTGAGGATAGTATCAAATTGAAAGAAAAAACATACATTGTGGCAAAGATTAGTGGTAAGCCAGAGGATTGGGAAAGTTTTAAAAACCAACAAAAGATGACCAAAAAATAATAAAGAGGGAGAAGATAAACTTTGAGGGTAAACTAGCAAATAATATAAAAATGGACAGTAAGAGCTTCTTTAAATACATAAAAAGGAAGTGAGAAGCCAAAGTAAACAAAGTAAAGCCTTAGAGAACGAGGCTGGGTAAATAATAATGGGGAACACGGAAATGGCAGAGGAGTTGAATAAACACTTTGATCCCGGGTATGGAGGGATTTTCTTATGAGGAGACGTTGAGTAGGTTGGATCTGTGCTCAGCAGAGTGTAGAAGAACGAGAGGCAACCTTATTAAAACATATAGGATTCTTAGGGGCTTGACAGGGTAGATGCTGAGAAGTTGTTTCCCCTTGTGGGAGGGTCTAGGGCCAGAGGGCATAATCTCAGAGTAAGGGGTTGCCCATTTAAGACAGAAATGAGGAGGAATTTCTTCTCTCAGAGGTTAGTCAATCTGTGGAATTCTCTACCGCAGAGGGCTGTAAAGGCTGGGTTGTTAGTATATTCATGGCTGAGATAGACAGATTTTTAATCAGTAAGGGAATAAGGGTTATGGGAAAATGGCAGGAAAGTGGAGTTGAGAATTATCAGATTAGCCATGATCTCATTGAATGGTGGAGCAGACTCAATGGATCGAATGGCCTACTTCTGCTCTTATGTTCTGAACAAAACTGCTCTTCATAAAAAAAACACATAAGTAAAGGCTTAATATTAAACCTACATCTCATGAGTCTGGGGAGAAAAAGATAACCAATCTCAGTGTTCTTCATTGTTTCAATGTTGGATATTCTCCACAAATAAATTAGGCAATCATCCAAATGAAGAGAATTGGAAGATGCTGTCCTCTTAAGGAATTTCATTTGGTGTTCATCTCACATAAGTCACATGATTTCCCTTCTCTGACAATGAATATGCAGCCTTGTTTTTTTAATTCATTTATGGGATGTGGGCATCGCTGGCTGGGCCAGCATTTATTGCTCATCCCTAATTGCCCTTGAGAAAGTGGTGGTGAGCTGCCTTTGTGAACCGCTGCAGTCCATGTGGTATAGGTACACCGACAGTGCTGTTAGGGAGGGAGTTCCAGGGTTTTGACCCAGTGACAGTGAAGGAACAATGATATATTTCCAAGTTAGGATGATGAGTGGCTTGGAGGGGAACTTCCAGGTGGGGGTGTTCCCATGTGTCTGCTGCCCTAGTCCTTCTAGATGGTAGCAGTTGTGGGCTTGGAAGGTGCTGTCTAAGGAGCCTCGGTGAGTCCCTGCAGTAATTCTTGTAGATTGTACTCACTGCTGCCACTGTATGTTGGTGGCAGAGGGAGTGAATGTTTGTGGATGAAGTGCCAATCAAACAGGTTGCTTTGTCCTGGATGGTGTCGAGCTTCTTGAGTGTTGTGGGAGCTGCATTCATCCAGGCAAGTGGGGAGTATTCCATCACACTTCTGACTTGCGCCTTGAAGATGGTGGACAGGCTTTGGGGAGTCAGGAGATAAATTACTCACTGCAGAATTCCTAGCCTCTGACCTGCACTTGTAGCCACAATATTTATATGGCTAGTCCAGTTCAGTTTCTGGTCAATGGTAACCACTAGCATTTGATAGTGAGGGATTCAGCGTCCATTAACCACAACCATCTTCCTTTGTGCCAGGTATGACTCCAACCAGCGGGGAGTTTTCCCTGATCCCGCTGATTCCAGTTTTTCTAGGGCTCCTTGACGCCACACTCCGTCAAATGCTGTCCTGATGTCACTTCACGTCTGGAGTTCAGCTCGTTTGTCCATGCTTGAACCAAGGCTGTAATGAGGCCAGGAGTTGAGTGGCCCTGGCAGAACCCAAACTGAGCGTCTGTGAGCAGATTATTGCTGAGTAAGTGCCGCCTGATGACACTGTTGATGACCCTTTACATTACTTTACTGATGTTCGAGAGTAAATTGATGGGTAGTAATTGGCTGGGATGGATTTGTCCTTTTTGTGTACAGGACATACCTTGACAATTTTCCACAAAGCGGGTTAGATGCTAGTGTTGCAGCTGTACTGGAACAGCTTGGCTAGGGGCACGGCAAGTTCTGGAGCACAAATTTTTGGCATTATTGCCAGGGTATTGTCAGGGCCCATAGCCGTTGCAGTATCCAGCGCCTTCAGCTGTTTTGCAGAGTGAATCAAATTGGCTGAAGACTAGCATTTGTGATGCTGGGAACCTCCAAAGGAGGGTGAGATTGATCATCCACTCGGCACTTCTGGCTGAAGATTGTTGCAAATGCTTCAGCCTTATCTTTTGGACTGGTGTGCTGGGCTCCCCCCTTACTGGGGATGAGGATATTTGTGGAGCCTCCTCCTCCAGTGAGTTGTTTAATTGCCCACCACAAATCATGACTGGATGTGGCAGGACTGCAGAGCTTAGGTCTGATCTGTTCATTGTGGAACCAATTAACTCTGGTCTGCATTTCCGCCTCAATTAGAAAGAGAAAGTTATGCCAAGTTAGTAAAACAGCAGGGAAGGAGTAAGAAAACTTCATGATATGGAGACTGAATAAGCTGGAGGAGTTTAAGAGGACTGCAAGGCAAGTAATCCTACTTCCTAGCTTCTTTCAATCCTTCCCATGCATATTACAACAACAATGTGCATTTATATAGAGCCTTTAACACAGCGAAATATTTTGCAAATGGGTACTTAGATTAAAATCAATTTGGAGACAAAAGAAGATTTTAAGACCAAGCTAAAAGCTCGGTTAAAAAGGTAGGTTTCAAGCAGTGTATTAAAGGATGAGAGAAGTAGACAGATGAAGGGAGGGAATTCCAAAGCTTAAGGTGTGGACATCTAAATTATAATCAGTCTGCAAAACCATCTTGATGCCATGATGCTCCAATACACATTTGCTTTTTAATACAGATTTAAATATCAATGTTTTAAAGAAAACAGGTTGCTTACAGTGAACAACGGGTGCTTTTTCACACTGCCTGGAACTTACTGGACAGTAAAATAACACGAATAAGCTGAAATTAGTTTGGGTGGAGATAAGAAACAGCAAACAAAGGAAAAAAGTCACTGGTGGGGGTAGTTTATAGGCCCCCCCTAACAGTAGCTACACTGTAGGACAGAGTATACATTAAGAAATAATGGGGGCTTGTATGAAAGGTACTACAATAATCCTGGGCGATTTTAATCTTCAAATAGATTGGAACAAGTCAAATTGGCAAAGGTAGCCTGGAGGATGAGTTCAGAGTGCATTTGAGACAGTTTCTTTGAGCAATGGCTTCTGGAACCAACCAGGGAGCAGGCTATTTTAGACTTTGTAATATGCAATGAGACAGGACTAATTCATGACCTCATGGGGGAGAATTTTCTTGTTGCTGGCGGGGTTGGGCAAGAGTGGGTGTGGGTGCGCAGCCAAATGCCGCCTGCGATCGGCTGCACGCCACCATTTTACGTGGGTGGACATGTGTGCAAAAGAGCACAGAAGTCTCCCTGAGGCAAAGAGCTGCCTCGGGGAGATCAGTTTGATTTTTAAAAATTTTAATAAAGACAAAAAAAAAATTTTAAGATATGTCCCCTCAGGTGACAGTGTCACATGAGCTGGGCATGGCAATGAATTTTATTTAAAAATTACTATTAAACTTTAAAAACCTTCATGAAGCCTCATCCCATCTGTGGATGAGGTTTCATGATAAATGCGAAGGCTGCCTAGGCTCTTCGCCAGCCCGCCAACCTTAAGGTTGGACAGGCAGCTCAGTTAAGTATTTTAATCGATATTTAACTGGCCTTAATAGGCCTTTGACAGTTTGGCTGAATGACGCGCGGTGACATTGGGACACACGCCCAACGTCACCACTCGTCACTTTATGCATTGGCAAGTGGGCTCCACCCTTGCACGCCGACTAGATTCTGCCCGTAGTAAAGGATCCTCTAGAATTTCACATTCAGTTTAAGGGTGAGAAATGTGGGTCTAAAACTAGTACCTTAACCTTAAATAGAGGCAGTAAAGACAGAGTTGGCTAATGTGGACTGGGAAAATAAGTTAAGCAAACAACATTTTATCTTTGCTTTTGCTGTATTCATTGGGAATAAATAAACAAATCATGATTTGATGCTCAGACCTTTATGGAAAGACAGGATTTGTTTCCCAGTGCCTTGAAACAGTTGAAGGCTGTAGCAGAGAAAATGGGGGTCAACTTAAAATCAGGACCTAAGAAGGCAGATTGTTGAAAAATTGGCTTGTCACTTGAAGATCAAGAAAGAAAAGAGCGGTTCTGCTCGTGTTCAGGTAGAACTAGGCAAACTGAATTAGAAAAACAAAGGGAAATGAGAAAATTAAAAATGAGAAAGCTTGAATTAGAAAGAGAAGGAAAATAAAGAGAAATGGAAAAAAAACTTGAATTTGAAAGAAAAAGAGGAAAAATAGAAAGGGAAAAATTAGAATCGGAAAGACAAAAGCTCAAAATGCATGAATGTGCATTGGAGGTGAAAGGTGAAGATGACCTAAAGTAACCTCCTTGTACTTTTGGTTTGGTGAAGAATATTTGCTTGGTACCTAAATTTAGTGAGGAGGGAGCAGATCGAGAAATTGCCACAAATTTGAATTGACCTAAACAATCTTGGCAATGCCCTGAAAGAGTGCTTTTGTAGGGAAAGTTTTGGAGGTGTACTCATCTCTCTCAGAAGAGTGCTTATGTAACTATGGCATAAGGCATTGGCAAACGGACAAAAATTTATAAACTTGAAAGGAAACAGGGCCAGTCCAATGTGGAATTTGGTAGTGAGAAGGAAATGATGTTTGATAGGTGGTATGGATCGATGAAAGTTGCAGAAGACTTTGAGAATCTTAGGGAAGTGATTCTGAAGGAAGAAATTGTTTCTTTTAGTTTGTTGGTCTCCATGGGAATCATAAAATTAGATTTCCAGCATCTGCAGTATTTTGCTTTAGTTTTTACTCTTCTTTTCTCTGACAATCAGCTCTTGCATACAGATCTGGATCAAGGGTAATAGGTCTGGAATACAGCAGTTCTGAAAGTTTATGAACAGACTGATGATCAGGCTTTTGCTGCTGGATGGAACTACTGATAGCTCCTTTAATCATTTTGCTCAGGATTGGGAAAAGGTTGATAAGGTGGTAATTGTCTGGAGTAAGTTTATAATTTTTTCTGTTAGTTGGACAAATCCAAAAAGAAACCTACTTTCCCTTTGCTAGCTATAATATGTAGAGGACAATTTTTTTTTTTACTTGTGGTAGCACATCAGTCACCTGCTATAGGAATGGGAGGCTGCTGTGACTAATTCTGGGCACCATTCTTTAGGAAGATCTTGGAGAGGGTTTGGAGGAGATTTACCAGAAGGCTACCAGTGATGAGGCACTTCAGTTAGTGGAGAGACTAGAAAAGCTGGGATTTCTATATTTAGACCGGGGAAGGTGAAGGGGAGCATAATGGAGGTGTTTAAAATTATTAGGGATTTGATAGAGTAAATAAGGATAAACTGTTATCAATGACCAGAGGATGCAGATTTTAGGTAATTGACAAAAATAAACAGACCCTACATGAGGATTTTTTTTAAACTTAGAAAGTTGCTGGAATGTACTGCCTGAAAGAATTTTGTAAATAGGTTGAACAGCAGCTACTAAAAGGAAATTGGAGAAGTACTTGGAGGGAGCTAGGAAACTGCCCAAAGACGAGTCAACACAAAACATATTTTCTCCTGTAGGTTTCAGGAAGGTAATATTGAAGTGTAGTGAGTATTAACTGAATAAAACAACTGATTACTATTTTTTTGTTCAATTACTTGATGCGTGCTTTGCTGGTAAAAGCCGGCATTTCTTGCTCATCCATAATTATCCTTGAGAAGGTAGTGGTGAACTGCCTTCTTGAACTGCTGCGGTCTGAATGCGACTGGTGTTGCTTGCCGCTTTTGTCCTTCTAAGTAATAGAGATTGTGGGCTGGAAGATGTTGTCAAAGATGGTACGGACTGCAACCAGGTTGCACTGAAGGTGGAGTGAGTGGCATGATGCATAAGGTGCTGAACAAGCGGCTGCTTTATCTTGGATGGTGTTGAACTTCTTGAGTGCTGATAGAGCTGTACTCATCCAGGTTAAGTGAAACGGACTCTATCACATCCCTATTTTATGCCATTTAGGTGGTGGAAAGGCTTTGTAGAATCAGGAGGCGAGTCACTCAACAGAATATCCAGACTCTGCTTTTATAGCCACAGTAATAATGTAACTTGTCCAGTTAAATCTCTGGTCACTGGTGTCCTCAGGATTGACGATTTGACGATGGTAATGCCGTTGAATGTTAAAGGGTGGTGGTTTGACTTTCTCTTGTCGGAGTTGGTCATTGCCAAGCAATTGTATGGTGTGAATTTCACTCGTCATTTATCAGCCCAAGCCTGAATGTTATCGAGGTCTTGCTGCTTTTCCTACATTATGACAGTGACTACACTTTAAAAGAACATCATTGCTGTAAAGTGTTTTGAGGTCTCCAGTGGCTGTGAAAAGCACTACATAAATGTAAGTCTTTCTTTCAAGTGGGTGCTTTAAATGGCTTCATTATCTGAAGAATTGAGGTTAGAACTGAACACTGTTCAATCATCAGTAAACATTCCCAATTCTGATCTTATATTGGAGAGAAGGTCATTGATGAAGCAACTGAAGATGTTGGGCCTAGCACACTGATCTGAGGAACTCCTGTAGCAAGGTCCTGGGGCTGAGATGATTGGCCTCCAACTGCCACAACTATTTCCTTTGTCCCAGAACTGACTCCAGCCAGTGGAAAGGTTTCCTCCATGATTTCCATTGATTTCAATTTTACTAGGACTCCTTACTGCCACACTCGTTTAAATACTGCCTTGATGTCAAGGGGCAGTCACTTTCACCCCAACCTTGAATTCAGCTCTTTTGTCCATGCTTGGACCAAAGCTGTAATGAGGTCTGGATTGCAGTGGCCCTGGCAGAATCCAAACTGAGCATCAGTAAGCAAACAGAAAAATGCATCAAGAAATGAAAAAGATCTTAGGCTGTGTTACGATTTTAAAAGTTTAAACAGCAAATGGACTTACAGTGAGGAAAAAGCAACGCATGATGAAAGCAAACTTGTCTTGTCTTTGCTGACAATGATGATTTTGGCATGAATTGGAGATTTAGTGTAATGAATTTACAATAGAACGGTGAAATGTAATCTGACCAAAATGGCAATCCCCAGTTTACATTCTTAAAAGGAGTAGCAAACCTATGATTACTTTCTTTATCTGGTGACAGAAGCTCCTATTTGTTTGCAGTGTTTGAAGGAATGAGCAAGAATGAAATATCAAGTCAGGATACTGGTAACTTTCCCACATTATAAGTACGGACAATGTTTATGGAACTCCTATAATGTCTGAGCTCTTAAAAGGGATGCAGCAACATAAGCCTGGGGGATTAACATACAATAATCTTTGAAAGTGACAGGACAAGTTGAGAAGGCTGATAAAAAGAACACATGGAATCCTTGGCTTTACAAATAGAGGTATACAGTACAAAAGCAAGCAAGCTAAATCTTAATAAAATCATTAGTTAAACCAAAGCTGAAATATTGTATTCAATTCTAGACAACTCAGTTTTGGAAGGATATCAAGATCTTGGAGAAGGCGCAGGGGAGATTTAGAAGAATGGTACCAGGAATTAGGGACATTGATTATGTGGAGAAATGAGAGAATCTGGGATTGTTCTCTTTACAGCAACATAGGCTTAGGGAAGATTTAATAGAGTACATAAGAAGAAAGTATTTCCATTGGCAGGAGGGGCTGGTACTCAGAGGACACAGATTTAAAGTAATCGGGAAAAGAAACAGAGGTAAGATGAGGAGATTTTTATTATTGGAGTGAATTATGGGGATCTGGAATGCAGTCCCCAAAAGGATGGTGGAAGCAGACTCAATGTTAACTTTCAAAAGTTAACTGAATAAATACTTGACAGGAAAAAGTATGCAGGGCTACTGGGAAAGACCAGTGGAGTGGGACTAATTGGATAGCTCTTTTAATGAGATCAGGCATGACAGGCCAAATGTCCACCCTCCGTGCTGTATCATTTGATGAATTCTGCGAATGCTAAGTTTCTCTTCTTTAATCATTCCCTCATCACTTGAATATTGGTATTGAACACATTGAAAGAGGCATTCAAGTATTGGACAGCCTGTGAATAATACTCATGAAGGTTTAATTCAGTCCATTCTAACATGCCGCAAGACAGGTTCTTTAATCCAAAGGAAGGTTTGTTACCCCAATAACAGAGGCAAGCTAATCCTTTATACTCTTAGAGGAACCAGAGTGATAAAACAAGATTGTTAAATATTAAAATCATAAGTTATCCAAAATATCAAAGACTTGTAGCTCACTGGTTTATTTCTTTGTAGAGACATTCTTAAGACATCACCTGAGAATCCATTCATTGAGCTGCATGATTTAATAATTACTGTTTTGATTCAACACAATTTATTTACTATCCCAAGGCATGATAGGCTTCAACACATTAATTGTCTGGGCATGTTGTAACAAACCAGGCTTTATAAAAATCCATCCAAACAATTCTGCTGAGTAAATAATCTATGAAATTGTGAAATTCTATTTACCCAAATGAAGTTTAGCATTATCACGTCAAGAAATTAAGTTGCCTGGCAAGGAATTCAAAAGTGATGTTCAATATTCTTTTCAAAATAATGGTGGTTGAATGATATGTTTGGAACTGATAAAAATGCTCTAAAACACACAGGGGTTACCCTGCTTTACTTGCGTTTTGTTCCTGAGAATCATCATTTCTGATGCAGACCTAAGGTTAGATTAGCAGAAGCTAAATACTGCAGATGCTGGAAATTTGAAATAAAAACAGAAAATGCTGGAAATAGTCAGCAGGTCTGGCAGCATCTGTAGAGACAGAAACAGAGTTAATGTTTCAGGCCGATGACTACATCAGAACTGGAAAAAGTTAGCGGCGTAAGAGATTTTAAACAAGTACAGAGAAAGTGAAAGGGGCAAGCTGGTGGGTAAAGTCTGTGATGTGCTGGAAGGCAGGCAAGATTAAGGTTTAAATAATTGAAAGGTTGATGGTACAAGGCAAAAGGGAGTGCTAATGGGATAAGTAAAGAAACAAGATGGGTCTAGAAGAGATCTGAATGGCAGAATGTGGTGGTGGTTTAAAAAGGCCACTGGAACACTGATCCCCTGGGTCCCCACTCTGCTGTTGGGAGGTAGTCTCCTTTCCCTGGTTGTGTTCCCGACACCGCAGTGTGGCCTGCTTGTTGACTGGAAAATTCTAGTGGCATGGTAGAGGAACCTTAATAGGCCCCTTAATTAATATTGGCTACTTGCTACTTGGGCGCAGTGCGGCTTCTGTCCCTGGTCCAGCCTTTTTCAAAATTACTCCAGGTTGGAACCATGTTGTTCATGGTGGCACACTTGGGCCCACTTGTTTCTGGTTCCCACCTCCATCGTGTCTCGAAAATTTGGCCTATAAACTCTGTTTCACTCTTAACAGGTGCTGCTAGTCCAGTTGAGTATTTCCAACATTTTCCCTTTATATTAGTAAAGATAGATTGCTTCTACCTGCCTTTCTAATGGGTAGTCAGAAGGGTATTGCTACATTGAGACACTTTAGCATGGACCTTTAATTTCCTTGTCCCTCAGAGTGCCTCTATGTCCAGAAGGGGAATCTGTGTATGGTTAAGCAGGCAGATTGCCCAGGCCTAATTTACCATGACACTTACACAGGAACATATGAAGAATTATTTCCCCAACTCAAAAATAAATGGCTATGCCTTTATGGTGTGCAGAATGGGCTTGAATCATTATTTTTGGATAAGCTATATACATAGATGTAAGTTAAAAGCTAAATGCATATATCACTGAGAAGGCCCAAAGACACGTTCAAGAAGTGTGGGACACACAGTATTTTCATTTGAAGAATGACCAGTGCTATAGCTACGTGGTGAACAATTAACCTTGACAGCCACAATCGTGATTAATTGTCCTGCAGTAGTACCTACTGTAGCTGTAGAAGAGGCTTATTCAGTACACAGCAACTGATAACAAGTATGGAACCTAACTAACTCACTGAGGAGACTCCTCTTAACAGGGACCAACCAAAAGAAACAATTGTACTGACGCAGATTTGGCTTTGTGCAAAGCTGTTTTAACCAGACAGGAGACGAAGAAGTAGATAGATTGATCAATCTATTCACAAAACTCACTTTTTGTATGCGTACACACTACTCAATCTTCCACAGCACTGCATAGGGAAAGTCAAAATGCTGTCTTCAGGTGGTTTGGTGTACAGGGATAATTGGTGCAGGGTTTGTTTTTATTCTTTGTTGGGATGTTGGTGTCGTTGGGAAAGCCAGCATTTGTTGCCCAGCCCTAATTGCCTTCAAGAAGCTGGTGGTGAGCTACCTTCATGAACCACTGCAGTCCATGTGGTGTAGGTACTCCTACAGTGCTGTTAGGGAGGAAGTTCTAGGTTTTTGACCCAGTGACAGTGAATGAATAGTAATTAAGTTCCAAGTCAGGATGGTGTGTGGCTTGGAGAGGAACCTCCAGGTAGTGGTGCGCCCTTGCGTCTACTTCCCTCGTGCATCTAGGTGGGAGAGGTCGTGGGTTTAGAATGTGCTGTCGAAGAGGCTGGGCAAGTTGCTGCAGTGTATGCAGAGTAATTCAATTAGATAGCCTGCGCTTATTTTTTTACCATTATGAATACCTATAATGGAAACTGCCCACATCATGCTGGAAATTTACCAGCAGTGGAGAGGCCTGAGTGAAAGGACTGTGTAAATAGGATGGAGAAAGAATGGATGTGAAAGGGAGGGTCAAGTGGAGAGGGCAAAAGCAGAGGGCAAGGGATGAGAAAGTGAGGAGAGAAGTGGGAAGAGGGACTGAGAGAAGACTCAGAAATGGAGTAGTAAATTATTATATTAAATGCTGATTAATACATAAAGCAAAATATATGTAGAATACATAGGCCAACATATTTACCTTACTGAGAAGATTGTCTCTTCACAAGGAGGGGAATGAGACATTCCTCTAATGTTGTGGGCTTTCAATAACAACAGTTCAAACATCTCAAATCCACCCTGACTTTGCCACTGAGGTGCCCTCCCACTGTGCTCGACAACTTAAAAATTGATGCCTCTGTTTTCATTGCAGAAGTGGCAAATATGGTCCAACTCTTCATGTAGGCCCTTTGTTGTGAACTTGGGGATCTTCTCCTTGATTACAGAGACTAGCATTTCTACTTGTTCATATCATGGGAAAAGGCAGAAGCCTCAAGCCTCTTCCGGCATTCGATTTGATCATGGATAATCTGTATCATAGCTCTGTCTACCTGACTTGGGGTTCTGTAACCGTTAATTCCTTTGCCTACCAAAGATTGTCTCATCTCTGAAACTTTCAACTGCCCTCAACCTCAACAGCTGTTTTGCAGGAGAGAATTCCAGATTTCTTCACCCTTTTCGTGAAGGAGTGCTTCCTGACATCATCTATGAATGTGCGAGCTAATTTTAAGCTATGTCCTCTTGCCCTGAACTCTCCTATTTGCTACCTACTCTATCAATTCCTTTCATCATCTTAAACACCTCAATTAGATCAGCCCTTAATTCTCTATACTAAAGAGATATACTACTTGTCCTGTACCTATAACTTAACTCTTTCAGGCCTGGTGAATTTGCACTGCAAACCCTCCAAGGGCAATGTATACTTGTGCACACAAATACAGATGCAGACGAATGAAAGCTGCATACATAACACAGCTTCCACACAGAATCGCAGAACTGTTACACCACAGAATGTATTCAATCCAACAAGGCCAACATTCCATTCAATTTTTTAATATATCTGTATAATTATTCATTCATGGATATGGGCGTCGCTGGCTAGGCCAGCATTTATTGCCCATCCCTAATTGTTCAGAGAGCATTTAAGAGTTAACCACACTCTGGAGTCACATCTAGGCCAGATGGGTTTTTAACAACAATCAACAAATTTTTTTTTATTGAATTCAAATTCCACCATCTGCTGTGGCAGGATTCGAACCCCGGTCCTCAGAGTATTACCCTGGGTCTCTGGATTGCTAGTCCAATGACAATACCACCAAACTAACCATGATATTTGTACTTAGAACCCTAAATTCTTGTGCTCCTCCACAGTTACTGGCTTATCACCATTTAGAAAATATCTGATCTGTCGTTCTTGTATTCCTGGGGCAGGAGAGGCAGATACAATAGTAACTTTCAAAAGGGAACAATAACAAAAACCCTTGGATTTATTTGGTAGCTTTAACACAATGAATTGTCCCAAGGGCTTCCCAGGAACATTATAAAGCAAAATTTGATAGCACACTACATTAGGAGATATTAGGACAGATGGTCAAAAGCTTGGTCAAAGGGTAGTTTTTAAGGAGTGTCTTAAAGGAGGGAGACAAAGAGGTTTAGAGAGGGAATTCCAGAGTTTAGATACAAGATAGCTGAAGATTCAGCCATCAATGGTCAAAAACTAAAATTGGGGATGTTTAAGAGGCCAGAATTAGAGGAGTACAGATATCTTTGGGGTTTGTGGGATTACAGATATAGGGATGGGTGAGGCCATGGAGGGATTTGAAAACAAGGATGAGAATTTTAAAATCAAGAAGCTACTTTATCAGGAGTCAATGTAGGTCAGTGAGCAGAGGAGTGGTGTGCGAATGGGACTAGGTGAGAGCAAAGACTTGGGCAGCAGAGTATTTGATGATCTCAAGTTTACAGAGGATATAACATGGGAGGCTGGTCAGGTGCGCATTGGAATAGTCAAGTTTAGAGGTAGCAAATGCATGGTTGAGGGTTTTTAAAGCAGCAAATGAGGGATGGGTGGCATCAGGCAATGTTACAGAGTGGAAATAGGCAGTTTCAGTGATAGCACAGGTATGTGATTGGAAACTCAGGGACAAATATGACACCAAAGTTGCAAAGGGTCTGGTTCAGCCTTAAGCAGGTTCCTGGGAGAGGGATGAATTCTGTGGCTAGGCTGTGGAGTTTGTGGCGGAGACCAAAGACAATGACTTCAGTCTTTCCAATAACTAGTTGGAGGAAATTTCTGCTCATCCTGCACTGGACGTCGGACAAGCATCCTGAGAACTTCGTGACAGTGGAGCAGTCAAGAGAGTTAGTGGTGAGACAGGGCACGGTGTCTTCAGTGTAAATGTGAAAACTGACACTATGTTTTCATATGATGTCGCCAAGTGGCTTATGCAGAAGAGAAATAGGAGGAGGGGGCAAGGATGGATCTTTAGAGGCACAAGTAGTAATGGTACTGTGGTAGGAAGAGATACCATTGCAAGTGACTCTCTATGATTAGATAGATAAGAATGGAATCAGGTGACTGCAGTCCCATTCAGGTGGATGACAGCACAAAGAGGTTGGAGGAGATGGTGCATGGTCAACCATGTAAAGAGCTGCAGACAGGTCGAGAAGGTTGAGGATGGATAATTTATTTTTGTTAGTCATATTATTTGCGACTTTGAAAAGGGCAGTTTTGGTGCTGTGGCTGGAGTAGAAACCTGATTGGAGGAATTTAATTCTGGAGTAATTCCCTCTTGAACAGCACTGTGGCTGTACCTAACCTACATGGGCTGCAGTGTTTCAAGGAGGTGGCTCACTACCGCCTTCTCAAGGCAATTAGGGATGGGCAATAAATGCTGGCCTAGCCAGCAACGCCCACATCCCGTGAAAGAACAAAAAGAACATGGAGTTCCAGGATTGATAGGCACAGATTTGGGAGGTGGCACAATGTACAAGAACTTTGGAGAGGAAAGAGAGGTTGGAGATGGACAATAGTTTGTTAGGGCGGAGCAGTCAAGGGTTGTTTTTTCTTGAGGAGCTGATGATGACAGATTTGAAGGAGAAGTGGACAGCATCTGAAGAGAGAATCGTCAACAATATCAACCAGCATTAGAACTGGATAATTACTCAAATATGAGAACTTTGCAGCACAATTCAGAGTGAATAAGTGGATCTAATTTGATAGGTCTTTCAAAGAGCTCACACAGGCACAATGGGAAAAAATGCATACGTACACAAAGTGAATTATTGGTTGAAGTAGAGTGCAATAATAGTATGTGAATAGTTCAAAACATGGTCCTGTAAGACTGGACCCATTATGAAGTGTTCAAAGCTCTTGAGGGTTGTAACTGTTAGCTTGTTATATCTTGCCCTTGTAGCACACCCTTACCACATTAAAATGTAAATACCAAAAAGTCTTAAAAGATGCCAGTGGTGATTCTGCAATCAGGCCTGGGAAGTCTCACTCACAGGGAATGTGATTTGGACATACTCCCACCATTATTTACTGGATCCTCTGGGATGAAGGGGGAACAGAAATATCAACGGCTGACCTGAAGTAATCGGTACTTATCCTTGAGAAATGCGAGGTTCTAACCAAGACATAATTTTCTCATCATGCAATATATTCGAAAAATCCAATCCATAATGCTGCATGAGTGAGCTTCAAGTAAATGGGAAAATAAAAAAAAATTGACAACTTGTTTTTGTAGCATTCTTAGTGAGCTATAAAACTGACAGAGATTCTTCTGGCTGTTGGTCAAAAATACTTGAAATAAACCTTTAACATAACCAAGTCATTAATTTGCTGTCAGTGTTTCCCTGGTTGAACTGACAGTTGGTATGTTTTTGATGCACTGTAGTCATATTAAACACAGATTAAAATGCTTCTGTATAATGTATCTGCAGTGTATTTACATTTTTCTGATTCTTGTATTTCACTCACTATGAGAGAGTTGGGCAGTTATTGAAATAGCAATCCTGATCCAGCAGGGAGACAAGTTTGGCAAATTGGTAAGATTGAAACAGATGGACATCTGGGATCACTGCATTCTACATAACTGCTAAAGTTCAAAAGGTCATGACAAACTACTCAAGCGCACAACTGATTGGAACATGTTTCTCTCGCACTGTTGGTACATTTTACAGTGGGAATAAAGAAGGCACAGAGTATAAAAGAGTTGTGGAGTTATGCTGTGAAGAGGAGACATCATTGTAAGATTTTGTAGCCTGACATCAGGCAGAGAACTGATTAAAATGCAGTGAGAACTGAGGAATAATTAGAGCAGATCCATCAATACGAGGTGGGGAATGCCAATTTTACAATTTATTTCTGATATAACAACATTGTATTATTATTCCATTAACATCTGACTTTTACATTTTTGTGCTGACAGCTTGCACTTTGGAATTTATAACTTTCTGAATCCATCCACTGCAAGTGAATCAAAACCTTATTGCCTGTTTTTCAATCTAAAGACCTTTCACAAAGTTATAAAATATTACCCAGTCAATCTCAGGTTTTACTCACACACATGCCACTGTAAAGTGATGATGTCCTGTGCACAAGACCATAAGACACAGGGCCAGAAGTAGGCTATTCGGCCCATCGAGTCTACTCTGCAATTCAATGAGATCATGACTGATCTGATAAATCCTCAACTTCACTTTCCTGCCTTGTCCCCATAACCCTTGATTCCCTTAGTGATTAAAAATCTATTTCAGCCTTAAATATACTTAACAACCCAGCCTCTACAGCCCTCTACGGTCAAGAATTCCACAGAATTTCTGCCCTCAGAAAAATTTCTCCTCGTTTCTGTTTTAAATGGGTGCCCCCTTACTCTGAGATTATGCCCTCTGGTCCTAGACTAAGGGGAAACTATCAGCATCTACCCTGTCAACCCTCGTAAGTAACTTCAATAAAGTTGCCTCTCATTCTTCTAAATTCCAATGAGTACAGGCCCAACCTACTCAACCTCTCCTCGTAAGAAAATCCCTCCATACCCGGGATTAACCTAGTGAACCTTCTCTGGACTGCCTCCAATGCCAGTATATCTTTCCTTAGATAAGGGGACCAAAACTATTCACAGTATTCTAGGTTTAACTAGTGCCTTGTATAGTTTTAGAAAGATTTTCCTATTTTTATTCATTCCCTTTGAAATAAAGGCCAACATTCCATTGCCTTCCCTATTACCTTAGCTTTTCGGGATTCAAGCACAAGGACTCCCAAATCCCCCTCTGCTGCAGCCTTCTGCAGTCTTTCTCCATTTAAATAATATTCAGCTCCTCTATTCTTCCTGCAAAAGTGCATAACTTAACATTTTCCCACATTATATTCCATCCACCAAGTTTATGCCCACTCAATTAATCTGTCTATATCTCTCTGTAGACTCCTTGGGTCATCCTTACCACTTGCCTTCCCACCTATTTTTGTGTCATCCACAAACTTGGCGATAGTACATTCACTTCCTTCATCTAAGTCATTAATATATATCGTAAATATTTGAGGCGTCAGCACTGATCCCTGTGGCACTCCATTAGTTACAGGTTACCATCCTGAAAATACTCCTCTTATCCCAACTCTCTGACTTCTATTGGTTAGCCAATTCTGTATCCATGTTAATGTAGTACCCTGAACACCATGAGCTCCAGCTATGCCTATCTCTTTATGGGGTATGTGGAACATTCATCATTCCAGTCCTACTCCGGCCCCCTCCCACAACTCTTTTCTCCGGTACATCGATGATTACTTCGGTGCTGCTTCATGCTCTCGGCGGGACCTGGAAAAATTTATTAATTTTGCTTCCAATCTCCACCCCTCCATCATTTTCACATGGTCCATCTCTGACACTTCCCTTCCCTTCCTTGACCTCTCTGTCTCAATTTCTGGTGATATCGACTGTCCACCAATATCCATTACAAACCTACCGACTCCCACAGCTACCTCGAATACAGCTCCTCACACCCCGCTTCCTGTAAGGACTCCATTCCATTCTCTCAGTTCCTTTGCCTCCATCACATCTGTTCTGATGATGCTACCTTCAAAAACAGTTCCTCTGACATGTCCTCCTTCTTCTTTAACCGAGGTTTTCCACCCACGGTCGTTGTCAGGGCTGTCAACCATGTCCGGCCCATCTCCCGCACATCCGCCCTTACGCCTTCTCCTCCCTCCCAGAAACATGATAGAGTCCCCCTTGTCCTCACTTTTTACCCCACCAGCCTCCACATTCAAAGGATCATCCTCCGCCATTTCTGCCAACTCCAGCATGATGCCACCACCAAACACATCTTCCCTTCACCCCCCCGGCGGCATTCCGTAGGGATCGTTCCCTCCAGGACACCCTGGTCCACTCCTCCATCACCCCCTACTCCTCAACCCCCTCCCACAGCATCTCCCTATGCAAACGCAGAAGATGCAACACCTGCCCCTTCACTTCCTCTCTCCTCATCGTCCAACGGCCCAAACACTCCTTTCAAATGAAGCAGCATTTCACTTGCACTTCCCTCAACTTAGTCTACTGCATTCGTCGCTCCCAATGCGGTTACCTCTACATTGGAGAGACCAAACGCAGACTGGGTGACCGCTTTGCAGAACACCTTCGGTCTGTCTGCAAGCATGACCCAGACCTCCCTGTCGCTTGCCATTTCAACACTCCACCCTGCTCTCATGCCCACATGTTCATCCTTGGCCTGCTGCATTGTTCCAGTGAAGCTCAACGCAAACTGGAGGAATAGCACCTCATCTTCCGACTAGGCACTTTACAGCCTTCCGGACTGAATATTGAATTCAACAATTTTAGATCTTGAACTCTCTCCTCCATCCCCACCCCCATTCCGTTTCTTCCCCCTCCTTTTTGTTTTTTCCAATAATTTATATAGATTTTTCTTTTCCCACCTATTTCCATTATTTTTAAATGTATTTCCACCCATTGTTTATTTCTACCTTTTAGTATTTTCCCATCCCCACTAGAGCTATCTGTACCATATATGTCCTGTCTTCTACTCTTAATTAGCACATTTCTTTAGATAATATCACCACCTTCAACACCTCTGTTCTTTTGTTTGTGACAGCTTTTGATTATCTCCATCTATTACTGGCTGCTTGTCCCAACAACCATACCAACTGCGCACCCCCCCCCACCCCCCACCTTAAACCAGCTTATATTTCACCCCTTTCCTATTTTTACTTAGTTCTGTCGAAGGGTCATGAGGACTCGAAACGTCAACTGTGCTCTTCTCCGCCGATGCTGCCAGACCTGCTGAGTTTTTCCTGGTATTTGTGTTTCTGTTTTTGTTCTAGCCTTTTCTGCATTCTTCTTTCCTTCTATCCTCCGATTGGTGGCTTTAACCATTAACTATCAATTCCATATGCTTTGGAATTTACTCCCCAAATCTCTCAATTTGTTATTATCTCCTCCTTTGGCTCAGCGTCTAGTTTCTTACTGGACCTTTGTGAAGAATGCGGAGATATTTTTTGTTGAGGGGTCAGATTCTTGGCCGAGTCACAAATCATGAGTTCGAGCCTCATTCTGAAGGTTTCAGCATTTAATCTAGGACGACAGTTCAGTACGGGACTGAGAGAAAGTTGAAAAATATTTATCTCTCAACCAACGTTAAAACAGATCATCTGCTCATTATCACATTGCTCTTTCTGGCAGCTTGTTGCCTGCAAATTGGTTACCTTGTTTCCCACAATATTTAAGTGACTGTAAAGGACACCCAGAGGCAATTAAAGGTGCTGTATAAATACATATTGCTGTTTTTGTTGTAAATATGCATAATATTTAAAATGTGGCCTTGTTAGTGAGTGATAGAGGGTTAGGATAACTAGAACTGAAAGTCAAATACTCTATGACAGGTTTGCTAACTTTCCTGGACAGCTTTAGAATCGAGGGTCAATCTCTCAGGGACTGCTGCTAGCAGCTCAAAGAGAAAAAGGTACTTGTACTGATGGTTTGTGTCTGCCCTTCTTTTGTCTGGAAATATACTCCACACTGCTATGAAATAGATAAACCCTAAATTCTTCAAATGTAGTTGGAGAAAAGCCCTCAAGCCTAATTCAAGCAGGTGAAGCCTGTGCAGTAAGACGTAACAGGTAACTGGCATTGTGGGATAGTACCTTTTTAAAAATTATTTCATGCGATGTGGATGTAGCTGTTTAGGGCACCATTTATTACCCACCTTTAATTGTCCTTGATATGGTGGTGGTGAACCACCTTCTTGAATCGCTGCAGTCCATGTGGTGTAAGTACACCCTCAGTGCTGTTAGGAAGGGAGTTCCAGGATTTTGGCCCAGAGATAGTGAAGAAACTGTGATATGAACATTCGAATTAGGAGCAGGAGTAGGCGACCTGGCCCTTCAAACCTGCTCCATCAATCAATAAGGTCATGGCTGACCTGACTGTAACCTCCCGCCTACTCCAATAACCTTTTATCCCCTTGTTTATCAAGAATCTATCTATTTCTGCCTTAAAAATATTCAAAGATGCCTGCATCCACTGCCTTTTTGAGGAAGGGAGTACCAAAGACTAACTCCCTCTGAGAGAAAAAATTCTCATCTACCTTAAATGAGCAATCCCTTATTAAAGCTATCCCTAATGCTAGATTCTACCACTAGAGGAAACATCCTGTCCACATCCATCCTTTCAAGGCCCCTCAAGATCTTAGAGATCCAATCAATTCGACTATTACTCTTCTAAATTCCAGCGGATACAAGCCTAGCCTGTCCAACATTTCCTCATAAGACAACCCACCCATTCCTGGTATTATTCTAGCAAACTTTCTGTGAACTGCTTCTACATCCTTCCTTAAATAAGGAGACCAATACTGTACATAGTACTTCAGATGTGGTCTCACCAGTGTCCTCTACAATAAACGATAACATTCTATTTGCTTCTTAATTACTTGCTGTAACCACATACAAGACTTTTGTGCTTCATGCACTAGGACACCCAGATCCTACTGAATCTCAGAGCTCTGCAATCTCTCATCATTTAGATAATATGCTTCTTTTTTATTCTTCCTGCCAAAATGAATAATTTCACATTTGCCCACATTATACTCCCTTTGCCAGATCTTTGTCCACTCATTTAACCTACCTATGTCCCTTTGTAGCCTCCTTATGCACTCTTTGCAACTTACTTTCTTACCTATCTTTTTGTCAATGCAAATTTATCAACCATTCCTTTGGTTCCTTCATTCAAGTTATTTATAGAAATTATGACAAGTTGAGGCTCCAGCATTGATTCCTGTTGCGATATAGTTCTAAGTCAGGATGGTGTTTGACTTGCAGGTGGTGGTGTTCCCATGCATCTGCTGCCCTTGCCCTTCTAGGTGGTAGTAGTTGTGGGTTTGGAAGGTGCTGTTGAAGGAGTCTTGGTGAGTTTCTGCAGTGCATCTTGTTGAAGGCACACACTGCTGCTACTGTGTCAGTGGTGGAGGGAGTGAATGTTTATTGTGGCGAATGTGGTGCCAATCAAGCGGGCTGCTTTGTCCTGGATGGTGTCAAGCTTTATGAGTGTTGTTGGAGCTGCACTCATTCGGGCAATTGGACAGTATTCCATCACTTTCCTGACTTGTGCTTTTTACATGGTGGGCAGACTTTGAGGAGTCAGGAAATGAGTTACTCACCACAGGATTCCTAGCCTCTGACCTGCTCTTGTAGCCACAGTATTTATATGGCTGGTCCAGTTCAGCTTCTGGTCAATGGTAACCCCTAGGATGTTGATGATGGGGGATTCAGTGATGGTAATGCTATTGAATGCCATGGGGAGATGGTTGGATTCTCTCTTGTTTGAGATCTTCATTGCCTGTCATTTGTGTGGCAAAGATGTTACTTGCCACTTACAATCTCTAGCTTGAATGTTATCCTGATATGAGCATGGACTGCTGTGACTGCTGAACATTGTTCAATCAACTGTACAATTAATCAATTGTGCAATCATCAGCGAACATCCTCACTTCAGGCCAAAGCACAACTGAATGGCTTGCTAGGTAATCAAACACTTTGCTGTGGGTCTGGTGTCACATACAGGCAAATTTCCTTCCCTAAAGGGCATTAGTGAATCTGGTATTTTTTTAAAACAACAATGGACAATGATTTCATGTTCACTATTACTGAGGCCAGCTTTTAATTTTAGATTTTTTTTTTCCCCAGCTGCTGTGGTGGGATTTGAACCCTCATCCCTAGAGCATTAGCCTGGGCCTCTGGAGAAGTCCAGTGACATTACCAGTACACGATCTTGCAGTTGTGTCAGTTTCAACCATTAGGAAATTAGAGAAGGTCCTTTTATTTACAGTATTCTTGATTCTACCCTTTCTGGTAACTTAAGTCGTGATTCAATCCGATCTGTCAGAGAACAGTTACTGATTTAATTTTGTGCAGAAATATCTTTTGCCCTTGTGCTTTGCACCGGTGGCATTCCAGACTGATGTAAGAGGATCTGGCCTGGTGTGTTGTGTAGTGAGTGCTGTCACCTTGGATTGGGTGTTAACAGTACCTGTGAGGGGCAGTTTTATAAACTGCATTGGAGTACTGTGCTCCTGCTTATATTACTTCATTTTGATCCTGCCCAAGATGTTAATAAACACCTTTTTTGTGTGATTGAGTACATTATTTGCAAAAGAAATGCTTGGGGAAATAGTCCTGAATCATAAGAAAAGTCACAGGAAAGAATTCTTGTCCTTACTATGGACAACAAAATTCTAAATGGATTTGAGAAAATGACTTCTGCTATTTCTAATAAATTGCAAGGATTCTATGAAACATCAAACATTTACCAAAGTATTAGCATTGACAGAAAACAGTGGCCCAAAACAGAAAGTAAGGTATGTGGGCAGGTGTTGAGCACCCTGCAGGAGATTCTTTAATAATGTATACATCATTAATAGGGTGGTTTCGGAGGTGGACATATGGTCATATGCCACATAATAATATATCATGTGGTCAATGTCCCATGAGAATTTCTCACATGATCAAATGTTACGTGCTCAAACCTTAAGGCATACAAGAGTTGGAATTCTACTTTAGGTGTATTCTTGGTAGCCTTCCATCTCATGAAATAATGATTTGCACCGTGATGGTCAATTCTGCGTTAATCATGCTTGGTGTGGCTCAGGAGCCCAACTCTGGCATGGCAGTCTCTGCTGAATTTTCTGCTGAGAAGGAACCCAAGCTTTCTGGGCTGAGAAAGTACAGGATTCGCCGGCCTCTGTTTTCTCTGGACCCTCTTCTCGGCCAGCTGAGCTTTTTGTTTCTGCTCACCTCTTCCAATGCCCTTTCAAACAGTCAGCATCCAGAGATCACGGCTGTCACTGACTGTCTCCCAGTTGTCAGTGTCAATGTCTGCCATCTTCATATCTCAATTAAGGGTGTCCTTGTAGTGGAGGTATAGACGCCTGAGAGATCGTGACCCACTGGCCAGTACATTATACAGGAGATCTTTGGGTATACGGCCATCATACATCTGATGAACGTGGCTGAGCCAGAGCAGACATTATTAGCTTAGCAACAAGTGTATCCTAGTGGGTGTATTCTAGTACTTAATTCAATTCTCCTACAAATTTCTTTTTTAAATGAACATGATTTAATGTCCTACAGGCCAGTTATAAATACTATGAAGGACTTCATCTGTCAGGGTTGGCATGTCATCTAAGTCTCCCAAACTGCATTCTCGTGCAGTGAGGCGGGCTGCTTCATCTGTAATGTTTCTGCCCGGTTACGAACTGGGGACCTTTCGCGTGTGAGGTGAACGTGATAACCACTACACTACTGAAACGTTGGCCAAGATTTTGAAAGTGCTACAGCGCCCAGGGTGGGGCTCGAACCCACAGCTCTTTGATTAAGAGTCTCATGCTCTGCCGACTGAGCTAGCCGGGCATGTTAAAAGAAAGCATACACACTTTCAAACAATTCTGACAAACAGGCCTCTCAATAAGAGCGATGTTTGTTGTTATGACCAGGTGAGGAGGATTGAACTGACTCCCCTTTATTCAGCCTCCTGGTTGATCACAACACAGGTTTAAGCTTCTTTTTCATGAGGTTATGCCTTTTCCAAATTGGAATATATTTAACTGTTAATGCAGTGAGCAATAAGGAGCCAAACAAACAAGGTTTCCTTGAGTTGAAAAAAGAGTAAAATGCTAAACCGGAGGAAAAACATAATAAAAATGCAACATCACACACAGAGTTTTCAGAAATAAGGGAAGCCAATAAAGAAAAGTTAAAAGAATATACAGTTAAGTGTCCTTTGTCCTTGATGCGTAGATCTTTAAACATTGCAGCTGATCTGGGTGAGCTGGTTTCATGGAAGCGGTCAGATGTATAAGATGTTGTAATTATTACGAGATCTCAGTTTGCTGGTAGATTTCTAGTAAAGCTGTTTACCAAACTGAGCAATACACTTGTTCCAAAAGAGAGGGAGGAGAGAGAGAGAGAGAGAGAGAGGAGCAGTTCCCAGCTTGTTTCCTCTGCTGAAAGCTTTCTTACAATTTCTATAGTGTCGCAGCTTGGCCTGTTATACTTCACGCAATATGTATTTCCATGGGGTTTTGGGTGGGTCTGTGGCAACCACTGTTTCAATATCCAGCACTTTGCATTTTAATATCTCTTGCTTAGACAGTGACAAGTTTCTATAGATCTTTGATACAAAATTTCCCTCTTTTAACACTCCCGAGAGTGCCTGGTTTGCTTTTTACACCTTCACCTTGGAAAGTGGCCTTGCATTTTTAAGTAGTTTATTCTGTCTCATTTCAAATTGCAAAATTTGTCAGTTGACTGTTGAAAAATCATTTTTTCAATATTAAATGGGGATAGCCTCGTGATATTGTCAACAGGAGTTAAACTCAGAGACATATCAAGAAGAAACCAAACCTAAACAAAGATGGTTAAGTTTCCAGACCTCTTCCAAGAAATATATTATCTAAAGTTAGAAAAGGACAGACTTCAGCTGTAACTGAAAGACCTTGCATTTATTTCGTGCCTTTCATGTTCTCAGAATGTTCCAAAACAGTTCACAGTTAATGAACTTAGTATGAAATATAGTCGCCATTGTGTAGCCAAATACAAAAGTCAATTAGTGTATTTTAAGAATCTACAAACTGAAAAGTGGTAAGTGACCACTTTTTGTATTTTAGTGATGGTGGTTGAGGGATAGATGCTGTCTTAGATACCTGGAAAGGATCTTCTTTGAATGATGCCATGGGATCTTTTACATCTGCCTGAAAGGCAGACAGATTCACCATTTTAATCCAAAAGACAGCACCCCTGATAATGTAGCACTCCCTCAGAACTATACTGAAACATCAGTCTGGATTATGTGTTTGAGTTCCTGGAGTAGAGGTTGACCTTCTGACTTAGATGGGAGAGGGCTACCAATGAATCAAGCTGCGACTGACAGTGTATACAGACACAGAGTTGAACTAGAGACACAAGGGAACAAGTACTTAAACATATGCCAGTAAGGAATGGGAGGTCTTATGGCACAGTGGTAGCGTTCCTATCTCTGAGCCAGAAGCTCCAAGTTCAAGTCCCACCTGAGGACTTGATGCCCACAGAATGTGCTCTCATAATGTAGCCAAATAGGTTGGTTGATTATCAGCCTATAAATCCTTCCAATATGCCTGATGGCAGGCGGTAAGAGCATGAGAGTTCCCTGGTCAGCTAGACTGCAGAGGCAATGGCAAATCACTGCAGTACTTTGCCAAGGATAATCATGGATCAATCCAATGGAATTCTACAGGTTGCCAACACCCCCTTAGGGTGTGGTAGCTGGAGGAGGAGGAAAGGAAGAATGGCACAAGATACAGGGATGTATTTCTTCCATTCATCATATGCCCTTTATGTCGCGGGCTTCCTGTGGGTCAGTTAAGTGTGTACAATCTCTCGTCCACTCTTAAAAGTAACATGCTAAAGGTGGACCTTCAAGTGACCAAATCTAGATGAGAGATCATGGGGTCACTTACCATTCCTGACCATGAGTCTCTCACTGGGGTCCAGAACCATAATTCTGAGATTGCGGAGATAAAGGGTTGAATTTTATCATGTAGACTGAAGTGCTGTTGCCAGGGCTGAAATCAGGCGTGGGACGTGGGGAAGCATATTCCTAGCGTTGGCCAACCAAGATAATGGCCCTCCCCAAGAGCTGTTGGCTCAATCACAGGGCCAGCAACTCAGCAATGCCACTGTTAGCTAAGGTTGCAGCTCCTGGAACAGGGCTCGATAGCCAAGCACCTTAGAGGTGTTAAGTGGGGATGCTGGGCCAAGGCAGGTACGCCCAGAAATCATTGAGAGGTGAGCACAGTCACTGAGAGCAGGCGATGCCATTCCTATTGGAGTGGCCATTGGGGCTCAGGGCCCCTCAACGACCCATAATGTCCCCAAAAAGGAGGTTTCCCCGGACAGTCTTCTCAAGTTGGTAGCAGTGCCCCTCCCCGTCACTGGCAAAATGTCCACAGAGCAGGGCAAAGACCCTTAATTAGACACCTCAATGGCTCAATTGGGCTCCTGATCGGTGGCACACCTGCCAGCTTTCCCTCTTCTGGCAAATAGCATGGTTATTATAATTTGTTCAATGTAAATCCCCGGAGGCAAGCGATTACCTCATTAGCTGAATTTAAGATAATTAGCCCGCCACTTAGTCTGTAGAGGGGACACTCCTCGGTAATGTGCAGCATTGTTTGTGTCTCTCCACAAGTGTATCAAGGATTTGTACTGAGGCCCCAGCGGTAGAGGTTGGCTGCACAGGAACCCTGTCTCCAGTTCTTTGATCTGTGGCATTGTGGCAGGAAGATATTGGGCATGGCACTTCTTCCCCCAAGGCTTTCTTGCCTCATTTTGCTAGCCTCCCCACCTCCCAGTCCATCATCAAGGGGCTAGTAAAATTCCAGCCAGTTACACTATTGTTATCCAGCCTTCCTCACCTCAGAGGAAATGCCGGCCCTTGGGGTGCTAAGACCTGGACTGGGGGAGGCTAAAATTCCACTGGTCTAGTTGTACTATGGATTTGCTAACAATAATTACTTGATATGAAATTAGACTGTGGTCTTCAGTTCTTAGTTTAAGTTACATATTCTATCCCTTTCTTGCCTGCTTCAAGCTTTTGCATTTTGGCTGCTTCATTACTCTAGGTTACAGGGGTTCATGTATCTAGAATGGCTCAATTGATTTAATCAGACGCAACACAGGTGACTAACCTGCAGGCATATCAAGCGGCAACTAACCCTAGGAAGTTAGATCCTGACTGGCGGACTGACAGCAGGACGTGGCCTGTGGTGGTATTTAAAGCACCACATATCTCCAGGCTTGGCTGAATTGTCAGATCTGATCAGTGAAACTGGTCTGGGATAGATCCATAAACCACATCATTTCGCCAGCTCACAACAGGAAAGATGGAAAAAAGCAGTCTTCACATGGAAGGGACACATCTAAGACAACTCTTTTTAAAATTTTTTCCCCAAAAATGAGAAAGATGGCAAAAGAACCACAGATGAGATGATGAGAAATTATTTTACATAGCGAGTTGCTATGATTTGGGATGCAATGCCTGAAAGGACAATGGAAGAAGATTCTATACTAACTTTCAAAAGGAAGTTGGTAAATACTTGAAAACAAAATCACTGGAGCACCCCAGGTGCAGAGTCCTAAGTACAGCAGCTCTTACTGGACTGCTGCACTTAAAACAAGGAGATTGAAGCTGACTGCTGATACTGAAAATGGCTCAAGATGCTCACTTCACTAGAAGAGCCTTAAGGTTGTATTGGAGGAGATGAGGAAAGTGGCTATTAATTGGCGACTTGGATGAAGGGGTATACAATTATATATTCAAATTTGCAGATGATAAAAATTTAGGAGGGACAATAAGGAATGCAGATGGCATTGTGGAAGTAGATCTATCATATTCAGCCAGATCCTTAGGTACATCATTTAGACTATGTGAGGTGGAGTAACTGGGGATCCTGGATAGTGGAACTATTTCCCCCTCCAAAATCAAAGGGACGTAACTGAAAATGAGAGAGGCATGGAACTTGGAGAGAAGTATTCTGCAATGAGACTATTGCCCCACATTCCTAACTGGGAACAAAAAATTCTTTTTCAATAGTAAACCTATGTCCCTAGGAACTGGATGAGGTCATTCAGCCCATTGAGTCTGCCATTCAATTAGATCATGGTTAATCAGGAAAGTGAAAAAGACTAAATCAGGGCTAATGCGAAAACATGGAGAGTGATTAATAAGATTGGTGAACTGCAGGCACAGACTGACAAATTGAATTATGATATCATTGCTATTACAAAGAACTGGCTGAAAGAAGGGCAGGATTGGGTCTTAAATATTCCTGGGTGCAAGGTGTTTAGGAGAGACAGGAAACGAAGAAAAGGGGTGAGAGTGGCAATACTGATTAAAGATGGCATTACAGTACTGGAGAGAGAGGATGTTCTAGAGGGGTCAAGGACAGAATCTCTTTGGGTAGAGGTAAGGCATGGGAAAGGTGCAATAACATTGATTGTTGTAGTTATATAGACCGCCAACTAGTGAAAGGGATGTGGAGAAACAAATTTGCAAAGAAATTACGGAGAGGTGCAAGAGTTAAAGAGTAATCATAATGGGGGATTTCAGTTATCCAAATATACACTGGGATAGGAATAGTACAGAAGAACAAGAGGGGCGAGAGTTCCTGGAATGTGTTCAAGATAATTTTCTACAGCAGTATGTTTCCATTCCAAAGAGAGGACATGTACTTTTGGACCTGGTTCTGGGGAATCAGTTGGCACAAGTGGATCAAATATCAGTGGGAGGGCGTCTAGCGGACAGTGACCATTGTATCATAAGGTTTAGCTTAATAATAGAAAAGGACAGAGAACAATTCAGAACAGGGATAATTAATTGGGGGAAAGCCAAGTTTGATGGGATGAAAATGCATCTGAGTCAAGTGAATTGGAATCAAATGTTGGCAGTAAAGACAGTGGCTGAACAATGGGTCACCTTCAAAGAAAAAGTATTGCAGGTAATGCCAAGGTATATTCCCTTGAAAGAAAAAGGTAGGACGTATAAATCCAGAGCACCCTGGATGATGAGGGAAATAGATTTAAAAATGAAAAGGAAGATGGGCTTATACGACAGATGTCAGGTAGAAAATATAATGGAGAATCAGGCTGAATATAGAAGGACCAGAGGGGTAGTGAAGAAGCTAATAAGGAAAGCAAGGAGAGAGAGCATGAAAAGAGGATGGCAGTGAACATAATAGGGAATCCCAAGGTCTTCCATAAGCATGTAAATAACAAAAGGGTGGTAAAAGAAAGACTAGGACCAATTAGAGAGAAAACAGGGGACTTGCATGTGGAGGCTCTAGAAATAGCGGAGGTGTTGACTGAGTACTTTATATCTGTCCTTACAAAGGAAGAACTTGCTAGCCAGGCTGAGGTCAGAGAGGAGGTAACTGGTACACTATAAGAACTTACAATCGAGAGGAAGGAGGTGCTGGAAAGGCTATCTTTACTTAAAATAGTTAAGGTACCAGGACCAGATGAGATGCATCCAAGGGTACTGAGGGGAATGAGAGTGGAAATTGCACAGGCAATAGTGATAATCTTCCAGTCTTCCTTAGACATAGGGGAGGTGCCAGAGGACTGAAGAACTGCAAATGTTTCACCCTTGTTCAAAAAGGAGTGCAAGGATAAAGCTGGCAGCTATAGGCCAGTCAGATTGACCTCAGTGGTAGGGAAACTTCTGGAAACTATAGTACGGAATAAAATCAATAATCACTTAGACAAGTGCAGAATAATTAAGGAAAGCCAGCATGGGTTCATCAAGGGAAAATCATGTTTAACTAAGTTGCTGGAGCTTTTTGAGGAGGTAACAGAGTGTTGATAAAGGAAACACTGTTGATGTTGTGTATATGAATTTTCAAAAGGCATGTGATATACGGCCACACAACAGACTTGTGAGCAAAATTTTAGGTCATGGGATAACAGAGAAAGTAGGCACTAGGATAAGAAATTGGCTGAGTGACAGGAAACAGAGTAGTGATAAATGGTTGTTTTACAGATTGGAGGAAAGTTTGTAGTGGAGTTCCTCAGGGGTCACTGTTGGGGGCCCTTGCTCTTCCTGATATATATTAATGATTGTGGTGTGCAGGGCATGATTTAAAAATTTGCAATGATACAAAGATTGGAAACGTTGTTAACTGTGATGGGGATAGTTTTGAACTTCAAAAGGACATAGACATGTTGGTGGATTGGGCAGACAAGGGCAGATGAAGTTCAATGCAGAGAAGTGTGAGGTGATTCATTTTGGCAGGAAATATATGGTGAGACAGTATAAGATGAAGGGAGAGTCTCTAAAGGAGGTGCAAGAACAGAGAGACCTTGGTGTATACGTATACAGGTTATTGAAGATGGCAGGGCATGTTGAGAGAGCAGTTAATAAAGCATATAATATCTTAGGCATTATTAATAGGAGCATTGAGTACAAGGGTAAGGAGGTCATGCTGAACTTGTATAAGACACTAGTTAGGCTTCATTTGGAGTACTGAGTCCAGTCTGGGCGCCATACTTGAGGAAGGATGTGAAGGCTTTGGAGACAGTACAGAGGAGATTCACAAGAATGATTCCAGGGATAAAGAACTGTAGCTATGAGGATAGATTGGAGAGGTTGGGGCTGGTTTCCTTGGAGAAAATAAGGCTGAGAGGAGACTTGATAGAGGTATTCGAGATCCTCAGGGGTATGGACAGGATAAGTAGTGAGTAACTGTTCCCACTCAAGAATTAAAGGACGCAGATTTAAAATAATTGGCAAAAGGAGTAAATGTGGTGTGAGGAAATTTTTTTTCACCCAGAGGGTGGTTGGAGTCTGGAACAAACTTCCTGAAAGGATGGTGGAGGCAGGTTCAATTGAGGTATTCAAAAAGGACTTGGATTGCTACCTGAAAGGACAGAATGTGCAGGGTTACGGGGATAAGGCAGGGGAATGGGACTAAATGGAATGCTCTTTCAGAGAGCCAGTGCAGACTCAGTGGGCCAAATGGCATCCTTCACTCTGCACTGTAAAGATACTGTGATACTGTGAACTCTATTTACTCACCTTAACTCCTTAATAAGGTTATTCCTCAATAACCTTACCCGACAAAAAATTATCAATCTGTTTTCAAAATTTCAACTGACCCCAGCATTCACAACATTTAGTTGGACAGTGTTCCAGATTTCCACTATCATTTGTGTGAAAAAAAATTCTGATTTAATTCCTAATAGGCCTAGCTTTAACTTTAAGATTGTTCCATGCTGTTCTGGATTCCACCATCAGAGCAAATAGGGTAGGTATTTGTACCTACCCTATTGAATTATTTTATCATTTTAAATGCTCCAAATAGATCACAACCCAACCATTTAAACTCAAGGAATATAAGCCACGATATTTGCAACCCATCCTCATAATTTAAGCCCATTATTATTCCGGTGAATTTACACAATACTCTCTCCAAGGCTAACATATCCTTCTTGAGCCTTGGTGCCCAAATTGAACGCAGTGTTCCAAAAGTGGCCTCAGCGATGTTCCACTTCTTTGGATTCCAGCTCTCTATAGCTAAAGACCAGCATTTCAATCAGCCATTTTGATTGCTTTTTGTATCTGTGCATAGTTTTTAATGACTCATGGGGTGTGATTTCAAAGGCATTTATGACCATCCCTAGTTGCCCTCGGGAAGTGAACGTTGACTCCCAAATGTTTTTGTTCCTCTATAGTTCCTGGTTTCTCACCATTTAGAATATACTCTGATTGAGAGCTCCAGAGGATATGAGTCTGAGGAAGATGTGAGGGTGTGTGTGAGAGTTGGTGTTATTGACCCTTGAGGTGTGAGATTCCTCCGGTTGTGTGATGGGTTTGTGAGTGTGAGAGTTGAGAGTGATAAGAAGAATGACTACTCATCCTGTAGCAGCACTGGATGGCTGTCCTCTTTTGCAGGGCACTGGCGCTGACCACCGCCTCTCGTGCTGGATTGGTGATGCAGCTGCCCATGCTGCAGCCAGGGCGGGTGTAGAGGCCATCATGGAGGGCCTCCACAGCATTCAAAAGGTGCTTGAGGAACGCATCGCTAAACCTAGGGGCTGCAGTCTTCTTGCCTTGCGGGGTCATATCTTCCGTGCAGCAGTTGTGGGCTCGAAGCACTGAGAGGTGTGCGCGCGGCTGGACTTTAAATATGGAGCCCAGTGTGATGAAGCAGTGAGGTGATGGTGTGGTGGGCAAATGTGAGCCTGCCCGCCATGGAAACGGCATGTTTCCTGCAAATGCATAATTAATGCAGCAGGTTTGGGATGACACGACGTGAAAAGCCACCATTGCGGTTGGAAGGTCATTTTACCCACCCATTACTGCATTTAGTACAAATCTGTGACTGCCCATAGTGTGAACTCATTTGCCATAGTTTTCACTTATCTGTACTTCCATTTGCAACTTCACGCTCCCAGCCTCATTGTTTACTGCCCTTCGTAACTTAAATCTGCAAAGCTGGAAAAACAACTCATTTTTTTCAGCCAAGCCGCTTATGAATATGGCGAAAAGTTAAGGCCCAAGAACAATTTTGCAAATTTGCAAGTCTAACAGTGTGAGACAAATTGACCAAGGTGAGTAGGTTGGAGAGTAGCCTGAATTTAGTTGAGTTCAAATCCCGAGAGTCATTCTGATTTTGTATAGTGCCCTGGCCAAGTTGTATCATGAATATTGTGTATTGTTATATCTTCTTGATATAAGAGATTCATTTAGAAGCAGTGCAGAAGAGAACATGTTTGATTGTAAGCGTCACAGGGGGGACTTGATAAGCAAGGGCTTTTCACCATAAAATGAAATGTCTTGTAAAGGACTTTGCAGTGGTCTTCAAGACTCTACAAGAGAAAAAGTAAACCTGAAACAAGATTTTCACATACACCAGCACTGAAGAATAACGGGACTCAGGTTCAAGGACATGAATTTGGGCAGGTGCAGGAAGTACTTCATTACACAGAGAACAATACACCACAGGAATGGGTTGGCAAGCACAGTGGTTCAGGTCAGGGTACTAGGTTCATATGAGAAACACAATGCTATAATGGGAATGCCAGAGTTGGCATTCTGCAACGATGCCATAAAATTAGCTGAAAGGTGTCCTTCATCGGAACCGAACATGCAAAGTGTTTTCCTGAACTCCTTCCTATATTTCTTTCCAGCTTCAAATGTCCTTTTGAACATGCCTTCAGTAACTCTTCTCCCAGCTTCTACTTGAAGTCTAACTACCTTTGCAAAGCAGCATGCAATAGTTTGCTATGTTAAAGATGCTATACCAGTAGATTATCTTCCAGAAGCAGAGTAGAATCAGTTAACAGTATTAAACTAAGCTTTTGTATGTTGTTCAGTTCGTTATCTGATGTTGTTCAAATTTCCGCAGGGATCGTTCCCTCCGGGACACCCAGGTCCACTCCTCCATCACCCCCTACACCTCAACCCCCTCCCACGGCATCTTCCCATGCAACCGCAGAAGGTGCAACGCCTGCCCCTTTATTTCCCCTCTCCTCACCGTCCAAGAGCCCAAACACTTCTTTCAAGTGAAACAGCACTTCACTTGCACTTCCTTCAATTTAGTCTACTGCATTCGCTGCTCCCAATGTGGTTTCCTCTACATTGGAGAGACCAAACGCAGACTGGGTGATCGCTTTGCAGAACACCTTCAGTCTGTCCGCAAGCATGACCCAGACCTCCCTGTCGCTTGCCATTTCAACACTCCACCCTGCTCTCATGCCCATATGTCCGTCCTTGGCCTGCTGCAATGCTCCAGCGAAGCTCAACGCAAACTGGAGGAACAGCACCTCATCTTCCAACTGGCACTTTACAGCCTTCCAGACTGAATATTGAGTTCAACAATTTTAGATCATGAACTCTCTCCTCCATCCCCACCTCCTAGCCGATCCCCTTTTTTCCAATAATTTATATAGATTTTTCTTTTCCCACCTATTTCCGTTATTTTTAAATGTATTTCCATCCATTGTTTTATCTCTTCCTTTTAGCCTATTTCGATCCCTTCCCCCAACCCCACCCCTACTAGGGCTATCTGTACCTTGCTCGTCCTGCTTTCTACCCTTAATGTCACCTATTAGCACATTCCTTAGATAATATCACCACCGTCAACGCCTCTTTGTCCTTTGTCCATGACATCTTTTGGCAATCTCCACCTATCACTGGCCCTCTATCCAGGTCTACCTGTCCCACCGCCCCCTCTTAAACCAGCTTATATTTCACCTCTTCTCTATTTTTCCTTAGTTCTGTTGAAGAGTCATACGGACTCGAAACGTTAACTGTGCTCCTCTCCGCAGAAGCTGTCAGACCTGCTGAGTGTTTCCAGGTATTTTTATTTTTGTTTTTGTTCAAATGCTTGTTGATCCATGATAAATGTATAGTAAAACTATTGTGTTATTATGATGCAACTGGCAGCAATCAACATCACTGCCCCCAGCTCGGTGAATTGCTGACCTCGTGCCACTGCCACTCAATACTACTGCAATCCTGTTTGACAAGAATTGCCGCTCAGCTTTATCAGACTTCCTCTGATCTTCAGCATTAACAAAATAAACATTTTAATAATTGACTTGTCTGTCTCTGTAGCTCAGTGAGCCAACTTGTTTGGCTGTTAACCAAAAGGTTGGTGGCTAGAACTCACCCTGGGACACAACTGATCAAAAAGCCTGCTATTTATGTAAGTCACTTAGATAAAAGAACAGAAGACTGTATACCCAAGTTTCCTGACAACACTAAATTAGGTGGCACAATAAGTATTGTAGACAGGAGCACAAAGTTGCAAAAGGACATTGATCAATTAGGTGTGGCCAAAACTGTAGCATATGGAATTTAATGTTTAGGAAGTGTGACATCATTCACTTGGGACTCAAGGAAGATAAGTTAAGAGTATTTTCTCAATCGTGAGAAAATAGGGACTGTAGAGGAGCAGGGAGATGTACAGAAATCACCAAAAGCTAGTGCACAGGTTAAAAAAGGTTAATGGGATGTCAATCTTTATTTCAATGAGGCTGGAATACAAAGGGGTGGAAGTTATGCTATGTTTGTATAAAGCTCTGGTTAGACTGCATTTCAAATGCCACGTATTGTTCTGGCACTGTACCTCAAAAAGAGTACACTAGCCTTTGAGGGGTGTAGCATAGATGCAGCAGAAGGGCTCAATTCGGGGGACAGGTTGCATAGCCTAGGCTTGTATTCCCTTGGATATTGGAATCTTGCTCTACTCAAACATCAGTAGCGCAGTTTCAATCAGTGGGTGGGAATCTGAAGGCTTTCAGATTAAATCTGAATCCTCTCTCCTGTCTTGTTCGTGTGTTGCATCAAACTCTTTGTCAAGTTCCTCAGTAAGGCTGCGGATATAAGGTGGTTGACAATCTTAAGCTGTAGAGGCACTCAGGTTGAACCTCCTACACATATACGATACGCCGTCTTCTGCTTGGATCCGCTGTTGGTGCGCAGGCTAATGGTCTCGGGAGCCAAGTAAATCACAGCAAGAGTAAGATCATGTCCTTTGGGAGTTGGACCAACCGACCCTTTGTCTCCTTCATGGTCAGGCCAGACCTGAAGGAACTGGGGATATGGTTCAGAGGGGCTGGGATGTGCACCAATAACTAGAAAGAGCACGTAGCCAAGATGAGGTAGAAACTCGGCATGTGGGAGTGACGCTTCCTCTCCATTGTGGTTAAGAACCTGGTCATCATGTACGAGGTGCTCTTGGTGTCGCTCTACGTAATACAGGTCTAGCCCATACCCATTCCTGTACCGTGGCAGTCACACATGCCATCTTCCGCTTTGTCAGGAGATCGAAAATAGACCATGTCCAGAGGGGCATGATATACAAGCCTCTAGATAAAGGGGACAAAAACATAACCAACGTTGCCCTCATCCTGATAGACAGCTTTGTGTACAGCTGCATTACACTGTGCATAGACCCTCAGTATGCAAACACCAAGGACAGAATTTTACAGCCCTGTTTCGGTGGGGATGGGGCTGTTATAAATCCCATTGACGACAACGGGAACGTAAAATCCCGCTGTCGTAAAATTCTGTCCCAAGTATCGCTACAGGCAGAGGTTCTAACAGCCCCCGATGTTGCGAAGGATGGGTCTGGCCACATTGCCGTGGGATGCTTTGCTCAGTTGGACCGTGTCATACCACCTGTCCCTTGTGGAAAAGATTGTTCAAAAATCTCAGTTGATCACATTAGGCAGTGGTTTGTAAGTAATGTCTTTGAGGCCCTCCAGTAAAGAAAATGGTGGATCCTGTTGGATGGTTCCTCGAGCATACTGTCAAAATCATTTGGTACAATGCCTCATTGCCAGAACTTTGAAACAAGCGCCAAGATGTAATTTGGCTGGTGGTGAGAAAGGCCCTCCCTGTCAGATCCTTTCTGCACTCCCCAAATTTTACTCTCTGCACACATTTTCCTCAAGGGGGCTGTGGCGTGAAAGCGACCATCGTCCACCACCTTCTGGAATATGCCTTTGCAGAGAAGGTCTGGAGAAAGGTGCCGTGCTTTTCTGTGAAGGCTCATCTCCAGCAGCTCTGTGACGCAGGGTTTTGTGCACTACGGGCTGTTCCCAGGGACGCTAACTGAGATAAACTGCTGCTGGAAGACCATCAACTTGGTGAAAGATGTTCTTTGGTCTGCCCAAAACGTGCTGATCTTCCAGTGCAACGAGTTGTCGTTGACTGAGTGTTGCAGACTAGCACATTACAAAGTCCAGGGCTATGTGCTGAAGGTTGCACTAAAACTTGGGCAGCTGCTGCAAAGGCACAATGAAGAAAGGCCACTGTCAGTAGTGATGAGATGGTAGAGGTAATGGACTGGTGGAAATTGGTAGGCAGGATATACTAGAAAAACTGGCTATGCTTAGAGTGGATAAATTGCCTGGTCTGGATGGCTTGCATCCCAGGTTGCTAAAGGAAGTGGGAATGAAGAGAGAGAGGAAGGCTGTGCCATAATCTTCCAATCTTCTCTTGATATGGGGGAGGTGCTAGAGGGTGGGAAAGTGGCAAATGTGACACTCTTAATCAAGAAAAGACATATGGACATTCTTAGTAACTACAGACTGGTCAGTCTAACATCAATTGGTTGGTAAGCTTTTTAGAAACAATAATCAGGGAAAAACTGAAAGGCACTTAGAGAGATTTGAGTTAATTAAGGAGAGCCAGGTAATGTTTGACTAATCTAACTGAATTTTTTTAACAAAGTAACAGAGAAAGTTAATAAAGGGAATGCAGAAGATGTTGTCCATATGGATTGCAAGAAAGGATTTGACAAAGTGTCACATAAAAGACTGGTTAACAAAATTGAGGGCTCATGAAATAGAGAGGTCAGTAAAAAAAATGATTTACGGACAGAAAACAGTAAGTCATGGTAAATGGCTGTTTATCCGACTGGAGGATGGTGGATAGTGGTGATCCCTAAGGGTAAGTGCCAGGACCACTGCTTTTCTGATATACTATAAATGACTTGGATATTGGGTCACAGAGTAAAATTTCAAAATTTGCTGATGATACTAAAACTTGGAGGTATGTTACTGTTCATAAACAGTTAGAATGATACCAATTGACTGCAACAGGACATGGACAGACTCGCATAATGGGCAGCCAAGTGCAGAGGGAATTTAATAGAGAATGGTGAGGTGATGCATTTTAGCAGAAGGGATAGGGAGAGGCAATATATGCTTAATGTCATAGTTCTAAAACGTGTGCAGGGACAGAAGCATTTGGGGGTTCATGTGCATAGATTTTTGAAAGTGACAGGAAACGTTGAAACAGTAGTTACCAAAACATATGGCAATCTTGGGCTTTATCAACAAAGGTATCGAGTAGAAAAGCAGATATTGCTTATATAAAGATATGGTTCAGGCCACAACTACAGTAGTGTGTTTAATTCTGGTCACCATACCTTAGGAAGGATGTCTTTGAGAGGGTGCAGAAGCTGGGGCTGTTCTTCTTGGGGCAAAGGAGGTTATGGGGAGATCTGATTGTGGTGCACAAAATTATAATAGGTTTAGAGAAGATAGACAAAGAAAAGCTGTTCCCATTAGCTGATGGTGCAAGGATTCGGTGACACAGATTTAAGATTTTGGGCAAGAGGTACAGGGACAATGGGAGGAATGCAGCAATTGTTAACTGCCTGCAACTTGCTGTCTACAAGGGTGGTGGAAATAGAGCTGATGGAAGGAAATTGGAGAGGCACTTGAGGGAAATAAACTTGCAGGTCTCTGGCGATAAAGTAGGGAATAGAGCTGATTGGATTGCTCAAGAGAGCTGTCAAGCTCATGAACTTGATAGGTTGAATGGCATCCTCTGCCTTAATGATTCAATGATTCATCAATGAGCGTTTATTTCATTTTATGGTCATTAGCTCCCACATGATATGGGGTTTTGTCATTGCGCTTATTGCTCTGTTTTAATTTCTCTCTTTCGCATCCCTCATTTCCCATTCTGTTAATTAGAAATTTGCTTAAGAATTGTTCGCAATACAGGTACAATTCAAGTAGAGAATGGTTTCTATAATAAATTTCACTCAATACTGTTACACTGTCTATATAATTACGCTACATCCAGCATGTACAATTGTGCATGAGTAATGCACATTACATTTGTACCCTTGTATCTGATTTCACAGAATCTCAGAATATTTACAGGGCAAAAGGAAGCCATTCAGCCTATCATGTCTGCACCAGCTCTCCGAATGAGCAATTTACTTAGTGCCATTCTCCCCATAACCCTGCACAGTCTTCCTTTTCAAATAACAGTCTAGTCCTCTTTTGAATCCCTTGATTGAACCTGCCTCCACAAGTCTCAGACAGTGCATCTCACACCTTAACCACTCACTGCACAAAACCTTTTTCTGATGACACTTTTGCTTCTTTTGCAAATTACTTTAACTCAGTGCCCAATCGTTCTTGATCCTTTCACGAGTGGGGACAGTTTCTCCCTATCTATTCTATCCAGACCCCTCATGATTTTGAATACCTCTATCAAATTTCCTCTCAGCCTTCTCTTCTCCAGGAAAATAGTCCTATCTCCTCCAATCAATCTACACAACTGAAATTCCTCATCCCTGGATCCATTCTCATAAATCCTTTCTGCGCTCTCTCCAAAGCCTTCACATCCTTCCTAAAGTGCAGCGCCCAGAACTGGAAAATTCCAGCTGAGGCCGAACTAGTATCTGATACAAGTTCAACATAAGCTCCTTACGCTTGTATTCTATACCCCTATTAATAAAGCCCAGGATACTATATGCTTTTTTAACCACTCTCTCAACCTGTCCTACTGCTTTCAATGATCTATGCACATATACACCCAGGTCCCTCTGCTCCTGCACCCCCTTTGGAATTGAACCCTTCATTTTATATTGTCTCTCCATGTTCTTCCTACCAAAATGAATCACTTCACATTTCTCCATATTGAACTTCATCTGGCACCTGGCCGGCTGTTCCAGCAAATTGTCTATGCCCTTCTGAAGTTCTGCACTATCATCCTCACAGTTGACAATGCTTTTAAGTCTCATACCGTCTGCAAATTTTGAATTTGCGCCCTGTACACCAAGGTCTGGGTCATTAATATATCAGGAAGGGCAAGGGTTCCAACACTGACCCCTGCAGAACTCCACGACAAATGTTTCTCCAGCCCAAAAAACATGTATTAAGCACCACTCTCTGTTTCCTGTCACTCAGCCAATTTCATATCCATGTTGCTGCTCCCTTTTATTCCATGAGCTATAACTTTGCCCACCAGCCTGCTGTGCGGTCCGGATATGCCTTTTGGAAGTCCATGCGCAGCACATCAAAAGCATTGCCCTCATCAATCTTCGCTGTCACCTCTTCAAAACACTCAAGTTAGATAAACACAATGTTCCCTTAAGAAATCCATGCTAGCTTTCCTTAATTAACCTGCATTTGGCTATTAATTTTGTCCCTAATTATTGCTTTCCCCACCACCAAAGTTGAACTGGCTGACCTGTAGTTGCTGGACTTATCTTTACAAACTTTCTTGAACAAGGGTGCAACGTTTGCAATTCTCTAGGCGTCTGCACCACCCCTGGGCCTAAGGAAGACTGGGAAATTATGGCCAGCGCCTCCGCGATTTCCATTCTCACTTCCCTCAGTGTGCTTGGATGCATCTAATCCAGCGCCTATCAATTTTAAATAGAGATAGCCTATCCAATTCCTCCTCCTTATCAATTTTAAACCCTTCTAGTGTCTGAATTACCTCCTTTCTCACCATGACCTGGGTAGCATCTTCTTCCTTGGTAGACAGATGCAAAATGTAACACAGCTCCAACAACACTCAAGAAGCTCGACACCATCTAAGACAAAGCAACCTGCTTGATTGGCACCCTGCCCACATACATTCACCCCCTCCACCACTGACAAATAGTGGCAACAGTGTGCTGCGCTGCAGGAACTCACCAAGACTCCTCAGACAGCACCATCCAAACCCACCACTGCTACCATCTAGAAAGACAAGAGTAGCCGATACATGGGAACACAACCACCTGCAAGTTCCCCTCCAAGCCGCAAACCATCCTGACTTAGAAATATCTGTCGGTTCCTTTACTGTCGCTGGGTCAAAATCCTGGAACTCTCTCCCTAACAGCACTGTGGTTGTACCTACACCACATGGACTGCAGCGGTTCAAGAAGGCAGCTCACCATCACCTTCTCAAGGGCAATTAGGGATGGGTAATAAATGCTGGCCTAGCCAGCGAAGTCCACATCCCATGAATGAATATAAAAAAAAATTCATTTACTACCTCAGCAATGCCCTCTGCCTCAATGTGTAAATCCCCTTTGTGGCCCCTAATTGGTCCTACTCCTCCTTTTATCACCCTTTTACTATTTATATGCCTATAGAGGACTTTGGGATTCTCTTTTATGCTCGTTGCCAAGGGGCATACATTGGCATGGAGGGCATGAAAAGACATAGGGGTTGCGTGGGGGGGGTGCATTGCTTGGCTTTAACGGATTCCCTCATGCAGACTATGGCTCATAACACCTCCAAGGTGCTGTGAATCACAACTTTTTGAAAACCTGACCCAACTCCATGAAAGTTGCAGAGGGCTAGGATGTGCCTATCCTGCAATGAGGCTGGCCAGGTTGGGAGTGCAGGGTTCTGGCTTGTGACCCGAACCAGACCACACCCTTAAAAGGCACTTTTAAAAATCAGAAACCTTAGAAATGGGGTCAGGAATCCTGAAATCAGGTTCTGGACACCATTTTTAAAGGTGCATGGAGTCTCCCCAACTCTGTGAAATTCCAGCCCAACATCACGTTATGCGTCTCAGTGTCATACTTTATTTTATAATACTCCTTTCATAATATAAGTGCCTTGGGAGGTTTCATTATGTTGAAGGTGATGTACAAGTTGTTGGTGTATATTTTCTGACTCAAAGGAAATCAGCTAGTTCTAAAAAATGATTGCTAATCATTTTTAAAATTCATTTACGGGATGTGGGCGTCACTGGCTGGGCCCAGCATTTATAGCCCACCCCTAATTGCCCTTGAGAAGGTGGTGGTGAGCTGCCTTCTTGAATCGCTGCAGTCCTTGTGGTGTAGGTACACCCACAGTGCTGTTAGGAAGGGAGTTCCAGCATTTTGAGCCACTGACAGTGAAGGAACGGCGATATATTTCCATGTCAGGATGGTAGGTGGCTTGGAGGGGAACTTCCAGGTGGTGGTGTTTCCATATATCTGCTGCCCTTGTCCTTCTAGATGGTAGAGGTCGTGGCTTTTGAATGTGCTGCCTAAGGAGCCTTGGTGAGTTTCTGCAGTGCATCTTGTAGATGGTACACACTGCTGCCATTGTTAGTCGGTGGTGGAGGGAGTGAATATATGTGGGCAGTGTCAAGCTCTACCATTACCACCAAGTCAGGGGATAAACCCTGGTTCAATGAAGGGTGCAGGAGGGCATGCCAGGAGAAGCACCAGGCATACCTAAAAATGAGGTGTCAGTCTGGTGAAGTTACAACACAGGACTACTTGCGTGCCAAACAGCATAAGCAGCAAATGATAGACAGAGATAAGTGATTCCACAACCAATGGATCAGATCCAAGCTCTGCAGTCCTGCCACATCCAATTGTGAATGGTGGTAGGCAATTAAACAACTCACTGGTGGAGACGGCTCCACAAATATCCCCACTCTCAATGATGAGGGAACCCAGCACATCAGTGCAAATGATAAGGCTGAAGCATTCGCAACAATCTTCAGCCATAAGTGCCAAGTGGATGATCCATCTCAGGCTCCTCGAGAGGTTCCCAGCATCACAGATGCCAGTCTTCAGCTAATACATAATCTATTCAAGTAGTATTAACACCTAAAACAGCCTAAGTTTTTAACAAGGAAATGTTCAGGACAGCAATGAGGATAAAGAGATTTTGGTGAAACCCATTACCATACAGGTTGGCCGAGACCTAAACAGAAACAGGAGTCAATTTCAGCATGTGTAAATATACAGCACAATCTATTACTCACCTGTGATGACTGACAGAAACAGAAAGTGATTCTACTGGCGTTCTTCTGTACAAAATGCATATTGAGTGTCTCCCTCAAGACACCAAAGATTCAAACATCAATGTATTGGAGTAGAACTGCAATTTGACTGCTTATATTAAATGCATAATTTGGCAATCTAAAATAAAATGTAAAATACTGACACAATACAATGGTCATAAGGCAGCAGAATGTAACATCAACTCCTGCGCAGCAGATTCCTGTTGTCAGGCATGTCCACACCACACAATAGCCATGCACGTCCAGAATGGGAGGGAGCACAGAATCTCTGGGCAACTTACATTAGGCTGCTCTTATACCTGGGATGAAATGTGTCTTAGCAGCTTTTCTAGCAGCAGAGCTTTTGGGACTGTCCTCCCAGCTTGGCAATAGAGAGCAACATGGAGAGACCAAAGGCATTTTTGATAAACAAATTAATGGCACAGGGAAAGAAAATAAAATGATTTATAATATTTGATTTACTGTAATTTGTGCCTTAAACTATACTTCATTTGACAATTCCGATATTTCCTAATTACTGTGATAATGATTTATCTGGAAAATCAACAATAAAATCCATATTAACTTTCATAATCATGGCATCCAAAGTTCCAAAAAAAGGAAAAATAAAAACAATAATGATCTTTTATGATTTTTTTGACACTGGTAACTTCAAGAATTTTCCATCATTTCCAAACCCAATATAAAAGCAAGTGAACAGGACACCAAGTAGAGCGCATACCTCTGCCATGCTGTATAACTCAATATTATTACAATTATGCAGCTCTTCCTTAAGGTTTCACCCTGCCTGGTTGATGCTCTGTAACTACAAAGCTGAAAAATAAATATCTTTATTAAGAGCTTCCATCTCATCGAGGAGGCTTCAGGTTAATCTACATCCAACAACCTGCCCTGAAAACTCTGCTCACATTTTGACAGCTATGACAAATTGCACCATAGCAGCTGAGACAATCCACAAAATTCTAAAACAATCAACAACATTCTAACTAGAACAACCCAAAACATTCTAAAAAAGAGGTCCATTTGCCCCATCTCCCAATGTTAAAAGATACTTTAAAAAAATTCCAGGATCTAGATCTTTGCCAAAAACTAATCAGCTCTTCCTTGGGCCATATCTTATTGGTGTACCAAGTTTAGTTGAAATGTGTCCATTAGTTTAAGACAAATGCACTAACAGGGTCAAAAACATTACCTCCGCCCACCTTTAGTGGTGGAGGTAACAAGTGCAGCCCACAGACAACCACTGAAGTGTTGAATTAGTCCATGAGAAAGAAAATGAAGGTGGTAGCATTGAGCTCAATATGGCCCCAGCAACCACTGGTGTAGAGATGGAACCTGGATTTTGAGAATAAAGAGAAGCTGACAATTTTTCTCTTCTTTATTTGATATGTTCTCCACATACTGACGATGTACCAAAATGCACAATCAAGGAAGAATGTGGAGCCTCTTTATAAAGGGGCTTGCATACTCTCTCCTGCAACACAGTACTGGCTGGTATCTAAAGAGACTAATGCAAGGTAAAGGGAGAGCTCTGTTAGCTGCATTATTCATGCCACTGATTGGTTTCATTGTGAAGAGGCATTTTTCATTATAATGGCTTTTTCATTTCATATTTCAACCTTTCTTTAAGGGGGACCTTCATAGAATCTGATAACACAGAAGGATGCCATTTAGCCCATTGTGTCTGTGCTTTGAAAGAGTTCACAATTGGTCCCACTCTCCTGTTCTTCACCATAGCTCTACATTTCTGTTTCCATTTTCAAGTATATGTAATTCCCTTTTGAAAGTTACAATTGAATTTACTTTCACCAGCCTTTCAGGCAATGCTTTCCCTTCTACACTACTTAGGCTGGGACTTCAGCCAGATTTATTGATATAATGAGAGAATAGTAAATATTCTAGGATGTTCTATAGAATATGTAAACCCACTAGCTACTTTTACTCACCATCCTCAAAAGTGCTAGTTGGTGATGACTTAATTAGACTGAAAAGGCTTCCCGCATCTAGAGATAATGAGGTAGATGAAGCACACGTTTATCTCTGTTTCCTAGCTTTTTTTTTCCTGGAACAGTTCACAAGCTTAAAGCCAGAGGGTCACTCCATATCAAGCATGGCTGACCAAAAGACTCTCCTGCTCTTACTGCTGCCACAGGCATGCTGGAAGGGTTTGCAGGTCTGGGAGCGTTGCAAACTCACCTTCCATGGCCATCAAGTCATGGAGTGGGACTTGATCATAAGATAATAATAATAATGAATAATAATAATGAGGTTATCTTCTTGAAACATATAAGATCCTGAGGGGTTTGTTAGATTGGATGATGAAAGGATGTTTCCCCTTGTGGGGAGGCTAGAACTAGGGGGCTCCCATTTAAGACGGAGATGAGGAAAATCTTTTTCAGTCAGAGGGTCATGAGTCTGTGGAACTCTGTCCCAGAAAGTGGTGGGGGCAGGGTCATTGAATATTTTTTAAGACAGGGGTAAATAGATTCTTGACTTTATAAGGGAATCAAAGGGAGTGGGGTTAGGACAGCAGAACTGAGACCACAATCAGATCAACCATGATCTTATTGAACGCTGGAGCAGGCTTGAGGGGTTGAGTGGACGATGCCTGCTTCTAATTTGTATGTTCGAACCTGGAGCTTCTGGCTCAGAGGCAGGGGTGCCCACTGCAACACAAGACCTTCTAGCTGGTGGTGGAATGGTAGAATTTCTCAGCACTAATGGCAGTGATCAAGTGGTAGCTTATTTTAGTGTAAAAATAATGAACATAAAAAATCTACAGCAAAAAGATATTGTGAAGCCAAGCTGAATCCCTTGGTGGGGTGGGGGGTGGGGGGGGGGGGGGTGGGTGGGGAGTGTGTGTGTGTGTGTGTGTGTGTGTGTGAAAGGTAAACCAGCATTTTGGGCTTGCTAATCATGAGGACAATGGCATCACATCAGAACAAGTTGACACTTTCCTCAGTCTCTACCCCAATTTATGGCCCATCTATGGTCAAACCTATTGGTCTGGGGAAAAAAATCATCCTGGTCACGATGAGGTTAGGTCCTTACTTACCAAAACCAGTGGATCGATTTGCCAGGCTGGTATAAGAAGGTCCTCCTGGAGAAGATGTAGACACAGGGCTGGAGAGGGGACTGAAAGTAGATGGATCCGCTGGGAATGTATGACTGGATCCCATGGCGAAAGATGGCGATTGAGCCTTACCGGATTGAGATGCAACTTGCTGAAAGAGATAACGATATTTTATAATGTGCGATTGCTTGAAGTCCAAATAGAAGTAATTCAAATAAAGCCCTCAATATGCAAATGTACCAAGTTTTAGTAGAATGCTGCTTTGAAAGCTTATTAAAGCGGAAAATGTCATACCAACAGGATGAAAAATGCTAACTAAACATATTAGAGTGAGGTTCATTAAGATGTAAAGAACACGCAAATATCGCTGGGGATTGAATCCCAACATTCGAACTGAATTCCCATGTTCTAACTTTAAAATAAAAAGTTTCAACATTCAAAATGAGCGTGAACAAGGCTGCTAATATTAGCACACAAGAATTTCAATCCCATACTTGTAACAGGCCACACTTTTCATAAACGTAGCATCAGTTTTGTGGCGCTAACCATTTTAAGTCATTTTACTTTACTAATAGAGAATCAGTGAGTGTCACTGTTCCAGGTCTGTGTTCCATCTAGCCATCAGAGACACTCAGAATTGTCTTTTTTGCCCCATATTTTCTTAGCCTACTATTTACTGCTATTTACGAATAAATCATTAATTTCCCAGTTCCTTTTGACTATAAGCATGCTCAGGTCTCACCTTTTGTTCTATATTTTCTCTCCCTAGCTCACAGGTGCTGAATTAAGAACATAAGAAAGAGGAGCAGCAGTATGTCATTAGGCTCCTTGAGCTTGCTCCCCCATTAAATAAGATCATGGCTGATCTGATCATGGCCTTAACTCCATTTTCCTGCCGGCCTCCTATAACCCTCGACTCCCTTGTAGATCAAAATCCATCCAACAGCCTTGAATAAATTCAATGACCCAGCCTCCACTGCTCTTTGAAAGGGTAAAGAATTCCGAAGATTAATGACCCTCGTGAATGAATACCTCATCTTCATCTTAAACGGGGGACCCCTTATTTTGAAGCTGTGTCCCCAAGTCTTAGGTTCCCCCAAGAGGGGAAATATCCTCTCAGCATTTACCCTGTGAAGCCTCCTCAGAATCTTACATGTTTCAGTAAGATAACCTCTCATTCTTCTAAACTCCAATGAGTATAGGCCACAACCTGCTCAACATTTCCTCATCCGTGGATCAACAGAGTGAAACTTCTCTGAATTGCCTCCAATGCAAATATATCCTGCCTTAAATAAGGAGACCAAAACTGTATACAGTACTCTAGTGAGGTCTCATCAACACCCTACTTTTATACTTCATTCCTTTGCAATACAAACCAAAATTTCATCTGTCTTCCATATCACTTGCTGTACCTAGATGCTAACTTTTTGCGATTCACATATAAGGACACTAAGATCCTTGTTAACCATAGCATTCAGCAGTCTCTCTCCATTTAAATAATGGGCCATAGCCTCCGACTAGTGTCGCTAAGTGCTGACCTGCAGGAATTAGAAGAAATGCCTACTTACCTGGTTTTGAAAATTACATTGACGCTTCCATTCACCGGAGCTGCTTGGGCCTGCATCGAAAGACTCCTCGCAGGGCCCCAGCGAAGTCGAGCTCCAGCATATCCTAGAGGCCACAACCCGTTGTTACAGCAGCAGCTGCTGTAAAACAGGTAAGTTTAAAGGGCCAGGGAAACTGACTGACCAGAAAGAAGGTAAGTGTATAGGATTTGGGGGGTGGGGGTGTTGTGGGGCGTGGGTTGGAGATCCGTGGGGTGGCGTCGGGGGTGTCTGGGTGCTCGGGAGGGGTAGGTCAGAGTTCAAGGTGGTGGGGGAGGGTCGGTGGTCAGAGGGTTATCGGTAGTCAGATGGGTGGGGGGGGTGTCGGTAGTCAGAGGAGTTGGGGGGGTCAGTAATCAGGGGGTGGGGGGGTATAGGCGGTGTTGGTGGTCAGAGGGGCGGGGGGTGGGGTTGTCGGTGGTTGGAGGGGTGGAGGTTATCAGTGGTCAGAGGGGTGGGCTTATCAGTGGTCAGAGGGGTGGGGTGTAGGGGGCTGTCGGTGGTCAGAAGGGCAGGGGGGTGGGGCTGTTGGTGGTTGGGGGGGTTATCAGTGGTCAGAGAGGTAGGGTGTAGGGGGTTGTCGGTGGTCGGGGGGGTTTATCGGTGGTCAAAGGGTTGGAGGGGTTATCGGTAGTCAGAGGGGTGGGGGGGGGGTGTCTGTAGTCAGAGGGGTGAGGGAGGTGTCTGTAGTCAGAGGGATGGGGGGCTTGTTGCTGGTCAGGGAGATGGGGCTGTCGCTGGTCAGAGGGGTGGGGAGAAGTCGGTGATCAGGGGGTTGGAGGGGGTGTCACTGGTCAGAGACATGGGGGATGTCGGTGGTCGGGGGTGGGGTGAAGGGGGTTGTCGGTGGTCAGGGGGTGTTGGTGGTCAAAGGGGGTGGGGGGGCTGTTGGTGTCGGGGGTGGGGAGGTGTCAGTGGTCAGGGCGGGTGTCAGCGGTGAGGCGTCAGTGGTGGAGCGGGTGGTTGTTGGTGGATAGGGGTTGTCAGGGATTGGGGGGGTGGGCAGTGTTGGAGGACGGCGGTTGAGGGTGGGGTGGGGAGTGTCAGCGGTCAGAGGGGGTCGGCTGTTGGGGGAGTCCTGAGGAGTCGGTCTGGGTCCTTACAACAGTTACCCAGAAGTTGGAAGAGGTTTTAATTCTTCTAACTTTTCTGGGTAACTATTGGTATAACTCCGGTGGAACCATCCGAAGTTTGCAATTTAAACTGCATTTTTGGATGATTCCCAGTGCAGTGTGATTGTCCAGAGGAAGGGTGCACTTCTGGGTAATTGTTGTGCAAGCCCTCACCTGGGAACTTCCCAGAGGGGTTCCCCAGTGCATCTTTGGGGTACCCCCTCAAATCCAACTCTGGGGAGCACGGGAGTTACAGGCCAATATTTTAGTTTTCCATTCTAACTACCGAAGTGGATAGCCTCACATTTTTCCACATTATACTCCATCTGCCAAATTTTTGCCCATTCACTTAACATATCAACATCCTTTTGCAGACTCTTTGGGCTCGATCTTTAGGTCGGCGATCAGGCCCCAGGTGGAACTCCTGACGTCACCCTGCGTCATCTCCATTTTCAGGTCGGCGGGGGTGCAGCCGAATCAGCTGTGCACCCGCTGAGCTGTCAACGGCCTACTGAGGCCATTTAAAAAGTCATTAACCTAATTAATGGATGTGCCCATCCAACCTTAAGGTTGGCGGGCAGGCTGGGAGCCCTGGCGGGCTTCAGAAAAAGCATGAAACCTCATCCGCGGGAGGGATGCGGTTTCATGAGGGTTTTAAAAAATTTAATAAATGCTTGAGTTGAAGTGATGGACATGTCCACACTCAAGTGACAGTGTCACGTGAGTGGACATGTCAGGGGAATTTTTTCAATGTTTACTTTCAAAGTTTTAATTCTGAGCCGATCTCCCTGAGACTACACTTAGCCTCAGGGAGATCAGTGTGCTCTTTCCCCCGCATGCGCAAAAGAGCGAATTCCTGGCTGAGGGAACCCCCACACCTCCGCCCGCACAGGGAATGCATAGGGCTTCCTGGCAGGCGTCACGCTGGGCGGGCCTTAATTGGCCCACCTACGTAAAATGGTGGCACACTCCCAATCAGGGGCACCGATCGGAGGCGTGCCTGCCCGTGCCCACTTCTGCACTTGCCCCCCGACAGAGGGAAAATTTTTCCCTTTGTATCCTCCTCAAAACTTGCTTTCCCACCCAACTTTGTATCATCAGCAAATTTGGCTACAATACAGTCGGTCCCTTCATCCAAGTATTAATATAGATTGTAAATAGTTGACGCCACAGCACTTATTCCTGTGGCACCCCACTAGTTACAGTTTTTCCAACCTGAAAAGTTACCCATTTATTTCAACTTTTTTTCCTGTTAATTAGTTAATCTTCTATTCACACTATTAGATTATGCCCTCTACCTAATTAGGCAATCCTCCATTCATGCTAATGGATGACCATGATCTTGTGTGGTAGCCTTTGTACAGTATCTTACCGAATACCTTTTGGAAATCCAAATACACTACATCTACTGGTCCCCCTTTATTTACTCTGCTGGTACCATCCTCAAAAGAACTCTAATAATTCTGTCAAACACAATTTCCCCTTCTTAAAATCATGTTTACTCGGCTTGATTGTATTATGATTTTTTTAAAAATGTGACTACTTCCTTCACAATGGATTCCAGCTTTTTCCCAATTACAGATGTTCGGCTAGCTGGCCTATAGCTTCCTACTTTCTGTCTCTCTCCCTTCTTGAATAGGGGTGCTATATTTGTGGTTCTCCAGTCCATTGTGACCTTTTCAGAATTTAGGGAATTTTTGAAGATTACAACCAATGCCTCCACTATCTCTGCAGCCATCTTTAAAAAAAAACCCTAGGATGTAGGCCATCAGGTCCCGGGACTCAGTTTTTAGTCTCACTAATACTTTTCTCTACTAATAGTGATTGTTTTAAGTTCCTCCCTCCTTTTTGCCACTTGATTTCCTACTATTTTATGCTTATTATGTCTTCTATCGTGAAGAAAGGTACAAAGTTTTTGCTCAAAGCCTCTGCTATTTCCTAGTTTTGCATTATTAATTTCCCATCTCCTCCTCTAAGGGATCAATGTTTATTTTACCTATTCTTTTCCCTTTTATATGCTTGTAGAAGCTCTTACTGTCTGTTTTTATATTCCTTATTATTTTACTCTTATTCTCTAATTTCTCCCTCCTTGGAGCATTATACTATTTCTTTAAAAAATTTGTTACCATCCTTAACTTCCTAGGTTAGCACAGATGGTTCACCCTTCTCATAGTCTTGCTTTCTGAATGGAATATATCTTTGTTGAGAGTTACGAATTATCTCCTCAAATGTCTGCTACTGCTCCTCTACCATCTTACCTTTTATCCTTTTTCCCCCAGTTCACTTTAGCCAATTGTCTTCACGCCTTTGTAGCTGCCATTATTTAAGCTTTAGGCACTTGTTTCAGACCCAAGTTTCTCACCCTTAAACTGAAATTCTGTCATGTTATAATCACTCTTCTCTAAGGGATTCTTTACCATGAAATCATTAATTAATCCTGTCTCACTACATCTTACCAGGTCTAAAATAGGCTGTTTTCTTGTTGGTTCTACAACGTTATTCTAAGAAATTGTTACGAATACACTCTATGAACTCAGCCTCAAGGTTACCTTTGTCAATTTGATTTGCCAAATCTATATGAAGATTAAAATTATCCACAATTATTCCAATTCCTTTCTTACAAGCTGCCATTATTTATTTATTTATATTCTATGTAATTATGGCAACCCCAAATGCCAGCTTTGGTCAGAGCATCTAGTTTGGCATAGAACAGGGTGATACACTTGTTTGGCATAACTCAGTTCTGATTGATAATCACGAGTTGATAAAATACTGACACTGAATGTGTAGATCTTCAAAAGTAACCTGGCATTTGTAGAGAGCTAGGTCTTTTATTCAGTTTTGCCAAGTTCTGAAGAAGCATAGTTGGAATATTTTTTAGCCCACCCTGAAGTTCACTACAGAATATAGCCCACACTTAACAGGCTGGTGCTGACCTGACCATGGCTTCTTTACCTGTGAAACAAGAGGGAAGAAACAGAACTGACTAGTTAGCATTCTGACAGCTGGTAATAATCACCTCTGCTTATACCAGAGGTACCAATCTGTCTCAGGTGATTTGGGGCATATAGGCCTGAGAAATGTTATTATTTTCGTAACCACAATAAGGCAAAAATATAAACATGAAACAAATGGGAAAAAACTTCATTGTTTTGTTAATCTAAAAGTTGAATGGGTTCTTTAAACGATCAAGCATGACTTGGGGTTCCTTCTATTCTAGTGACCTGAACTTTGGACTGATCTAGAAACAAGTCCAAAACCTCCCAATTTGGTTTGCTACATAATCAATTGAGCGTTCATAACTTCAGATCAGCTGCCAAATTGGCTTCAAATTCTAGCCGTCACAGAAGTGAAACAACTGCTCCAAAAACTTGACATACCACTACAGACATTGGATTGGCTGAGAAAGGATACCCAAAATAGCGGTTGTCAGGCAGCATCATTATTAGTACATCAATGTAAGTGAATTAATCTCACTGGTCTAACAAAGACTGAGGAAATAGTTTGAATAGTCTTCACTGCTAAAAGCTTCCATTTCCTTAAATAGTTATGAATCTTCAGTTAGAAATAATTTTTTATTTTTTACTCATTTTTGGCTGTTGTGCTGGATACGGGTTATAAAGATATTTGTGCAAATTGTGCATAAGTGTAGCATGAAAACATTCCATGCGTTGGTTCTTGTCATGCACTATTGAAAAGTTAGTAATAGGAAAGCCTATTTTTGTAAGCAAACAAGATTGTAATATTTATGTGAAATCTATGATTTTTACTTAAAATTGACTCAGGTCCTCATTCCTTAGAGAAAATATTTTTAAAAACCGGTTGTAATAGTTTTGGCATGGCAGAGGTTACTAAGCCTGTCTAATGTAGAATGCCCAAACACGAATTGCCTTTGTTTTATTATAGATATCAAACTGATGACAAGACGATATCCATTGTATTATGATAAAAACAAACAAACTGCGGATGCTGGAAATCCAAAACAAAAACAGAATTACCTGGAAAAACTCAGCAGTTCTGTCGAAGGGTCATGAGGACTCGAAACGTCAACTCTTTTCTTCTCCGCCGATGCTGCCAGATCTGCTGAGTTTTTCCAGGTAATTCTGTTTTTCCATTGTATTATGGATGATCCTGACAAAACATTCATTGGAGAACTGAACACTGTACCAGAGTTAAAACCTCATCTGAAGGAATGGTTAAAAGTGAGTTTACTTGTTAGATCTCTTCAAGAGGCATTCTGCCACTTCCACCTCATCCACCTTTCCTGAATATTTGGTTGAGGAACAAAACCAGACCGTGCTTGTGGCACTGGCTTGCACTGGACACATCACATGCTGAACTGCACACCAAGCCCACATACCTTCTGTTTGCATCAAACTGGTACTGCACTATTGACCTTAAGTGTTTACTGAGGAAAGAAGCTGGCACTTTACTTTATCAAAGGACATTTTTTTTCCCTCTAAATCATGTAGGCATATATTCTTAAGCATGGCTTTAATCCACTGAAGCCTGTTCAAAGGCTGGAGCAGTATCCCAAAGACCTACAAAATACCTGCGCACAATTACATTGAAACAGATCATTTCTCCTGTGTAAGGATAGAATTTCAAGATTAGCAAATGTAAAACACATGACAAGCATATACTAGAAGAGCTTGGAAAGCAATTGTGAAATTTTACCCTAATGCTTCGGTAAATACAGTTAACCACATTTTCCTTATTTAGAAATCAACCGAACATAAATACACAGTGCTAAATGTCAACATATGTAGTAAGTAGTATAACAACAGGCTCTCTCATTGCAAATTGACATAGTTCCAGGCTTTAATAACCCCTTACTGACAAAAACAGAAATTGTAATGAGTTGGGCTCTATTTACATCCATCCTATTTGCTCAAAACAGTTTTTAGACAGTAAAAACATCACATTATTGCACAACGCTGGCTAGGATTACAATTAAGTCATATCCAACTCCTAAACAATTCACTTAAAATAACTTGAGCATTGATCATGCACTCCTCGTGGTATGAACAATTTAGATCCAGTAAATGGTATGTCCATTTTCAATGGAAAGAAAGATATTTGTATGTAGCTGACCAAACTGTGTGTGGTTAGCAGTGACTGCATTCACTCAGCAATTGATGCATGTAATTTGGTGGGCTGGCTGAGATGTTTTTTAAAAATTCATTCACGGGAGGTGGGCTTCGCTGGCCAGGCCTGCATTTATTGCCAATCCCTAGTTGCCCTTGAGAAGATGGTGGTGAGCTGCCTTCTTGAACCGCTGCAGTCCATGTGGTGTAGGTACACCCACAGTGCTGTTAGGGAGGGAGTTCCAGGATTTTGACCCAGCGACAGTGAAGGATCAGCGATATATTTCCAAGTCAGGATGGTGAGTGACTTGGAGGGGAACTTACAGGTGGCTGTGTTCCCATCTATCTGCTGCCCTTGCCCTTCTAGGTGGTAGTAGTCGTGAGTTTGGAAAGTGCTGTCTAAGGAGCCTTGGTGAATTCCTGCAGTGCATCTTGTAGATGGTACACACTGCTGCTACTGTGCCTCAGTGGTAGGGGGAGAGAATGTTCATGGATGGGGTGCCAATCAAGCGGACTGCTTTGTCCTGAATGGTGTCCAACTTCTTCAGTGTTGTAGGAGTTGCAAGTGCGGAGTATTCCATCACACTCCTGACTTATGCCTTGTAGATGGTGTATAGGCTTTGGGGAGTCAGAAAGCGAGATACTCGTCGCACAATTCCTAGCCTCTGAACTGCTCTTGCAGCCACAGTATTTACATGGGTACTCCAGTTCAGTTTCTGGTCAATGGTAACCCCCAGGATGTTGATAATGGGGGATTCAGTGGTGGTAATTCCATTGAACATCAAGGTGTGATGAAAACAAAAAAACTGCGGATGTTGGAAATCCAAAACAAAAACAGAATTGCCTGGAATTACTCCTTTCCTATTTCTACTTAGTTCTGTCGAAGGGTCATGAGGACTCGAAACGTCAACTCTTTTCTTCTCCGCCGATGCTGCCAGACCTGCTGAGTTTTTCCAGGTAATTCTGTTTTTATCAAGGGGTGATGGTTGGATTTTCTCTT